>NC_027752.1:19143113-19144953 GCF_000695525.1 Brassica oleracea var. oleracea
TAGGGAGTCCTCTGGTCCCACCGTACCACCGCGAGGCGAGCAACAGGAGAAACCCCTTTCGCTCTGGTGTACGGAACAGAATGCATGATTCCCGCAGAAGTAGAGTTCCCCGGTGTTCGAAGAAGATTACTTCCCGAACGAGAGGAACTCAACAACGCAATGCTCCTCGACGATCTCGATCTCATTAACGAGCGCCGAGATCGAGTGCTCATCCGAATCCAAAATTACCAACACGCATCCGCAAAGTACTACAATTCCAACGTAAAGTCTTCCAAAACACCGCTGAAGGAAACGCGGGAAAACTTGGAGCAAACTGGGAAGGACCCTTGAAATCGAAAAAGTCGTCCGACCGGGCTCCTACGAAATAGCCAACATGCAAGGCATAAAAATTTCAAGGACCTGGAACGCGATGCATCTCAAAAAATACTATCACTAAATAAACCAACTCACGATGACCGAACTACGAGACGACTTGATCTCCATAAGTAGTATGTAGGCAGTTTGTCGAAAGGCAAATTCAGCTTTCCCCCCTCATTAAAAAGGGGGGGGAGTGGATACATATACTCGTATACTCTCAAACTCGAAAATATCCGACCACGCCTTCGATGTTTCCGACATATCTTAACCAAGCAAATTATTTTTTATCCGCAAAACATTTTCGATATTCGAAAATAAATCAGCCGTTAGGGAGAAGCAGCCTTTGGCATCGCGAGACGTCGCGAGAGATGCTTTGAGGGTTACTTCTTCTGAACGACGAAAACAGACACTTTGTCAAAAAAATGATGAACATTTTAACACATATCTTGCTCAAAAACTCCAAATGACGGCATCTTCCGCCAAGTTCTGTG
Source organism: Brassica oleracea var. oleracea (assembly GCF_000695525.1). Classification (NCBI taxonomy): domain Eukaryota; kingdom Viridiplantae; phylum Streptophyta; class Magnoliopsida; order Brassicales; family Brassicaceae; genus Brassica; species Brassica oleracea. The sequence goes on from NC_027752.1 coordinate 19,143,962, forward strand.
CTGATCACATCGAACTCTTGAACGTCCTAAACAGACATAGCCATCTCACGAAAATGACTCTCGTACATCCGACACAAGGATAATAGCGCTATAAATGAAACCCGAAATTTTGGTCCAGCACTTCCGGTTGGCTTAAAAATTGTCTCCGGAGAGATGCTTGATTCATATCTAACAAGTCATATAAGCCGAGAACCTATCGCAGACTTTAAATCGGTACGAATCAGGTTAAAATCGCGACAGATAAATAGATAGCCGGCTAGTCACCGCATAAAATCTTAATACAGAAAGTAAACCTAGGTCTTGCCCTAAACCGAGCGCACTGGTTTCTAACATCTCAAGGCATGATATCCAAAAGATACGAGATCCCAAAACCATGCCTCTATGTTTATATTCGTCATCTTCAGATATCCCGCGAAGTCGATATCTCGCGGAAAAACTCTCGAAACAAATCTCGAACAAAACATTTCACATCGAAGAAGGATATGAGACGACAACTCATCACCCTTCTTCCACACCATACATAAGCTTATGAAAAATGCAACTCGACCATCTTGTCATAAAAAGAAAGCCGCAGAGCGGCAGAGATTCAAAGCCACATACGGCCAGTCCCGAAACACGAAATGCGCTCCCTCTTCACCCGTCGCTTCGTCCAAGCTTGGAGCCGCATCACCTCCGCCTTCTCCAAGCACCGGATCTTTCCCCTCTAGGCCTTCTGAACACGTCGGAAGAAAGCACGCAGATTTTAGGTCAGCTAGGATGAGATCGAAATCTCCATCCACGACTGCCAAATCTCCCTTGCAGCCGGACAGTCGGGCCTCTTCGGCCTCTAAGGTCGGAGGAGTTTCACTCTGGAACGGCTGAACCACGGCCATCCCGCCCTCAATCGTTGCCAAGGCTAAATCCCTGTTCCGGATGCACTCGAGGGGGCCCAGAAAGGCGGAGATATTCGCCAAGCGAGCCTGAAACTCAGAACGAAGAGCGTCCTTGGCCTC
>NC_027752.1:19145012-19146424 GCF_000695525.1 Brassica oleracea var. oleracea
CCTCAAGTTTCGACACTTTCACGGAGTGAGAATCCTTGACAGCCGTCAGCATGGCCTCAGTTTCAGACCATCTACCCTGCAGTTCCAACAACTTCCCGGCGAGACGACTGGTCTCAGAACCGCACTCGCTGATCATCCCGTCGATCAACGACACGAACTGCGAAATGAGAAGAAAGTTAGAGATTCTTTGTCTTTTAGAAAAATATACAACGATCAAGAAAGTGAGTGAGCGACAAACCTTTCCGCGAAGCCCCGATGCTATGCTCGAGCCTCCTTGCCCTTGAGTCTCCTTGCTGCGAAGATTCCCCGTCACCGCCCTTGGTAAACTTCCTCTTCCGGCCCGTAGGCTGAGCAACCGGAACAACACTAGGAGCGCGCAACGCTAAAACGATCTGTTTCCTGGCCGGAGGAGGAGGCATAGAGTCAGCAGCCTTCTCCTTATCTTCGACGAGAATCGGAGTCATGGACGATCCAGCAGGTAAAGCCGAAGCATCCGGAACGACCGAGCCTACGAGAGTTCCCGTATCTCGCGGAGTTACGACCTCGGTCCCATGACCCGGAGCAATGGCCAGTGCAGAAAAGGACGGGAACTCGGCGCCGGCTCAAACCTGTTCTTTCTCGGCTTGGCGACGAACTCGTCTCTCTCGAAAGGAGAGATGGTAAAAGGAGAGATGGTAGGCAACGCAAGCCGGCGCTTTGACCGGAGAAGTCGGAATCGGAGCCGGAGAGGTGGCCTCGCCCATCTCAACATCGGAATTTCTCTTGTCACCATGGGAAGAAGACATATTAAAGGCAAAAGATTTGGAGCTAGAGAGGTTTTGGAGGTTTGAAACAAATGAATGACAAGAGCTCACTACTTATAGAAGTATGGGCTCGAAATTTTATATATTTTAATATACACTTTCTCGAGAATTCTCTTCCGCGGAGTTTAAAGTAAACTTCGTTCAATACGCCTAACTTTGCCAAAATCGTCAAACCGGACGCACGAGCTGGGGGGCTAACTGTTGGGGTCAAAAACGGTTACGACGAAGTTAACATTCAAAACGTCCGAAGAAGAAAACGAAAAACCTTCTTCGACAAATACTTTTTCGAAATAGATTCTTCTTTATGAAAAGCTTTGCGGAGGAAACATGAGACATCGGACAAGAGCTCGAAAAGGGTCGCTACGTAGCGACCTAGCGTCCGTTCCGCTCGATCGCTACGTAGCGACCGAGCTCTTCCGAAATGTCGATACAACATTAGTCCATGCATTCTCGTCTACCCTTCGATGCTATCTTCCGAAGACCGTAGCGAACTCATTTCACGTTTCCCGCAATTCTAAGTCATCGATCAAACTTTACCGTAAAAACCGCGGAAAGTTCGTTCTTTATCGAAAGAAGCCGTAATAAACACTTCGAGTCAGAAGACGGCCC
>NC_027752.1:19146513-19152700 GCF_000695525.1 Brassica oleracea var. oleracea
CGCGGATAAATACGAAATTTTGAAGATAATTACGAAGATCGGAAAAAATGGAATATCTCCATTTTTACGCTATGACGGCTTAAGGACAGAAGAGGAAAAGCGCAAACCGACCTAGGAGCCAATATATAAAGAGTCATAGGCGAGAAGCATGAGAGGACTTTTCTCAGAGGAAACTTAGCACTTAGAGCAATTAGGCATATTTCTGTTTTTGTTATTCGAGCTGCGACTCAACTAGGTTATTGCCGTCTTAGGGTTTTAGAACTAGGAATCTCGCCGACAGCTCTCATAGCCCAGGCTCTTACCTTGTTGTAACGCTTAAACGATAATTCGGAATAAGATATGCTTTGCTCTTTTTTCAATTTCTTATACTTTATCGTTGTTATTCTCGTGTTCTGATTGCTTGGCGTGTGGTATTAGCAGATATCCAGGACCTCTAGGAAATTAGAGCTTTCTTAGTTTCCTTACTTAAACGGAAATCGACACTGCGAATTTCGGTTCCCACAGTTCCTAGCATGGTGGCCCGTGGCTGCGGTGGAGAAATAACTGTACCGAACATCTGCAGCGGAATATGTGAGACCACGAGGTGGAGGTGAAGAAACTGGTCTATCTTCAGCAGGTGGTGGCGGTGGATCAGGGAAGCTGACAGCGAGGTCAGAGAGAAGATCACCATGTTCTTCATGAAGTTGTTCGAGGGAAGGAATGAGAGAATCTCGTATCTCAAGTGTGGTAACCCAGAATTCAAAATCATCAACAGATTCAGAAACCCAAACCCACAACTCAGAACCTAAATTCATCAAATTTTCAGAACAGATTGTGCCAAACCCAGATCGAAAACTATGTTAACAGTCAAAATCACAGGAGACTATTTTGTGATTAGAGACTTACCGAATTGACCCAAACATGTGTTAATAGTCAATCGATTGTGTCGCAGAAGAAAAATAAGAGAATGACATAATGTCAAAAAATAGGTTGGATTGGATAATCCATTGACCCATCAACACCCAAACCATTTTAACCCAAACTCATTAAACCCTCTAACCCATCAAAACCATTAATCCATTACCATCCAAATTGTGATCCATTAGGATCCATGGGTTGGTTTGGATAAAACCATTAATTTCAACCCATTTTGACACCCCTACGCACGGATATTTATTTTCATTTTTATAAGTAAAAATTTTTTTTGTATAAATTATATTATTTAAGTTTTGCTGCATATTATATAATTGCTAAATTTAACATTTTAAACATAATAATTCTATTTATTACATTGAGTAATTATATTTTGTTTTTACATTCAATTACATCATCATATTTTTATCCTATAAATTTATATTTTTAGTTATTACTAATAAATAATGAAAATATAACTATATATTTTTAAAACGATATTGTATTCTAAATTGAGTAAATGGATACCTAAATCGGTGTAGGTGGTTTTTACAAGTTTTTTTACTTCAATGTAAATTAATTATTGTGTTATATTTAACATTATATCACGTGTTTATCATGTTTATTAATTAATGACACATCTTCTATATTCAAAATCAATTTTATATAAATGCATGTTGAGTTTTATATAATTCTATTTGACTTAAACTAATGACACACATAACTAAATAAAAATATCAGACAAATTCATCATGTGAAATATGAAAATTAATTTTGAATATCAATCTAAAAATATATATATTTACAATTATAGTTATTTTAGTTAAGTATATTGTAAACTTTGAAAAAGTTATATTGTAAATGAAATGATTTTTTAAAAAATATCAGAAATATTCATCATGTGAAATATGAAAATTAATTTTGAATATCAATCTAAAAATATATATATTTACAATTATAGTTATTTTAGTTAAGTATATTGTAAAATTTGACAATATTATATTGTAAATGAAATGATTTTTTTTAGTTTTTCTGTACGTTTACTTAAATTATTTTAAAACTAATTTAAAAAGTTCATATTAATTTATTTAACCATTGGTATTACTTGGTGTAATAATGTAATTATGGTTGTTAAATATTTCCATTATTTTACTATAGCATCAAAATATATTTTATAATAGTTTATAATAATTCGTATCTATATATTTATTACTCAGTAAAATTTATTTTTAAGAAAAGTTAAAATAAAGTAAATTGGGAAAGTATTGATTATAGATCTGATAAAATTTATTAAGTCATGTTTTTTTTTATAATTTAAGACTTGCCAATTACGAAGATCCTAAATATATGGATTTCGAATTGTATTGTATTACTTAAATTTAAGATTTATCATGAATTTGTTGTGAATTTATTTTAGGTAATTGTGTATAAATTAGAAGAAGACAGTTAATGCTTAAAGATAAGATTAATTATTACTTCAGTGGCATTGAGGCATAAATTAATTGAATTTTTAAGGGTTAATTTATAAGTGTATTTCTATTTTAATAAGATAGATGTATTTTTAGGTTGATTTAATGACATTAAGTTTAAATTTGATTAAGGAAAACTCATTAATCTAATTGAAAAGGATAAACATTTAAATAAGTAATTTAATTTAATTCTCAGTGGCATGAAAGTGTAAATAAGTTAGAAAACTTATGGGTATTTTTAATGGGTATTTCTCTTTTAATAATATAGATGTCTAACCCATAAAAATATGTTGTCAATGAAAATTGAAAACAATACTAGATTTTGACCCGCACTTTTAAAACGCGGATTGATCATTCTGACAAGCATGAATCTATAATTCTTTTTATTAGAAAATAAATAATTTTAAAATTAATCTATTACCATGTTTTTTAGTTTCAAATAGTTTTTCCATATCCGACTTAGCCCATGATCGAATAGGTAGACCCGACAATCCATACATAACATGTATATAACATATGTTAACATATATAATTTTAATATTATTAGTTTCCTAAATTTATCTAAGTTCAATAAATTTGTTATATATATGAGAATCAAAATAGTATAATTTGTTTATTTAGACCTATCTTCCATACTTTTATATGATTTTTTAGTGTTATAACACTGGATATAACTTTTAATAAGTCAAAGTATATTTGACAGTATTTTATATGTGACTTAAAATTATATAACAGATTAAGTATTTCTGCTTACAAAAAATTAAAAACCAAAATATGTTTTGTAAAAGAAAAACACAATTGTTTGCCAAAAAAGCCTATCCAAAACTCTGACCAAAAAGAAAATAATAATTGGGCCTCGCTAAAAATATGTGTTAATGAGATTGGTCGAGATAGATAAAAAAAGAATGGATTGTGATTAGTCTTAAAACTCTTTTGGTTGACGCTATAGTCGCAGAAATTAATTAAAAATTTCAAAAATGGGAATGACATAGCAATGTAAATAACTCTAAAACATAATGGCAGAATCTTAATAGAAATTTTGCTTTAATAGTATAGATATTTGTATTATAAGATGCAAGATCACAAAATTATATGGGCCTAGTACATCCAGATTTTTGAATTAGTGGACCCTTTTGCCAACGGTTTGACTCAAACATTTTTATGATGGTTGTTTTATTGGTTTTTAGATTTTGGTTTTTGGTTTTTAGTTTATGGATTTTAGCTTTTGGTTTTTAGTTTTTAGCTTTTGGTTTTTGATTTTGCAGTAGATTTAGATTTTTGAAAAACTTGAATGGTGATTTTAGATTTTAGATTTTAGTTTTTGGTTTTTGCAATACTAACTAAAATCAAAAATAGGAAATATAGCTTATATATATCAAAAATATATATTTTTGTGATGACTAACTTCGAATGATTAAATTTATTTTATTGATAAATATAGGAGTTATTTTTTTACATCAGTTTATTATTAGATAAAAATACATTCAAATATTATAATAGTTTTAGTACAATAAAGATTTTTATGATTAGCATAAATGTAATTTACTATATTAAATAAAAACATGTGATAATTTTATTCAATATTGTTATAATTTTAGTATTTCCTATAATATTATTCAATGTTGTTATAATTTTAGTATAACTAAGATGTGTTATATTAAGATAAGATGTAATATGCCTTACGTGTGCCTTAGCTATTATATAGATGTGTTCAGAGATTATTATTAGCAATCAAGAATGCCTTAGGTAAAGCGTTTTACGTATTATCCATATCATAGTACCAAAATGCCTTACGTAAGTTATATTTGTTATAATGCATAAATGTAAAAAAAAAGTTTATAGCAAGAAAAAAAAAGTTTATAGCAAGAAGAAAATCAGTTCAAAAAAAAAAAAAAGTTTATAGCAAGAAAACTAGAAAAAGTTGGTTTTTGGTTTTTGTTTAGAAATTGACAGTTATTTAAAAAAAAAATTAGTTTTCCTGATTTTCAGAAAATCATTTATCAAAAAGTTTGATGGGTGAAAAATGGTTTTTGGAAAAACAAAAACCAAAAAATATTTTAGAAACTAGAAACAATCAACCTATCAAACTTTGATTCTCATGGGTTGGTTGTTTTTGGCGTCAGTTATAAATTTATAAATAACGTCAAGATGATGCTGATTGTAAGATCATGACAAAGGTCACATATTTTACGATTTTATTTCGAAAAGTAGAAAATGTAGTTATGTTGGAATTATGCTTTGGTGCTTCAAGAAATTCGTATAAACTTTTGAAAGTTTTAATTCACTTTGCCGTCCACAAAATCTATTTGTTCTGAGATATATATATATATATATATATATATATTTTTGTGTGTAAAGTTCTGAGATATACAGTTACAAAAAAAAATAATTTCGTACCAAATCAAGCATATTCACAGTACAAATGATTAAAGGGTATAATATAAGATGCCTCCAGAACAACTAACACAAAATCTTGTGTTTATTCCTCGAATCTAAAGATGGCGAACAAAAATATATAAAAGACAAGGCACATAATAAAAACGAACATGCATATCCATTTGCATATGCATTAACGCGTACATGTTGCCATAAAGACTTTAATAAATAGTTGTCAAAACAAAAAACAGACTTGTCCGGACAAGGTAGTCCAAGTGGAAGGACGGGCTTGGGTTGCTAAAACAATCCGGGTTCGATCCTCTCCCATGCGGAAACTACCCTGCCTCGTCTGGACACTAAAGCGGGTACTAGGCCTTCGGGCCCAGGGAAAAACCTCCCGGGTGAAGCTGGCCTGCTGCCTGACCGGGCCCAGAGGAATGATCCGCGTAAGCGGGGAACCCCTGGATTACAAAAAAAAAAAAAAAAAAAACAAAAACAGACTTTATTGAATAGAATGTCGACATGTAAATATATAGTAGATAGCATGACAATCACGTGAATTTATAAAATGGGACAGTGTGTCTGATGACTCAACACTGCAAGGTAACATGTTGAAAGGCTGTTAGAAAGTATAGTTTCAGAACCATAGCTTTAATCAATTAAGATCAAAACAATCATTCATGTGTGGTTCATACAATAATGAAATGTTACTCATACAATATTCCAAGAGTTACTTTCGTTTATTGAATTGTAATCATACAATATTCCATTTCCCAAATGAGAATTTCTAATTCAGTATCAGTATCAGTATGCAAAAGTATGAGGTTGCATCTTATATTGTTAATATGCCCTCACCGATCCATTGAAACTCTCAAGTGTTGAACGAACTATGTGGAAACCGAAATTCGCACTGTCGATTTCCGTTTAAATAAGGAAAGTAGGAGAACCCTAATTTCCCAAAGGTCCCGAATATTTGCTAACACTACACGCCAAGCAATCAGAACACGAAACGAGAACAGTAATAAAATAAGAAATCGAAAAAGAGAGCAAGATAGTTCTTATTCCGAATCTGCGTTTGAGCGTTTACAACAAGGTAAGTGCCTGGCCTACGAGAGCTGTCGGCGAGATTCCTAGTTCTAAAACCCTAAGACGGCAAAAACTTAATTGAGTCGCAGCTCGAATAACAAAAACGGAAAATTGCCTAAAATCGCTCTAAGTGCTAAGTTTGCTCTGAAAAAGTCATCCCCATGCCTCTCGCCTAGGACTCCTTATGTACTGGCTCCAAGGTCGGTTTACGCTTTTAACCTTCTGCCCTAAAGCCGCCATAGCATAAAAATGGAGATATTCCATTTTTTTCGATCTTCGTAATTATCTTCAAAATTTCGTATTTATCCACGGAAACTTGACATTTATCTTTCCTTGCGAACCAAGCGTAAACCGTCATGCGGCTT
>NC_027752.1:19153284-19154256 GCF_000695525.1 Brassica oleracea var. oleracea
GAAAGGGTCCTTGCCCGCGAACGTTTCTGAAGAGCTTCGAGTGCCGAAGATGGAATTTGTTCCTCATTCATTAGATCCAGCCGAGAACGAGGCATGGTGGGTGGCGTGTTACGGTTCGATCACGCCTCCCAAAGAGAAATCGTTCCCGGTCATGAACCATCGCCCGGTGGAGGCAGGTGCACCAAGTAGGAGTAATAGTGAATTCCTCGAGGTCATGCGGTCGTTCTACCATATTTTGGACGCGGTGGAATTCAGGATTCCTCGTCAAGGAGAATGCGCTAGTAGTCCCCCGGAGGGCTACTTTACTTGTTACGAAACATTCGTAGTGCGCTGCCGTTTGTGGTTCCCGATCCCCGAGATTATCGTCCGTGTGTTGGGTCGTTTCGGGGTGGCGATAAGCCAACTGAATTCTCTTGGCATCCAGCACCTCATAGGAATCCTGATCCTGAGCTACGAGCATGGTCTCTCCCTCACCGTCGATCACTTCGAAGCGCTTCTTCGGTTACAGATCATCAAGGATACGGACACGTACAGGCTGGTTCCTCGGAACTTCATGTCAGTGGTAAAGGGGTTTACTTCTAACTTCAACTCGTGGAAGAAGTTTTTATTCTTCGTTCGTGTAGATGCATCGTCCATTGAGGAGAGTTGTATCCCACTATTTCGGAGGTTGCCGAACGATCGTCCCTTTATCAACCCTCTTGCTCCGTTTCCTGAGGACATTATTGCGATGAGGGATCTGCTCAGGAATCAGGACTGGTCTTTTTTCTGGACTTCCTTTACGCCGACGAGAGTTCGAAAGACGCTGAGGTTTGTGCATCCTAGTCCTGCTTTGGGCAGAGAAACAAATAGCGATTCCGAGCCTGATGACCAAGGTCCCGACGCCGCTCCCACGATTGCGATGGGGCTGAACTCTTCGAAGGGGAATGATATTGATCTCGGTGACCTGGAGTTTTCGGTGGACGATTGCATGCT
>NC_027752.1:19154503-19155582 GCF_000695525.1 Brassica oleracea var. oleracea
CAATCGGTTACATAGGGCTTGAACTTGCTTGGATCGGCCATTAAGGCGAGCAATAGAGAGGCCATGATCTATCGCTTTAAAGTGGAGAAGGCGGAAAAGGATCTTGCTCGCATGCGAGACGAGATGTTGGCGCGAGATGCTCAACTTGCTCGTGATCATGCCAGGGCTGTTCGTAGGGCGGAACGGAAGGGCAAGAGGAAAATCTCCGAGGTAATAAAGACTCGTGCATCTCAATTCCAGGTTGAGTACGAGAATCTTGAGGACGCTTTCAACTCGCTGGGCGACTTCCGTGAGTGTCGCGACTCCGTCGGGAGCCTTTGGAAGACGCAGGCGGATGACTACGTTTTCGAGAGGGAGTTGGACTTAATTAAGGGTGGCATGAAGGATCATGCTCACGCTGAGGTGATCATTCCTCCCATCGATGGAAGATTCAGGGATTCTGGGATCCCATCCCGGTTTCTCATATTACCGTAGAAACCACGACTGATTTTGCCGTTGACGATGAGGAAGTGAACTTTCCCGCGGATGCATTTGGAGCTTTCTTGTCTGGGAATTTTAACTTTGATCTGTGAGCGTTTTGACGAGAAGGAGTTTTTCCCTTTATCTAGTATTTAGCGGCCGAGTGTGGCCTTTGTTCATATATGTCTGGCCGAGTCTGGCCTTCGAACTTTTTATGGGCCTATTTTGGCCGTTTTTGTCGGGACTGGCCGTTGGTGGCTTCGAACCCCGACCGCTATGCGATTTATATAATGGATGTTTGTTTGAGTTACTTTGTTTAGAGTGGGTTTGAAGTAAACATGAGTTGTCGTCTCATATTTAACTTCGTTGAGGCAATCAATCTGTTAGTTTGTTCGAGACGTGAGTTTTCGCAAAAATTATTTACGATCTTTCGGGAACGTTGAGATATGAACGAAGAGACATGTTTTAGGATCTCGTATCGTTTAGATATCATGTCTTTGAGATGTCTGAGACCAATGCGATGGGTTTAGGGCAAAACCTAGGCTTACTCTCGGTTTTAAGGTTTGTGCGGTGACTAGCCGGCTATCGGTTTTCCTGTTGCGATTTCTACCTGATTCGTA
>NC_027752.1:19156706-19157647 GCF_000695525.1 Brassica oleracea var. oleracea
GATCCCGCCGGCTTCCTCCTTTGTGAAGGTGATTGAGCAGTTATGATCATCTTGGGTAGGAGACCATGTAGGCCAGTTTGCGCTTGACTCTGCCTTCCGCTGGTAAGCCTTGATGGCCGAAACCGTATCGTTGCAGAATTACGATCCTCCGATGATCATGTTGACTCTACGACGATTGTTATCGTTCCCTTTGTCGTCTGGTCTCCTGCCGCGTTTATTCCCAGATTGGTTTCTTTGAGGAGATCTCTCCGCGGGAAGATTTCTGTCCGGCTTCGGGGGGCGATAGGTCACGAGGATGAGATCTTTTACGCTGGTCACTTCGAGAGTTCTCCGGCTAGTAGCTTTGCGGCCAGCCTTGCTCCCGAGACCTTGCAGTTAGTCGTGGAGTGTCCTCGGGACTGGTGGAACTCGTAGAAGGTGTTTTCATCATACCCTTGATTGCGAGTCCACGTATTACCCGTGGTTCGGCCCTGGTCTGAGCTTCGGCTTGATCGCTACGTAGCGACCGAGCTTTGGCTCGAGCTCGGTCGTTACGTAGCGACCGAGCGGAACATGCGTTCGGTTGCTACGTAGCGACCCTTTTCGAGCTCTTGTCCGACAACTCGCGTTTCTTCTGCAAAGCTTTTCGTAAAGAAAAATCTATTTCGAAAAAATATTTGCCGAAGAATATTTTTACGTTTTTCTTCTTCGGGGATTTGGACGTTAACTTCGTCGTAACCGTTTTCGACCCCAACAAACTATGTCATGAAAATATATATCATATTCTTTCCATAAGCCATCTAATGTATATGGCACCATCTCCGCTATTTAACCTAACGTTGTTATGCTCTAAACGTTCGTAGATAACTTGCCCCATGTTTGAACAATTATTTCAGATATTTGGACTTCTTCCTATAACACTACAAGAAAACAGCAAGGATTCTGAGGGAAAAAATCGTCGG
>NC_027752.1:19157747-19163541 GCF_000695525.1 Brassica oleracea var. oleracea
ATTTTCCGTCGGAATGTCCGTCAGAATACCGCTTTTTTCTTTGTAGTGTAAGAATGATTTCGTCTTTGCAATTTTGAGGGTCTCCTGAAAATCCTAGTCGATATTATTGTGTAACTTATCATTTATATTTTTCAGACACACCACAAAATTAATGCGAAAATGATTCAAATAATTTGAAAATAATTTGAAGGCGATCTATAAATCAAATATTCATGTTTGAAAAAACCGATGATTTGGACCAGGATTTATGGAATTCGAGAAAAATGTTTGTAAATCCGAAAAAATCAAAAGTATATGGTTAATTATAGTAAAAACTCTATAAATTAATAATGTTGGGACTTCGGTATTTATTAATTTATAGAGTTATTAATTTACAAAAATTTTATTGTTTTACATTTTTACATTTTTCTATTTGAAAATTTATTTTTTCCTAAAATAAGAAAAATATTTTATTTTAATATATATACATTAATTAACTTTATGAAATTCGACATGTATATTAGTTTAATTATATTATTTAGTGTGTATAAAATATGTTTCATAGAATTCAAATGAGGTTTTAGATATAATTTTACTAATTCTTATCAAATTGTATTAAATGTTAAGAAAATATAAAGATGATCCATGATGAATATATAACAAACAATATAATAGTTGGTTTGTACTTATATTAATTTATTATTTTAATGGGACCATATATTTACATAAGATTTTCTAAAAAAAACCTTATCTTATTATTTTATCGATTTGTGTTATATTTTGAATCGGTCCAACTTGGGACCGGAAAAATTTATTAATTTATGGTGTTTATTAATTTATAGAGTATTAATTTATAGAGTTTATACTGTAATTTCTCTTCCGATCCTTGGAAATGTTGTATATTACGATTATTCTCTCTTGACTGTAATTTCTTTTGTTAATGTTAACCTAAATAACTTACCAAATGAAAATATGTTATCCATGTATTCACATATATTCTTTGTTATTATTATCTTTTATTTATCTAAAATCAGAATAAATCTTAAACCATGTTTGTATGAATTTTTGACAAAAGGTACATTTATTAGAAACTAAAAAGAATTTTACAATTTATTATGATAATATCATTGTACATCCAACTTTTGTATATATCATTTTGTATAGTTCTGAACCCTTATCTTTTGACTCATAAGCAGTGTTTGTAAATACAGACCGAATTGGCAGTTGGATTGAGTTAAACTAGGTATGGAAATATTTCTCCAAAACCAAAGAGCCGGATCAAACTGAAAAACGAGGATCGGTTTGGGTCTGGATTTTGTCAATTATCTAAGCACATCCTATTTTTTTTAGGACTGAAAACCCAAAAACAAACCAGAACCAAACAGAGAACCAAATGAATACCAAAATTTGTATAATATAGTTTATATACTTATAAATATTAACTATAATATTAAAATATTTTTATCCGGATGTTTAAAATTATATTAATTATTCAAAAACAAGAAAATTCGGATATTTAATCCAAAAACACCATTTTGAGATTTTATCCTGAATTAACCGAGAAACCAGAACAAAATGGGATCCAAAATTACTTTGGATATTAGTCAGTTTCTAAATTTGTTTGGAAACTTTTGTTTCAGAAACCGAAGCAATGACCAAAATAACCAAACCGGAACTGAAACCAGTTTTCTAAATACACGAACCGATATGGATATATGCCCTTACTTTCGGCCCATTTAAATATATAGAGAAAGTCTAACCATAGAATACATCTATCATTAAAAACTAATATCATAAGTAAAAAGAAAAGTTAGACGAAATTAAAGAAAATATAAATAATTACTTTCATTTGCAAATTACTATGATAATAGAACAAAAAAACTTACCGAAATTGAGAGATAATATAATATTTTACCCCACTGTTTTACTCTAAAATGTCTAATCAATCGAACCCTAAAGGAACCAAAAATATTGTTTAGAAGTATTTGATACTGCACCTTGATTGGTAGCAAAGATTTTTTTTTCTTTACAATCAAAGAATTTCATATTGAAATTCATACTAATTTCGATATTTCCGGTTTGGTCCATTAACAAGCCTGCAAGATCTAATTGCATGGAAGAAGAGGATTTGTTTCAACTGTTAACGATCTTGAATGTGTGGACGAGCTTCTCCGAGATTTTAGTCGGTTCACTAGAATCTCTAGGGAAGAATTAACCGGTGGGTTCAGTGATGGAGCAGAAGCAATGATAAACGGCTCAACCAAAGAGTTATGGAACCACGTTTGGGACCTGTCAGCTCAACCAAGGGATTCTAGGAAATCCTCGCTTGGGACATGTTTCTTGATTGATGAATCTAATCAAATTAATACAAGAGATAGATAATACTATTCTCCCAAAATTAAAGGCTCTTTTATTAATTAAATCAAACTGAATACAACTTTAGCATTGAATGCCTATTTATAATAAATGTTTAAATTTAGAAAACTCTAATCTTAGTTATAATAGGAAACCCAATTAAAATATGGAAAATACAAATAAAAGTTAATTATTTACGTAAATTAATGTATAATAAAGATATTGGATTAATTTCCAAATATCTTGATGCATCAGGTCTCGCTGGCCAAGAAAGATTCGAGGATCAGTCGTCTTCTTGGCACCAGAATTATGCAATTTGCACGGTGATGATTTTGCAGAAAATTTCCAGAAACTTCATTTTGCCCGAATTTTTCACGGATTTGTCTATATCCAGAATTTTCAATAACTCGTTTTTGCACAAAGTTTGCACGATCCAGATTCTTTAAAGAATCTTGTTGAAGTCAATAATATTAACATCGTCTTCATACACGTCGTAGATTGGATCACCATAGATCTCTCGATAGATCTCATAGTATTCTCTCTCGACAAAAGGACTTTTGTCCACGAAAAGATAGAAATTGCAACTGCTAATCAACATGCAGGGCCGGATCTGGGGACAACCGAATGAAACATTGGTCCGGCCCCCAAAATTTTTAGAGGTTTTTTGCATAGGTTTGAGCCCCCCCCCCCCCCACCAAATTTTTAGATTTTAATTCTCAGATCCGGCCATGTCAACATGACATCCATAATCGCTCTTCGATTAAGAAACCAAAGAGATGCGGCTCTGACGCCACCTGATGGAGCGGAAACAATGATAAACAGCTCAACCAAGGGGTTATGGAACCACGCTTGGGACCTGCCAGCTTAACCAATAGATTCTAGGGAATCCTCGCTTGAGACCTTCTTATTGATTGATGAATCTAATCAAATCAATACAAGGGATAAGAATACTATTCTCCCAAAAGCCAAAGCTCTTTATTAATCCAATCAAACTGAATACAATTTCAAGCTTAGATGCCTATTTATTATAAATCTTTAAATCTATGAAAACCCTAATCTTTAAAATAGGAAAACTACTAAAATATAAAAAACACAATAAGAAGTAAATATGTATGTAAACTAATGAATAATATAGATATTTGGATAATTTCCAAATATCTTGCTGCATCAGTCAGCCAGCCTAGTTTCGTTTTTATCATCCTTGTCTAGTGAGAAGCGCCTTTTACCACCATTCCTCTTTTCTATGAAATGATTTCTTTTCAGTTTCACTTCCGAGCTTTAAGTCTACCTTATTCACCGCTTTGTTATCTTATATAACAGTTTGTATGTAGCCAAAAGATACAATCGAGACTATTGTATTTTTGGTAGGTGAGGGTTGACTCTCAACGTCACATCTTTATGTAACTATTGAGTTTTTGTGGATAAATGGCTTTTAGCTGAAAGCCTGAGAGCTGACCGGTCATAATTTACATTACTGTAACATCCCGAGTTGTGATATATGGAAAGGCTTAAGAGGATTGATTTGGCTACCTATGTCACCAAAGTTGATTTATCTTTTCTGTTACACATCCGTTTAGAATTCTAGAGTTAAGCATGCTTGGGCTGGAGTAGTGAAGGATAGGTGACTATCGGGAAGTGATTTGCGATACCGTGCGAGTGGGGCCAAAGCACGGGAAAAACCCTAGTTCTAGCACCTAAGATTGCAGAAAACCTAATTGAGTCGCAACTCGGATAACAAAAACGGAAAGTTGCCTAAATCGCTCTAAGTATTGCTTTGAGTAATAATTCTTGTCTCTCTGCCCCTTCAGCTTCGATCCCCTTATATACTCCTTTTAAGGCGGTTTACCTTTTCCCTTTCTGATACGCCCTAAATTAGGGAAGGATCACTAAATCGGACTAAGGGGATATGAACTCGCCAAAAGGGAGAACTGGTGGATTGAACGGTGACACAAGAGGTGCGGAAAGTCTCTTGATACTACCAAACTTCAGTTGTTGCTCGATATGACGCACAAGTCCAACAAAAGAAGGGTTTCTATACGTTGCTTGATATGACGCACAAGTCCAACGAAATAGAGATTTGTTTACTCGGAAATAACCCACCAAGAAACGAAAAGTGTTCTACAAAGAACAAAGAGATAAACTCAAATAAAAGGGAAAAATGAATGCTTTATTTCGTGGCTCATAGGCCCTATTTATAGGATTACAAGTTGTAGAAATCCAAAGATGAATGTGTTAAAAACAAGGCATTGAAAATAGAAACAAAGACTTGACTAAATAAAGTCTTTGACTGAAACTTGGACTGCCTCTTGATATAGCCACGACCAGGACTTTGGAACGTGAAGAATATGCTCCTGATATGGGCCAAGACATGTCTCTTTAAGGCCTGGTCGAAATCCATCTTTTTTCCTTAGCCAATTTTTATCGGTTTCTCCATTTGGCCCAAACAAGTCTGTTTTTGATTCCTTTTTTGTAAACCATCCAGCCCAAGACTTTCTTGGACATTTATAACATGAATAATAACCTTTGGCATGATTGAATTGGTCGTTGGTTCATCAGAAAGAAGGTTAGTCATTTCTAGCTTTTCGGGTGGTCTGAATTCGCGAGAACTGAAGATCACCTAATTTGTAAATGGCATAACTGTCACATATAAACTCCGTGTGATCTGATTCTTCTTCATGCGTAGAAGCCTCGTGGTTTGGAAGTTATGATTCAAACAATGAACATATGTCTTTACTGCCTCCCATGATGAAGCCATGCATATCTGTTTTGCCCGGTGCGCTACCCAAGGGCACATCATTCCCTCTCTCTTGAAAAGGATTTGACCTCAAATCGCATTTACCTGTATCAAAAGGAAATGAATCAGAAAAAAAAAGAATCTAAAGAACAAGTAAAATATAGTGAAGGGAAATTTTGGAAAGAAACTTCCTTGGAGTTTTGAAGTTGTTTTCCTCAAGTACTTCCATCTCCAAATCTCAAACTTATAAGCATGATCTCTGCTTATGTTCCTGACACCTCTTGGAGACTGATCCTGTTTATCCTAGACACTCAAAACAAACATTAAAATACTAGGATCATATGTGCAACACAAGTACTTGTTCAGATCAGAAACCAAAGTTTCTTTCCCTAAAACATGTAGCACACGTTTCAGATCATCATGAAGCCTATCAAAGTAAGTGTTGTACACCAGAATGGTGCCAGGGTACGTGATAGCACAGTTACTAAAGAACAAATTCAAAACATGGACAAGTTTTTCAGATTTAGAACACAAAAGATCAATTTCAAACCGAGAATTACTTATCCAAGGATCAGCACTTTTATCAAAGAAGGTGTGTAAATCAGAATGATTTAAAGGCATGAAATATCATAGGATATTTTCAAAACGTGCCTAACATGATCAGAATTAGAATACAAAAGTTCAAGATCAGATTTCAAAACAGAATCACAACAAAAATCGGTTTTA
>NC_027752.1:19163613-19198854 GCF_000695525.1 Brassica oleracea var. oleracea
AAGTTACCAGTGATCAGTGCATATCTATAACAACTCAGATTAAAGCTATTTTCTTTGAAGACAAATGAATCAAACGTATTTCTAGAACAAAAATCATGCTGTTGCAAATCAAGCTCAAGAGACTCTTCAAAATGATCAAAACCTTTGCTATGTTTCAAGAACTGATCAAAACTCAAAACAAATTCAGAATTGATGTCATTGTCATGTTAAAAACGTTTTTGGTGAAGAAGTTCATCAGGTTCAAACACTTTAAAAGAATTAAACATATTTTCAAAAACAGAATCTGAAACACGAAATTCTTTAACCTTGTCAAAACCAAAACGTTTCACATCTTGAGAACTGATCTTAACACACATTTCAGACAGAAAATTAATCAAATCAAGTTTCTTATAGTTCTCTTGAATGTATGTGGTCAAAGGCGTAGGAGTTGTGCCTGGATCAAAGCAAAGAAGATTCTCCATGTTGATGGATGTAATGCTTGGTATTTTCTCATCAAAGGTAGGACCAAGTTCGTCTTCCTCATCAAAGATGCGACCTAGGCCATCGTCCAAGGGTCTCCTAGTATCAAGAAGCGGTCCTTGATGTGGGTAGTCGAATGGGTTTTCCTCAAAATCCTGTGAAAATAGAACAAGACTACTCGGATGCTCCGGTTGCAAAAAGGATTGTTCTGCAATAGTCTGTTCTTTATCAAACATAAAATCAGGTTCTGGAAAAGGAAGATCACAATTATCCTCACAAATAATCAAACTTTCAATCAGCTCTTCCTCATACTCATCAAAAATTGGTAAATAATCTGAAAAATCTTTTAGATCTTCAAGGTTGTTTTCAGATTTACCTTTGGGTTTTTCATTGATGAATAAGGATGGCTTAGCTATAGATGCACGTGTGGTTGTGCTCTTCTTTTGGATCTTACTGACGTCCTTGAGGGCTTTCACCACACCCTCCACAAGGTTGTCACAAAACTCCCGGACTTCAAACTGACTTAAAAGCCTTCTTTGTTCAGCTTCAAACTTCTTAACCTGAAAATTCTCGACACAAAAGGTTAACAGATAAAAATAATCCTCACACTCTCAAGTGTTTGATTCCACCCACCCAAGTGTTTCTCTCAGATTTTAGTGGTCACTCAAGAGTCTCCTCTCAAAGTTCTAAGAGAACAAATCAAATAACCCAATAGATTTCTCCAAGCAAGCAAGATATGAACACAAGATAGAAAGATAAGAGAATTGGTTTTGAAATCCGTATTAACTACTCTAAGGCTGGATTTCTCCTCATCCAGCAGGATTTCTCTTCCACCACCTAGCCAAATAAATCAAACTTTTTTTTTTAGATAGATTTTTTTTTTCTTTTCTTTTCTTTTTTTCTTATCTTTTTTCTTTGTAGAAGAATGGCGATAGGTAAGGTAGTGGCCGAATTTGAGATAGAAAGATGAAGAAGTGTTTAGAAATGGAAGATGAGAAAGATGGATAGATAGTATCGGTTGAGTGGCACTGACACCACTTGATACGCCCTAAATTAGGGAAGGATCACTCAACCAGACTAAGGGGATATGAACTCGCCAAAAGGGAGAACTGGTGGATTGAACGGTGACACAAGAGGTGCGGAAAGTCTCTTGATACTACCAGACTTCAGTTGTTGCTTGATATGACGCACAAGTCCAACAAAAGAAGGGTTTCTATACGTTGCTTGATAAGACGCACAAGTCCAACAAAATAGAGATTTGTTTACTCAGAGATAACCTCACCAAGAAACGAAAAGTGTTCTACAAAGAACAAAGAGATAAACTCAAATAAAAGGGAAAATGAATGCTTTATTTCGTGGCACATAGGCCCTATTTATAGGATTACAAGTTGTACAAATCCAAAGAAGAATGTGCTAAAAACATGACATTGAAAATAGAAACAAAGACTTGACTAAATAAATTCATTGACTGAAACTTGGACTGCTTCTTGATATAGCCACGACCAGGACTTTGAAAAGTGAAGAATATGCTCCTGATATGGGCCAAGACATGTCTCTTTAAGGCCTGGTCGAAATCCATCTTTTTTCTTTAGCCAATTTTTATAGGTTTCTCCATTTCGCTCAAACAAGTCTGTTTTTAATTCTTTTTTTGTAAACCATCCAGCCCAAGACTTTCTTGGACATTTAGAACATGAATAATAACCTTTGGCAAGATTGAATTGGTCGTTGGTTCATCAGAAAGAAGGTTAGCCATTTTCAGCTTCTCGGGTGGTCTGAATTCGCGAGAACTGAAGATCACCTGATTTGTAAATGGCATAACTGTCACATATAAACTCCGTTTGATATGATTCTTCTTCGAAGAGCTCCGTAATCAAGTTGAGAACATTCTCCAAGTGATTACATGCGTAGAAGCCTCGTGGTTTGGAAGATATGAGTCAAATAATGAACATATATCTTTACTACTTCCCATGATCAAGCCATGCATGTCTGTTTTGCCCTGTGCGCTACCCAAGGGTACATCACTTTCTGCCCTCGGTCAAGTTTATCGCTTCGCGGAAATATTCCATTTTTCTTCGATCTTTGTATTCGTCTTCGGAAACTTGACATTTATCTTCTTCTGGGCGACAAATGATAAACCGTCGTAACGACTGGGCTCGGTTTCATAAAATCATAAGTGGGCTCTTTGCCGTGTTCTGGCCCTTTCTGGGCCTTTTTTTGACTTTTGCATTTTTATGATTTTATAATAATAATGCTTCCGAAACGGCGTCAATTCCGAAGAACATTCAAATTTCTCGTATAGCGTAGGCAACCTTGCGTGTTCAGCTAACCGTTGCCATTTTATACCATCAATCCGAATGTTCTTTGAGAAAAAACGAGTTCTTGCGGTTTTTAAATCGTAAAGTTCCAACGATACCTCCAATCGAGACAAAACAAGAATGAGTTTGATGCAATCTCGGGAGAGGAGTTACGAGGACGAGGTGAAGACGGACTCCGGGTCCAGCTCGGCGAACGGCCGAGCTGAATCCGCGCTCGATACCGCTCGGCCGTTCGCCGAACTGGACTTGGTCCAGCCTGGCGAACGGCCGAGCTGAATTCCACAGACGATCTAGCCTGTTCGTTTCGACGAACTGATCATTAGACCTTTGATAGTTTTTTCCGTTCTTTCTTGACTTCTTTTTTACTTTTATAGAAGAGAAGATTTTATCGGAAGTTTTTCCGACGTTGATTTCGTCGTAACCGATTTTGACCCCAACAGTTAGCCCCCCAGCTCGTTAGGATCGTGAGGTTCTTGCGAGTGGCTGAGACATGTTTAGACGGAATCAACTGTCCGAAAATCCGAAGATGAATAGTGAATATTTTTGCCTATAAGTAGTTAGAGTAAGTTTTCAAATTCTTTACTTGCTCATTTCCACAAATCTTCTCCCAAAGAAGATCATTTGCGCTCTTCTCTTCCTTTGAAAAAATTCTCTACCTTTTCCTCTTTTCTCTTTTTTTTTTTTTTTTTTTTTTTTTTTTTTTTTGAGAAGGAATGATCATGTTTTCAAAGAGAAAATCTTCCACCATGTCTCGTCGCGACCGTTCCGTTCCGTTCCTGATGGTTCCAGCTCGCAGCATGTCGGTGTTGTACCAAAGGTGGAATTCTCGGCCGAATCGATCGATGCATACTGGACGGCTAGGGGTGAAGTGAAACCTACCCTTCCTGTGCTATGGGTTCCTCCCCCTTTTAAAACCAACCCTGTGGCCGGCTGTCCGAGCAGGAGTTATCCAAATGGGCTTGCGGCCATTACACATTTCTGCAGGATTCTTGAGTCAGTCGAGTTTCGCCTCCCAGAAGGTGGAGAAGTTGCACAATCTCCGCCGGAAGGCTCTTTCACGTGCTATGAGGCGTTCTTGATGCAATGTCATCTATGGTTCCCTATCCCGGAGCTTATCCTGCAGCTTCTTATCCATTTCAACTTGTCGATCAGCCAGGTTAATCCATGCGGTTTACAGCACCTCGTTGGAATCTTGGTGCTGAGTTACGAACTGGGAATCACCCTTGACACTGATCATCTTGAGCCTTTAGTTGAGCCCCGATGGTCTACTTCACTCATAGTCCAAGTGAGGCCCCGTACGAACATGGCGATCATCTCGGGGTTCGTATCGAAATACCATTTTTAGAAGGAGCAGTTCTTCTTTGTCCGTGTTAGTGATGCCTCGGTGGAAGCGAGTGCCATCCCCATCTTTAGGACTGGATGGGGGACAAAAGGTATTCCTGATTCCGGACGTTCACTATCTTTGGTTTCGACGATGTCTGATCTTCTCTCTTTTTTAGTGTCCACCACTTTCTATCAGGTTCCCGAGGGATTGCCCACTTTTTGAGAGTTATTACGCGGGCGTCCATGCTTTTGGGCGGGCTTTTCCCCGAAGCGGGTCCGTCGTGCTGTCGCACTCTACCGTTCCCGGTTTCAGCCGGACCTGCCGACCGAAGAAGGGTCGGAGTCTAGTATGGATGGGTTTATTCCCTATGTGCCTCGGACGAAGAGAGACAGGTCGAAGCCTCGCAAGGACAAGCATCTTATAGTGGATGAAGACGTGGTTGACGGACAACTTTCTCCTGATAACATACTCAAGGACTATCTTGACAGTCAAGCCGGCGGAAGCAGCGGCGAGCAGTTTAACCTCGACGGGTTGTTTGAATTCGACTTTCCTCCGACCGAGGGTGGACCCAACGAAGTGCCAGATTTTTCAAAGGCGTCGAGGATGGTCAATGGGGTAGGTTCTCATCTTTGGACATTCTCGGGTTTTCTTTGGTTCTAAGCTTTGCTGACTTTGAGAATTTTTTGTAGGGCCTTCTTATGATAAACCGAGCCCTCGATACAAGCAAACAAGAGGCTCATATGGCTCGATTCAAGGCTGAGGTGGCTGACAAAGAGATTGCTCTTTTGAAAGATGAGCTGAAAATTTCTCGTCACCGAGAGAGAGAGTTGTCTGAGAAGGAGGTCAACCATGCCCATAGGCGAGGGAAGAGAGAGATAGTCGAAGTTATGAAGAGCCGTCGTGATAAGTTTTCGCAAAAGTTTGGAGAGCTCAAGGGGCGCTACAAGGCGCTCGCGGATTATCGCGAGTGTCGTGGATTCGTGAGTGGCTTGTACCTTACGCAGCTTCCCGACTATTTGTTTAGTAACGTGTATGCGAAGCAGACCGGTCATATGGCCGAGAAAGATAAAGATTTTAAAATTTCTGAGGTTGAGGAAGAGATTTGGGTGCAATGGGAACCAGTTCCCGTTTCTCCCGACACGGTGGAGGCCGAGACGGGAGATCATGGCGAGGCGGGCGAAGTGGACCAGCCGGTGGCTCCGCTTGATATGGAAGATCGATGAGTGGGGACTTCGATCTTGGCGATAGACTGCAAGGTTCGCTGTGAGTTGTTTGGAAAGTGCCCCCTTGACTTTGTAATTTGTTTCTGTTATTTTTACGTGTGCTGGCCCAATATGGCCATTTTTTATGTAATGGGACTGGACGAGTGAGGCTTCGAATCCCTGCCGTTTTACCAGCTTTGTGTTTGAACCATGTTTTTATAAAAAAAAAGATTTTAAGGATGTTTGGATTTTTTTTGCTAAGTGTAAGGAGAAGGGTTCGAGTTGTCATCTCGTCCTTCGCCTCTTTTTTACTTTGGTGGATCGTCGAACTCGTTGTTCATTGAAGCTTTGAGCGTGTTTTTGGTTATGGAAGGACCATGCTATTTTAAGGATTTCAAATTCTTGCTAAGTGTAAGGAGAAGGGTTCGAGTTGTCATCTCGTCCTTCGCCTCCTTCTTTTTTATTTTGGCAGATAGTCAAACCGGTTGCTCATTGAAACTTCGAGCGTGTTTTTCGTTATGGACGAAGAGGCATGCTTTCAGGTTCTCGTATCTTTTCGATATCATGCCTTGAGACGTTAGAGACCAGTGTGTTGAGTTTAGGGTAAGACCTAGGTTTACTTTCGGTTGAAGGCTTTTGCGATGACTAATCGGTTGTCGTTTAGCCTGTTGCGATTTTAACCTGACTCCATTCTGCTTTAAAGTCCGCGATATGTTCTCGGCTTATACGACTTGTATGGTAGGAATCAATCATCTCTTCGAGGACAATTTTTAAGTCTCCCGAAAGTGCTGACCAAAATTTTGGGTTTCTTTTATAGCGCGCTATTTTATCCTAGTTGGATGTAAGAGGACCTATCCTTAGGATGGGTCTAAATGCGTTTGTTTAGGACGGCTAATGTGCTCGACGGGGCCAGTCAAAGAGCGTTTGTAACTTATAGTCGCGAATGGACTGAGAGCATGTTTTTGAAGATCTAGGCGACGTCTCGCTTATTTTTCTTTTCGAAAACATACTGTTAGTGATATTTTGAGTATCAGAGACCAGGGTCTTGTGTTCTGGTCGGGGGTCGGAACCGACGTGCGACCGAAACTTTTTTGCAAATGATTTTATGTGATGGAATCTGTTGATTCCGACCATGCCTTAGTCGATGTGACGAAGTTTCTTTGTCGAATAAGTTAGTGTGAAGTTGATCCGTTTCGAGGTAGGATGATTTGTTGCGAATTTCCGCTTTTTAGTTTCGTACGATGATCGTTTTGCTCGTCTTTGGATGTTTTCCGAAAGTATAACAAGATGTTTCTCCAATGTAGAGGGGAGATAGCTA
The DNA here is from genome assembly GCF_000695525.1 of Brassica oleracea var. oleracea. Lineage (NCBI taxonomy): Eukaryota > Viridiplantae > Streptophyta > Magnoliopsida > Brassicales > Brassicaceae > Brassica > Brassica oleracea. The sequence goes on from NC_027752.1 coordinate 19,170,232, forward strand.
AATTCGTCCTTTGACGAGCTGCCTACATACCCTCTTCGGGGATCAAGCCATCTCGGAGTTCTGCTTTTTGTGCGAGTGAGTTTACTCGGATATTGCGTCAATCGTGTTGGTTACAGGATCGACGAATTTTACCGGCTTTTTTTCCTCCAGTTGGGTAGAAGCGTTGGGCTTTGAAACTGGTTGTTCTTTAGCCGTCGCTTGAGTTGACGATTCTAGATCGTCTTCTTACGAAGCGTTTTCAGTGGACGTTTGAGTTAGCTTTGCCCATTTGGGTTTCACCATTGTGTGATGGTCGTGATTTTCCGTAGTTTGTGTTCGGCCAGGAAGCAGCGTCTCGACTGTGTCTGGGATCCCCAGATTGCGGCAATTCCGTTATGAGTCGGGAATTTGATGCCTTAGTGATAAGTCGACGGGACCGCTTTCATGGCGTTCAGCCAAGGTGTGCACATGATGACGTTGTAGATGGCTGGGTGGTCAACGACTGTGAAATCGATGATCTTCGTGACTTCTTTTGCTGCAACGGGTAGTTTGGTCGATCCGAGAGTCATGGAGCTCGTGCCCGCGAAACCGGTTAGCGGCTTGGGGGATGGTACGACTTCTCCTAGTTCGACGTTCATTATTTTAAGAGTGTCACGGAAGATGACATTGACCTTGCTGCCCGTGTCGACGAGAACTCTTGCGACCTCAAGATCTCTTATCGCGAGATCGATCACGAGCGGGTCGCAGTGGGGCTGATCGATCCTGCCGGCCTATTTTTCATCGAAAGTGATCACTCCTTTCGGGAAGTCGCTAGGCGCGGACCAGGTTAGCGAATTTGCGCTTGTCTCAGCCTTGCACTCATAAGCTTTGATGGCGGAGATGGTATCGCTGCAGTACTGCGATCCTCCGATGATCATATTAACTCTGCGGCGACTATTGTCATTTCCCTCTCGTCCTGCCTTCTCCCGCGCTTTTCTCCTGATTGGTTCTCTCGGAGAGGATTCTCGGTTTGAGGGGCTTTATCGTTTCTCGGAGGACAGTCTGAGTCGCGGACAAGATCTTTTACGCTAGATACTTCGGCGAGTTCTCCTGCAAGAAGCTTTGCGGCCAACCTGGCGCCGAGAACCTTGCAGTTTATGGTCGAATGGCCACAGGCCTGATGAAAGTCGCAAAAGGCATTCTTGTCGTAATTTGGATTGCAAGTCCATGTATTTCCCGTCGTCCGACCTTACTCTGGTCCGGAATTGATGGCCTAGTTATGCGCTCCATGGGTCTCCTCTTCCCCGTGATGAACGATTTTGTCATTACGAGGGTTTCTTCTTTTAGGTTTCTGATCCGACATGGGATCCTTCAATGAAGTTTTCGTGAGCTTTTGTTTTTGCGATAAGACTCTCGTCTTTTTTCCGATGGTTATGTAGTATGTGGCTTTATGGAGCGCGTCCTGAATCGTACGCGGCCTATCCAAGGTTATCCACTTCCTGAACTTTGACTTGTACCAGAGCGTCTACTGCCACTTTGTCGCTTATTCCGCTGATTCTAGCCATGACAATCTTAAATCGTTTTATGAAGTCACGGAGAGGCTTGCCCTCTCATTGGGACATGCTCCAAAGATCGACATCGGAGGTTTCTTGGTCTATGAACATAGAGTACTGCTTGAAAAAATCCGAGGCGAGTTTGCGAAAGCTTCCAGTGGAATTCCGCTTCAGGCGAGAGAACCATTTGAGCGCTGCTCCTTGGAGATTTTCGACGAAGAGGCGGCATTCGCCGGCATCTCTTTCGCTTTCTCTGGATTTGGCTCTCCCCATTGCGATCTAGAAAGCTTTCAGGTGTGCTCTGGGATCGGTTGTTCCGTCATAAGGCGTTACCCTGATCTTTCCATGCTCCGAAACCCTAGTTCTGGTGATGCGGGTAGTAAAAGGTGGTTTTTGAGATTCCTCGAGCAGCATATCGATCTCGGGTGCACTTCTAGTAGCGTGGTGAATCTGAGATTTTACCGCTCTGACTTCTGCAGCCGTTTCATGAGATGATCGAGAAGATCGTGGATCTGGGATTTCTCTCTAACAGGTTTCCGATTTTGTCGGTGTTTGTCCCGTTCTTCCGACTTCATTTCGAAAGAAGTGAACATTTTTTGAACCTCCTCGAACGCTGCGGTGTTGAGGTTAACCATGGATTTGACCCATTTTCATCCATGGTATATAAGTGTTTTACTATCTATATATTATATATTCTATCCTATTAGGTATGTTTTCAGGTTCAGCAGTATCTTGGAGTAAAGTGATGATTATGGATCATTTATGAGGTTAAAATATATTTCATCCGAGCTGACCATTAGAGGTCGATACGAAGAAGAAGCAATCGTTCGATGCACATCCAGTGCCGTTGATCGATACAGGAGAGAAGCCTCGACGATTGAAAATTATGATCGATCGATTTACACCTGTACCATCGATCGATGTCGAGACGCGAGATGCGCGACTTGGTTCCAGCCGACTTTAAACCCAAGGCTTCACCAAATTACAAGATTACCCCTGACGAGTTTTTAACCTAATAGTTATATACTTGCCTAAGTGTTAGGAGGAAAGGAGCTTTTAACCACCATTGTATTCTTACTTTCAGCAAGAGAGAGAGAGAGAGTTTTAGAAGAGAAAATCATAGAGAGATTTGTGATTGGAACTCCATTGATTCATCTATTCTATTGTATGCAGTTTTTATCTATATTTTGTGTCATGAATTACTTAGTTATGTCTGAGTAGTTTACTTGTTAGATTCAGAGTTCAAATAGGTTAGAGAGATTAGCACCAACTATAGATTTGCTGAGTTGTGATATTCATTGATTGATTGTTCTTAATTCTTATTTTTGCCTTGCTAACTAGAACATGAACCTAGGAATTTGCATGTGTCAAGCATCCTTGATCATCCTGTCCTGAATCTAATCTGTCATGCTAGGACTGCTAGAGAGAGCTAACCGCTGATCTAGGAGACTAGTGAGCATTATCAACCTGCGCCAAGGGCTTAGCTAGAAGCATCGATCGATATTGTCTTCTGACAATCGATCGATATTGCGAAAGGTGTATCAATCGATATCCATATAGGATCATCGATCGACACTTTCTTGTGATCAAAAGACGACAGTTGAGATCCAAGATCTAGTTAGTTAACCAGTGAAACATTGCCATCGCTGATCACTGTGATTAAGGAGTTGAGCTCTAATATATCATGCATGCAACTGTTAGCCATCTATAGGATTATAATCTCTAACACCTGAATAGAAACCCTGCATCTAATATCTTCCAATAAAGTTACACCCCCAATCATCTTGTTAGTCGAGCAATAGACTTGCTCAATTAGGATTGCTATTTACTTTTAAACCATAAAACAACAAACACCTAGTATTAATAACCTGACTAGATTTAATAGGTTCCCTAGCTCCTTGTGGATTCGATCCCTAAGTACTGCAACTGAACTTCTTATTTGAGAGAGTAATTCACTCCTAGGGTAATTTGAGTGGTATCAATTATTCAATAACGATATCGATCGACACGCTTCTAGTTAAGCTTTATCCGCGGGTTGAATGATTGTTTATTAAGATATTGATGACATGGCTTATAGTTAAAATTACATGGACAATCACATTTATTACTGACATATATTTTTTGTACACTTTATAGAAGATGACAATAGCTAATACATTACATTTAATGTTGATTTATATTTTTGTTAAACTTCTTAAAATATGGTAATAATTCATAAATCATCACTAAAATAAATATATTGAAATATGCATTCTAAATTTCAAAATACATTATTTAATTATATTTTTATAATTATACAATTTTTATTACTAATATTTTCATAATTTTCTACATCTTTTTTAAAAAATTAATAAATTGTTAATCGTAATTTCATTAGTTTATTTTAGATATCTACAAATTTTGTAAATATTGTTTAGTTATAAATAATAACTATACAATTTTTATTTGATTTTTAGTAATTTTATACAAATTGATTTAATACATTTAACCAAAATAAATAGATAAAAATTTTATCTAAGATTCGAATTTTAAATATATTACATATATATTATTAAATGTAATTTAAAATAAACAAAATTATTTTTTTCTTAATTTTATGCTTAAATAATTAACTTTATATTAAATATTAGTCAAAAATAATAAAATATATAAATTAATAAATTTCATTTTAAATTCTAGACTATATTTGCGAAGTGATTTTGCCACATGTCCTATCTACAATCATTTTTACAAAACAAAATGATGACATGGCTAACAAGATTGATGACATGGCTTATAGTTAATATGACATGGACAAACACATTTATTACTGACATATATTTTTGGTACAATTTATAAAATATGGCAATAACTAATACATTACATTTAATGTTGATTTATATTTTTGTTAAACTTCTTAAAATATGGTAATAATTCATAAATCATCACTAAAATAAATATATTGAAATATGCATTATAAATTTCGAAATACATCATTTAATTGTATTTTTATAATTATACAATTTTTATTACTAATATTTTCAAAATTTTCTACATCTTTTTTAAAAAATAATAAATTGTTAATCGTAATTTCATTAGTTTCTTTTAGATATCTACAAATTTTATAAATATTTTTAGTTATAATTTTTAATAACTATACAATTTTTATATGATTTTTAGTAATTTTATACAAGTTGATTTAATACATTTAACCAAAATAAATAGATAAAAAATTTATCTAAGATTTGAATTTTAAATATATTACATATATATTGTTAAATGTAATTTAAAATAAACAAAATTATTTTTTTCTTAATTTTATGCTTAAATAATCAATTTTATATTAAATATTAGTCAAAAATAATAAAATATATAATATTAATAAATTTCATTTTAAATATAATTTAATTTTTAAAAATTTTATCACTGTGCATGGTGCAGGAAAACACCTAGTATACTTTGCAAAAATGGGACCAAAAGGACTTGGTGTCTCAACTTTCAAGCAATAGGAACGTATATCTAATTAAGATTCATGCGTTCTAATGCAAAAATAGTCAAGAATGAGCAAAGATTGTCATTGGTCTGAGTTATTTTCCTCCACATTTCAACCAACCTTTTTAAACCTTTTTAAAGAAACGATTTTATATATTATTAAGAGAACTAATTCGGCCACCAGTTTATAAATGCTTGCTTTATTGATTATTCAGTAACAGATGCTATTAGTAGACATGGAATATTTTAGGCTTGTGGAAAACTTCAGAACCGATCGCTTATAGAAATTTAAAATGCTTAACAAAAACCGATTATCCATAATACTTTTATAAACATGTGTTAGTCAGATCTCCAATTACGTCGTTGGGTTTTTTGGGACCTATTAATGGAACATAGGTAAACTGGATATTCTTTGTTACACAGAATAGTTGTTTTCTTTTCAGTTTTCGTTTATGAATTTTTTTTAGCCTTTTCGGCATTTGAAGAAATGTGATGACGACAATATATATTAGGTGAGAATGACAATCACAAAGAACGAAGGAGAATAATAAGTCGACATCAATTAAACTTTATCATATGCCACTAACCCGCCCGCCCCAATGATTCAGAGATCTTTGCTTTCAATAAGTGCCCATATCTTTCAATTTTTTTTTTTAATATTCCCTTGTGTATTTTTTTGATGATTGTCACACCGTATCATTTCACGATCAAAAGGAAGGGTCACGGTATGTCTACACAAATTTCAGAAAGAGTAACAATTCATATACGTATTCTTACTCCAACCCTTAAAATATATAAATTTCATGCTCCTAGCAGTCACGCAAAAAAGTCACTAAACTATGAAATTTACTGCCTCCGTTTTGTTTTTTTAAGTCGTTTAACATGATTTCACATGGATTAAGGCGGTTAACATAATGTATGTTTTATCCTTTTTGTCTTTAAAATAACGTGTGCACTTATTTTAGATTACTATTCTCAATCTCTCATTAACTAGTCAAATGTTACTAATCCCAATTTATTCTAGTCTCAGCCATTTAACACCATCATGATTTCATAGTGAATGAGTTTCGTTAAATGACAAGTGGATTATATAGTGGACGATGCTGAGACTTTATAGTTACTGAATTTACATTATTAAATTTTCAATTGATTGAAAATGGCATGTCTTGTAAAACGTGAATTGTTCTGAAACTTGAAATGATTGACTGGAAAATAATTTTAAAATCAAAGGATAGATAAAGTCTAAAATGATCAAATGTTACATAGAAGTTTGGAAACGACTATTATTTTGACACAAAACAAAATCCCTAAAACGACTTAAAAAACAAAACGGAGGGAGTATTAAAGTGACTAGAGAACGAAAGTGTTCAATCGAGTTTTAGTCTTGAACACACACAATAGCTCAATAAAGAGTTTTTCCTTTATTGATGTTTAGAAAACTTCTCAAAAACTAAACACAAACTCATATCTTCTTTATGTGTGTTATTCTTTTTTTTTGTGATTCATCACACACGATGATCACAATATATATGAGCTAGATTTCTTTTTATACCCTATTACACCTTGAATTGAGAATTTCCTTTATCCTAATTCTAATAGCTTTAGTTATCCTAATTATACTTAAGGATAATTTCATTTTCTTCATGACTTCCTTTTTAGTGATGTTGAAGCTTATCTCCAACATTCTATCCCTTAAGCTTCAAGCTTTCATTGCTAAGGTCTTGAACTCGAATCAGCTCCTTCATCTCTTTGAACTTGATTCTTGCTAATGCCTTAGTCAAGATGTATGCGCCTTACTCACTTCTTGCCATGTGTTCAACGTCGATCTGTTCCTTTTTAACACACTCCCGAATGAAATGATATCGCTTGTGAATGTGTTTGCTTCGACAGTAGAACACTGGATTCTTGGTAAGTGCAATGGCAGATTTGTTGTCAACATATAATATTGTCTTCACACACTTTTTTCCTGTGATTTCACTCAACAATTCTTGAAGCCATATCGCTTGTTTCACAGCTTCCGTTGCAGCCATGAATTCAGCTTCACAGGATGACAAAGCCATTTTTTCTTGTTTCTGAGAACACCAAGTTATTGGTGTTGTATAATAGCAAAAAAATGCCATGTCGTGCTCTTTCCATCATCTTGATCCGTGTTGTGACTGATGTCGCTGTACCCAATGAGTCTTTGAGGTCTTCCATGCTTAAACACCAAACCGTATCCAACTGTGCCTCGCAAATACCTTAGCACATGCTTCCATGCATTGTCGTGTGAGTCACATGGAGACTGCATGTACTTACTTAACATTCCAACCGAGAATGATAAGCCTGGTCTCGTGTGCAAGAGGTATCTCAGGCATCCAATCCTTTGCCTATAGAGAGTTGCATCAATCTCGGCTTCTTCAAGTGGTTTAGACAACTTCAGACCAAATTCCATGGGTATGTGAGTTGGATTGCAAGCGTTCATCCCTGCTTCCACTAATATCCTTTGCGCATATGCTTCTTGCTTGATCTCAATTCCTTTTGAGCTCTGCTTCACTTCAATGCCAAGATAATACATGGGTCTTCCAAGATCAGACATCTCAAACTGTCGAGACATAGATTCCTTGAACTCCATGATTGTCTTCAAAGAGTTTCTGATGACAAAAAGATCATCCACATATATGGCAAGTATCAGTATTTTGCTTCCTTCTTCCTTTCGGTATACTGAACTTTCCTTGGAGCACTTCTGAAACTTTAAACCTTTCAATACTTGATCAAGCTTCGTGTTCCAGGCTTGTGAAACTTGCCTTAGTCCGTATAAAGCCTTTCGAAGTTTGAAAATCTTATGCTCTTCTCCCTTCTTTTCAAATCCTCCAGGCTGAGATACATACACATCTTCTGTCAATTCTCCATGTAAGAACGATGTCTTCACGTCCAAGTGATGGATCTCCCATCCGTTTGCAGCAGCTAAACCGAATAGCATTCTGATTGTCTCTATACGAGCAACTGGTGCAAACACCTCTTCAAAGTCGATTCCATGTTCTTGAACATATCCTTTAGCCACGAGTCTTGATTTATACTTGTTAATTGAGCCATTTGCATTCTTTTTGATCTCAAAGATCCACTTGAGGCCAATAACTTTGACTCCGGCTGGTTTGTCTACTAACACCCACGTCTCGTTCTCCTCGATAGAATCATCTCGTATGTGCATGCTTTTCTCCATCAAATAAGTTTGCTGGCTTCTTGAAAGTTAATTGGTTCGTCATTGAGTGCAAGGAGTATGAACTCACACTCTATGTCGGCCAGTAATATGTAGTCTTCAAGATAGCTAAGACGAGTTAATTAACGTGTTGAACGCCTAGGTTGTTGAGAATCGACTTGTTCAACTTCTGAATTGACTTGAACAGGTTCTGGTTGCTGTGCTTCGGTCTTTTCAGCAACAATTTCTTCTTGTTGAGTTCCAAGCACGAATGGACTACATCTTTCTCAGGTTAATCATATTATTTGCTAAATCTATGAAATGACAGAACTGATTAAAGGTCATGCTCTCGTAATGATTAGACTTCAATTATTCAGCCGACTTTTATTTTTTTTTCTCTTTTGTCATCACAGCCGACTTATTAATATCGCACGTTTCTCTCTCGTCTGGCCCTTTTAAATAATTTCATATATTTTATATCCATCCATTCCTTAAGTACTACACTCTCGTCTGGCCCTTTTAAATAATTTCATATATTTTATATCCATCCATTCCTTAAATACTACAAAATAATTTGCTAACCTCACTTTTTAAAAAATGTGGCAAATGAAAGTCCTTATCAATGTGTTGGCATCCCATCACATGTAATCAACCGAGCTTCATCTTTCAGGCTTCTGACTCGGAACTCTATAGTAGATGTCTTAGTTTTGGTTCCAAACTTCTTTCCCCCATGAGCAGGCTCTCTATTAAGATTAAACATAGTTCACCAACATGTTTATTATATAAAAAGTTAATGGACTCATTGTATATAACATTTCTTACGTGGTACTAGTTAACATATTTCTCAAATATGTGAAACAATTATAGTGCAATCTCTTAGCAGTAGACTAAAGATTCTGCAAATTGCAATATGAAAATCATATTAAAATGCAATCATTTTCCCTATATAGTCTCATAATTAACCTGCGTATGGAGGATATATTGGTCGGTTTTGACGAGATATGCAATCATTTTCATCCAGACGTCTCTCTGTTGTTAGTTTCTTTTTGATATTTTTGTTCGATTATTTGCCTTTTTTAAAGGAAGAAAAGGTACACTAAGAGATTCCTTTGGTAAAGAAGCTTTTGGACAACAGTTATGTTAGCTAGTTAAGATCTCGAGATTCCAAAGGTAAAGAAGCTTTTGGGTCAGCAATTATGGGTCCCAATGGTAATGTGCAGAACAACCGCGGAACAATAGCGATGCAATTTTAATAGTAACAAAATATATAGATACATATATAAGTAGAGATTTTTATTAGTATTGACACCGATGCGGGGCGGTGCGGTCCGTCACCATTCAAAACCTATGTTACTCATATAAATTTTGCGATCTCTATTCAAAATCTCGAGATCTTAGCTTTTAGACAGAAAAATAAATAACTTTTATTGCCTCATTTATGATTTGTGTTGCCAAAATCAATGATAACTTAATTACATAATATCAAATAGTATGCCTTTTACGGTAAAAAGTATGTATCTACATATATGTAGGGGCCCAGTACTGTTTCTTAAATACTCGAATAGTATACCTAAAATGAAAAAAAAATTGCTGCTACCTATATATTTTAAGTTTAAATTTCAGTTTAAAACAGTTTACATATTAATTCAGTACTAGAATATTTCATATTTTGTAACATTAGTCAGAATGTATTCTACACTTATGTTAAAACATGTGATATTCAGTCCACTTTGAAATATCAAATGTGTTTTTTTCATTATTGATCTGATCGTCTAATAAAATATATAAAAAATGAAAAAGGATTTCCGCGATATTTACCAACCCAAACAATCTTTCTTTTTGCTAACTAAACCCAACAAAATTAACTGAACCAAATCAATTTTCTGTAAATCCATATTCTTATTTTTGTAATGCTCTATAATTAAGAGCATCTCCAACCCCACTCCATAATTTACTGCAAAATGGAGTGGGAAATGGAGTAATAATCAAACAAAAAAGTGATTACTCCATAAATGGAGTAATTTGTTTTTTGTTTGTTCATCCCTCTATTTCTCACTCCATTTTGCAGTAAATTATGGAGTGGGGTTGGAGATGCTCTTAATTATAGAGCATTACAAAATGTTTTTGTAGACACGTGTCATCCGTAGGATGATTCTTAGAATCTTTAAAAAAATAAGTTCGTCCATATAAATATATATTTTTTTTGTTTAATTTTATATGATTAAAAGAAATTAACTTTTTTTGTTCAAAAAATACAAATAATCATAAATAGTATGAATATGAAGTCTCATTAATAAATATTCATATTATATATATATATATATATATATATATATTAATATCATTTAAATTAAATTATATATTATATAAAATATATAAATATGTTGATTTCAAAATCTGCAGTGAAAACTTATTGAGATCTTAATATTTTAATTTTGAAATTTGTGTTGAAAAATCTCACATTAAATTTTTTGTGATTAACGGTTTAAATTTTGGTTACATCAAATATAGAAATGATAAAATCATTTGAATAGAAAGTATCAATAATAAATATTTATATTAAAATATTATATATATATATATATATATATATATATATATATATTTGTGTCAATATCACTAAAGTTTAATTATATACCATATAAAGTAAATAAAATGATTGTTTGATTTATACCAAAAACATGATTGTAAATTAACAAAAGGTATTGGTTTTGATTTATATGCTTACTCTAATGTATATACTTTAATGTATATAAATTATTTTTTAAATAAGTAATTTCTAATATGTTATTTGATCCTGACAATCTCAAAAATACACTTCTTCAAATCGAAGTAATTTTTAATATTGGAAGCACTACATATATTATTTCATTCTGATTAAATAATTTAGTCTTGATTTTATTCCTAAAAAGCTTTTAATGAAATACCATGACAAGATTTTAATCACTTCCTTTTGAGTTTGTTTGAAGAATAAGAGATTTGACAATATTTGTTTCTCCCTAATACCATATCTAGCTATTATAATTGTTAGAATGAGAGATTTGAACTATTTATTATAAGTTTTATGGTTTATCATTTAATAAATCAAATAGTTCTTACTTTATACATAGTTTACATATACTAAAATAATAAAGTATTATATATTTTTTTATCGGTATACTCTTAAGTAACTAAACATCAAAAGCATAGGTTAATAAAATAAGTGATTTGTTTTGTTGTTCTATAATTATTTGATTTTTAGACCGAACTGATGAATATATACTAGGCAGACATTTATATTTCGAGTCTGCACTTATATTCTATAACAGCTTGATATATTATATTTGAACACTAATATGTGAATAGAGGAACCTGGTGATTTTATTCAAAAATTTGATTCTTAGATATGTATCTGGAGTGAAACCAACTTTTACAAATGTTCATCTTTTTAAATTGACATTTATGCAATTCACCGAATTTATAGAAGAAGTTAAAAAAATAACAAAACTCATATCAATGAAACAAAATGAAAACGAAATGAAACAAAATGAAAACGAAAGCATAATTTTATAGAGGTAGAAAATGAAATCACTTATGGAGAATCAATAGTAAATAAATCGAGAGTAGAAAACCTAATTCTCTTTCGTCATTTTACAATCGATTTTGCATATTTTGTTTTGGTGATTTGTGTCACCTGCAAAACTTAATTTTCTTTTGTGCATATGAAGTCTTAAAAATAATTAAAATGAACTGTAATACGTTAATTCTTCAACAACGATGATACATTTAAGAAACCAACATTTGTATTTGTCATTTTACAATCTATAAAGATTGTAGTGTTACAAAAAGTTAAAACAATTTATTGAACAAACATTAGAATAAAAAACGGCGCGCAGATTATCGTCTAGTCGTAGAAAAATTGATGGAGTTTAAATGTTTTTGTTAGGTATGCAAGTTAGTCGACTTTATATTAACTGAAGTCGACTTTTTCTTTTTATTTTTCTTTTGAACTCGCTTTCAAACTGAATTGAAGTCGACTTCCAACGTCTCAAGTTTATAATATTAAATGAGTGTAGACCGTTTAATTTCTATTAATATATGGACGAAAATGTTTCATGTTTTTTCAAAAAAAAAAAAGTTTCATGTAGAAATAAAAATATAAACAAGGACGATGTTTTTATGAAGATTGGCAAACCAATTTTTTTCTATCGTTCTATCACTCACCGCCTGACTGATAACTCTGGTTTACTACTATTAAGGACGTAGAAAGAAACTATTTATGGAAGACTTTGCTTTTGGGTTTTATCTTACTAATAATATATATAACCAAATTGTCTTTTTTTTTAACGCTCGGTAATCAATCAAAAGTATCCTTACAACTCTGGACCAAATAGGCCAGGAACTAAAACTCAAAGAAAAAGACACCAGTAGGCATCTATAGACTAATCCCATACACACGTGGGTAAGAAATAAATTCAAAAACCCAAAAAAGTTATGAGAATGTGAGAGTGAGAGAGTCCGACTCACGAAGCAAGCGGTTTTAAACCTCTCTCACTGTGATGAGAGTCCACCTCTCCCAAGACAGATAACCTCTCCATCACAAAGAACCTATGGCTTCACAATCGAGCAACTTAAAGACATTGATCTTCATAAGACTTCTTTGAAAACGGCGAGTCGGACAACACATGACCCGACCAATAAACGCCTTGATAGAAACCACCATGAAACAAGTAGCAATGCCTAACCAATATAAGCCGGCACACATGAAAAGTCCATAATGATTCCGTTACAAAAGAACTAAGTCGGTAAGATCAGCGACATACCTCTACCAACACCATCAAAACAATCACATAACAGATCCGAAAGCAGACCGCTGGATCGCCATTATCACTATCTCAACACCGAAGGCTAAACTTCAAAGACCCAAGATCAACTTGGAAAGAGAAAGATTAACAGCTGCTTTGTAGGAGCTCTCAACAATACAACACAGAAGATAGCCACAGTTGACAGAGACCACCACAAACTGGATACTGCAGAGGAACACAAAACTAGATATGAAAACAACCAGAGACCTCTCCCAAAGACTCGAAGTACACTCCCCAGATCTGGTCGGACAACCACCATCAACGAGAAAAACTGAACATTGTGAAAACGAGAGGAGTGTCTGGAGCAAACTAGAGACCAAACCGGAAAAGGAGCCAACACACCTTCCTTGCTCTAGCAGAACACCGGAAACACATGACACATAAGAGAAAGAGGAGGAAGAGCATCCTCCGGCGGTGGCGGAAGCCAAACCACCGGGGAGACTGTGGCAGATCTGAGAATGAAGGTCTTGGCGGCCGGTTAGGGTTTTCTCTCTCTCACACACGTTAAGGTTTATGTTAAAAATGAATATAACCAAATTGTCTGACAACTATTTATAGAATATTTTGCTTTTGGGTTTTATCTTACTAGTATAAAGCTATAGAATACTTTGCTCTGGGGTTTTATCCTATTTACTTGGCATTTAAAAAAAATAAAAATCTGGTCACGCTCTTTTCTGTGTTAGGTCACAAACACAGTATTTTTTAAAACTGGAAATTAGAAAATAGATCATTGTCAATGGTTAAAATGTTGCGAGTCTTTAAAAAGTATAAAACATTCATGTTTTATTTCATGAATATTTTAATTTCTTTGAAAATCAATCAACTACTAATCTATTGGTAAGTTTTGTGAGAGTTTTTTTTTTGGTGAAGGGTTGTGAGAGTTTCTCATGTATTTTTAGAGTCTCTTCTATTTTCTAATTACTTTTTCGATGAGAAACTTTATGAAGTGTTTTTTTTTATCATTATGGGTGTGCTCTTATTCGATACTTCGCTCTATAATATTATTAGGGGGTTTTTCAAAAATAATTCAAGAATTGAAGTCAAATGCAAACTAACCTCTTTTTTAACACCAATATTTTGTTATAATTTTCCTCTACAATCCTTAGATTTTACCAATATTTACAAAAATGCCATTATAATTTAATTTCTTCTCATTTTTGAAAATGACAAAAAACCTTATACACCCTAAACATTTTTATTATTATGTTGTTCTTATTTACAACAATTTCACTATTAGTAATTTCTCCAACCACCACGAACAACCATACCATTTCCATCTTCTTTTTTCTCATTCTACACTAACAAAACTTCATTTTTTCTCTATTTTCATCTAAAAAGCTCTCAAAATTTTAATTTTCATAAAAACCCAAGTTTCATATTTTGGTGATTCTTCACTAAGACGTCAAAACAACTTTGTTTGCTCATATTCGGAGTCTAGAGGGTGGTAAAGTTTGGAAACACGTTTACACCGAAAAAGTAACTATTTACATGGTTTTGTTACTATTCAGACATGTATTGTAATAGTAGACTATTTTGTATGTCTATATTTATGTGTAAACTTATTATGCGGTCTACTTGTCAACGCACATGTTAGTTTGGCAAATTGACTAAACTTCTACTTTTGCAACGTAGACTTCAATAGAAGTCTATGTCTTTTTCTTTAAAAAAAAATAGGTACACTTACTAAGAAGTCTATTTATAAGAAGTTAGTTTTTCATTTGACCAAACTTTTGACTCTTCATAGCAAACTTCATCAGAAGTCTGCATCAAACAGACTTTGCTGAAAATCTGCAAGAGGTCAATTTTTCATTTGAACAAACTTTGACTTTTTAGTAGACTTCATTTACAAATATAAGTTAGTTTTGTGGTTGACTAAAATGTAAAAATATTAACCAAAATTTAATTAAAGTGTAGACTTCATATGATGTCTACTAATCTTAGGAAAACAATGTAGACTGTATATAAATTCTACTAATTTATTGTGGACAAACCCAAAAATAACTAGTTGCTTCTGAGAGTATATTTCAAATGGAGTCTATTCTTTCGTAGATTTCAAAACTGACTTCTTTAAAAAAAAGTGTAGACTGCATATGAAGTATGCTCTTGAAAGTCAAAGAGTAGATGAATTTTAGTTAATTGCAAAACTAATTTATTTAGAAGTGTAGACTGCATACAAAGTCTACTCGTATAAAAATCAAAACTTTTTAAAAAGACATAAAAGAACTTGCAAATTTTGTAATTGGAAAAAGTAACCTAAATAGTATACGTCTATGATAGTTAATATATGTAAATTGAAAAGGAAGTCTACCATGGTGCAGCCTTCATTTGGAGTCTACATAAAAAAAATATATTAAAAGTGAATTTGTGTATTATTCATTAAACAGTTTCACGACTTTATTGTTTCATGGTATGTATTAGTGAATCCTAATGGTCTTGAATGAATTTCAAAAGTTATGTTATAATTATGGAGCTATCAAATATCTTGTTTGACTATGTTGTTAACTCATAAACATAGACTTCTTTAAAAGTCTAGTTTTTAATTTTATCAAACATGACATATTTGTTTGTTAAGTTTGTATATCGTGTTTGTTTTTGCTGGGAATGGTACAATTATCTGTTGTATACGGAGAGTGGGTGGTGAAAAACTCTTTGTGGGAGTTTGTGGTTGATGATCGGAAAGGAGGGAAAATTTGCTTTCTATATGATGGTTGTACATATCGTGAGTTTCTTGAAATGGCACAAAAAGATTATGATGTGGACAAAAAATTGAGATGGTGGAGTTAATTTATTCCTTACGAGACCTAATGTTACAGGAAATACCTCTGGATACTGCTCATATGCATGTCACGAATGATAGACAAGTGTGGAACTTGATCGAGTTATCTAAGATGTGTATTGTATTGTATGACTTTGTTTATCAAGTCAATGCCATAAATAAGTTGGGCTTGACGACAATGTGGATGTGTTTGATGGTAATGGTAGTAGTTTTGTTGATTAAGATTTTGATGAAGGGTTGGATGAGATAATGTTGCTGATGATGTCCAAACAACTGAAGTATACTCTTGAGACTTATTGAAAAGTTTTTGTGAGTAATTTACTCTAAAGACTTTTTGAGAAGTTTTTATAGATTTTCTTGTTCGCACATATGTGTTAGTTCTTGTTTTTCCATATGGTGGATTCAAACTGTTTGTTGATTAGAATATGTGGAGATAAATTTGATAACAAAAATTAATAATATCATACATACAAGTGAAACACAATTAAAAATAGTAATTTACAAACAAATCTTTTTATAATGATAATTAATTACAAAGGAATATTTTATAAGATTCTTCTAGAGATTATTTGATTATTCATAATCTTGGTGGCTCAAATGAAGTATGCTAATAAGACATACAAAAACACACAAAATAATATTAAAAATGCTTTAAATTATAAAAAGATAATATATAAAAGTATAGAATAAAATTTTAGTAGATTTCATTTGAAGTCTACATAAAATTTATGCTTTAGTATACTTCATATGAAATATACTAACCTTAACTTTTATAATATGAATTTAAAATAGATATATCTAAATTGTATATGTTTGGAAGGGAGAGATTAAAGGCTTGGAAGAGAGTATCAATAAAATAAGATAAATTATAAGAACAAATACGATAAAAATGAAAATCATATTTTTGTAGACTTCTCATGAAATCTGCCTAAAATTTATATTTGGTAAACTTCATTTGAAATCTACTAGCCTTAATTTTGAATTAGACTTCATCAGAAGTATACTGTATTAGATAATTTCCAGATTAAAAATGTTCATTTAGAAAACTTGTAAAAATAGCTTCAGATTTTAAAACTAGATTTTTAAAGCTAAAATAGTAGCAAAGTAAAAACATAAATTTTGACAATAAGTTTATTTTAATATAAATAAAATACACAATTAAATTTTGTAGATATAATTTTTAGATTTTTGAGAGGAGGAATTGAAAACCATGGAAAATAATATTTTAAAAATAAGATAATATTATGAGAAACATATAAGACCAAAAATTCAAAATCATATTTACTAGACATAATGAAGTCTACTCTACAAAATTCTGATCTAAAAAATCTGTAAATTTGGAAACGTGAATATAGCTTTAAATATGAAAATTTTGAAAAATAGAATTTATAAGATAAAATAATAGAAAAAAAATTACATAGATTTTGAATCTATAGCTTTATTTGAATTTAAACATAAAATACATATTTAAATTTATTGATCTAGATCTTACATTTTAAGAGGAGGAAATGAAAATACATGAAATTTTTTAAATAAACTAGACTAATGTTTTTCTTTAAATTCAAAAATATTAGAGAACAATTAGAGAGTTTTGGAGAGAATGAAGAGAGTTCTCGAGAGAATGAAGAGAGTTTTAGAGAGAAGTGAGATAGTTTTATAATATCAAAATTTTGTGAAGCCATTTTATAAAGAGAATTTGAAAATTGCCTTTATATATGGAGACAAAAATTGTAACTAGGTAAAACTTTATGGCACAATAGACTTCAACAAGAAGTCTACTAAACTTAAAATTATGGAGTCTACGTAGTAGTCGACCTTTTGGAAATATATTACAATAAATTCATTATTGTTATTTATTTTTATTGTGCTAATAATTTTAATATAAGATTTAGAAAAAAATTATTTATTTTTTTGGTAGTTTTAACATATGATAGCTAAAAAAAAGTTTTAACATATGATTTCATAATTTTTATTTAATCAAAACTAATTTAGTTAAAAAATTGTTTTAATTTTTGTAATATTCAATATTAGTAGACTAAAAAGGAAGTCTATTATACCCTAAAATCAAGTATACTTCATTTGAAGTCTACTAAACCCCAAACCATAAGTATTGTCCAACACAAGGTTACCAAACCCATATATATTCTGGTAAATTGTTCAACTGTATTAAATTTTAATTTATATACCTCATTTTGATTCTTTTATTGTTGATTTATAATAAATTTTGCACAAATTATTTTCATACATTTTTAAAATAAAATTATTATATCAAATTATGACGTAGACTTCCTAGGAAGTCAACACCTTTTAGATTTATTTCTTATAAGTGTAGACATCCGAAGAATAGAATCATAAAATAACTTTCTGTTTTTTGTTTGGCATAAAAATAAATACTAATTTTAGGGTTGACTGTCTATTCCCCCATATAAAGACAATGACCCTATCTATAACCCACTATATTACATACCTTTTGACTAAACCACCCATATATATGAATTCTCTTCATATTGCCCCCTATTATTTTTAACATTGTCCATATCGCCCTTTCTAATCTAATTCCGAAATCAAGATTAAAACTTAAGAAATTGAGTTTTGTAAACATAGAGATTGCCCATTAAGAAAAAACCGATCCGACACTAAAAACCGATCCGACTCAACAAAAAAATGAAAATGATTATTGGGTGTAAATTTAAATGTATTAAATTTTAATTTATATACCTCATTTTGATTCTTATATTGATGATTTATAATATTTTCTGCACAAATTATTTTTATACATTTTTAAAATAAAATTATCATATCAAATTATGACGTAGACTTCCTAGGAAATCAACACCTTTTAGATTTATTTCTTATAAGTGTAGACGTCCGAAGAATAGAATCATAAAATAACTTTCTGTTTTTTGTTTGGCATAAAAATAAATACTAATTTTAGGGTTGACTGCATATTCCCCCATATAAACACAATGACCCTATCTATAACCCACTATATTACCTACCTTTTGACTAGACCACACATATATATGAATTCTCTTCATATTGCCCCCTATTATTTTTAACACTGTCCATATCCCCCTGTCTAATCTAATTCCGAAATCAAGATTAAAACTTAAGAAATTGAGTTTTGTAAACATAGACATTGCCCATTAAGAAAAAACCGATCCGACACTAAAAACCGATCCGACACAACAAAAAAATGAAAACGATTATTGGGTGTAAATTTAAATGAGGTTTTGGTTTCTTTTCTTAAGACAACTAAGACCATCATTAATGCAGTTTCTTGGTAGGGTTTTTAAACAAAAGAAAGCATTTAATTAAATCAAAACAAAAAGAAATTATGGTAACCGATCCTTAGTGAAGTGTTTTGGCAACCGATCATTAAGCGGTTTATTAATATACGTGACATGAAACTGTTAATTTCTTTTTTTCCTTTTCTTTTCTTTCTCTCCTTTCTCATCTTTTCTCGTGTTCTCCGTCGGGAGGACGATTGGTTTTGTGAAAGGTATCATCTCCTCCGTGCAATCGGCGTATCTCTGTTTTTCCCTTCTCTCGTCATCTCCTGTGAGGAGAGGGTACTGGGGTAACAAAATTGGCAAGCCGCATACGGTTCCTTGTAAGGTTACGGGGAAGTGTGGTTCCGTTACGGTGAGGATGGTTCCTGCTCCCAGAGGTGCTGGTATCGTGGCGGCTAGGGTTCCTAAGATGGTGCTTCAGTTCAATGGGATTGATGATGTTTTCACTTCTTCCAGGGGATCTACTAAGACTCTTGGAAACTTCGTCAAGGTTTGTCTCTTTCTTCTTTTTGAGTTTGTGTAGAGGTGAAAGTTGGGTCCTTTTGATTGGTGCCTGCTCTGAAATGTCGATTACGTTGTTAAAGTTGGAACTCTTTTTGACATCTTAGATCGTTCAGTGATTGTTTAGTGTCATTTCTGATCTGTGTTCTATAGTAAATGATGTAATGAGCTATGTGTTTGTCGTGATTTGCTGTGTGTATATGTCTGATGGCAAGCTTTACAGTCTCTTCAGACTTGATTAGTCTGAACATCATCATTTAACAGTCAATAAATGACAAACTGATGTTTGTTCTTTCTGTCTCTTAAATTGTTTAGTATCATTTGTTAGATGTGTTCAGTTGTAAATGATGTATGGAACAGTCGGTTTGTTAGATTTGTTTTTCTTTGTATGTCTGATCGCGAGCTTTTCAGATGCTTCAAATTTTATCTGTCTGAACATGATCAATCCTGATAGAGATTTTAATACAGTTTAACCCTCAAGTTTGTACCTGTTTACATCATTTCACTTGGTAAACTAAACTCTTCCTTTTGCCTGTTTAACATCTTATACAATCTGTTGATTTCTAGTAATTAAAAGAAGAGATTTGTCTGTGTGGCAGTACTCATGGATAATCAGAGAGAGATAGATATTTGTGTTGAGATGTGACAAAGCCTTTAGAGGTTCTTTGTTTATCATTATGCTCTGCTCCATCTCTTAAGGTAAGCTCTATATATATATTTCAGCGCTGTTTTGGAGTTTAGCACTTATCAATACATTTATTTGCAGCTAAAACAAAATGGATGGGTTGGAAACTTTGCGCTTGGAGCAAGCTATATCAGTTTGCCATGGTAAGATATCTTGTGGATATCATTATATGCTGTGCTTTCATCTCATTGATCTTTTCTTTTATTGTTCACTTGATGGATAGGTGGGCTGGGCAAGCATTGTTTGGCACTGATGCTGCAAAATGGATATGCGTTAGTGCTATAGACGTTACTCAGCTCTCTGTTTCCGGTATGTAGTATGACTTCTATTTCTTGTGCTTGATCTTATGAACTAGATGATCATTAGTGAATGTCTATTCTGGTTGCAGTGTATCTTGTGATCAAAATTTATACATAAAGTAATCAAAAACAATTTCTACTTTTTAATCACATATATGGCATCTTCTTCTCAAATCTATTTTTACTATGTTTTATTTTTTAAAAAAATTTAATTTTAATACAACAATGTTTAAATTTTTTTTTTAAGAACCCTTCATTAAGAAACTCCCAATGGAGCACAAAATCTAGAAGTTTCTTAATTAAAATTTTTAACTAATTTTTATTATCAAACAAGTCACTAAGAAACCCAAATGGAGTTATAGGGATAATGATGCTCTAAGAACAGATACGACAAAGAACAAATAGAGAGATAAGAGAACGAGGACGGAGAAGAGAGACAGAGAGAGTGGCGAGGACGAAGAACAGAGAGAGAGATGACGAAAAACAATGAGAAAGTGAGAGACAACGAAGAACAGAGGAGAGAGAGTGACGAAAAACATAGGAGAGAGAGAGAGAGAGAGAGAGAGAGAGAGAGAGAGAGAGAGAGAAGCATAGAGAGTGATGATGAACATGTGAACGATGTTAAATATCTGCGAAAGAGTATGATGGAGTGCTTTGAGTTTCAAGAAATAAGGCTTGACAAGATGGAAGAAGAAGTGATAAGAATTAAATGAAATGATAGTATATGGTTTTATGTTCTTTATGTGGTTTGGTTATCTTATGTAATGAAATTCTCTTTAGACTTATGTAAGACTCTTATGTGATGTTTTGAGTGTTGAAACGTTAGAATTATGTTCAAAAATTGTCATGCATGTTCTTTATGTGGCTTTATGATGCTGAGTTTAAAACATGAGTTTGACTTGTTTATGCTCGAAAATGATCATGTTCTTTATGCTTGGTTATGCTTGAATATGGTTATTGCATTGGAAGATAAAGAACGTGAAATTTTAAAACAAGTTTTAAAACGACAACATATATCACAATCATACTTTTTGGCAGATTTTAACATCGTTCATAAGTTCATCATCTCTCTCTCTCTCTTTCTCTCTCTCTCTCTCAATATATCAATTGAGTCAGTCGGTTTTTAATGTCGAGTCGGTTCTATTTTAATGGGCAATCTCTGTTCACAAAACATAATTTTTAAGGTTTCATCTTGATTTCGGAATTAGATTAGAAAAGGAGATCTGGACAAAGTTAAAAAGAACGGGGCAATATGAAGAGAATTTTTATTTATGGGTGGTCACCTCATACGATATGTAGCATAGGAGGAATAAATAAGGTCATTGTGTTTACAGAGGGGAATAAACAGTCAACCCTAATTTTATCACCCATTTAGGTTAGTTTGCATTTGATTGAATATAAAATATACTTTTATATTTCAAATCAATTTTTATGTTATATTTTGGTCAAAATGCTCTAGAAATTTTTCTATCTAGTAAAAAGTTATTATATCTTCGATAAAAAAATTACAGCTTTTTCTTACACAAACTATGACGTTACACTACATTTTGAAATCGTGAAGCTGTTGAACTCTTTTATCAATAATTGATTAAGAAAAAATATGACCCGTGAATATCCGTGATATGTTCTTTATTTGTTATCAATTGATACGTGTGATTAGTCAAAGTAAACTGAAAAAAAAACATAAAAAATAGGACCACGGTCACCATACCAATACCATTTTCTCACCATGCCAACTTCAATTTCAATAACTCACATTAGAAGATAAAAACAAAACAAAGCGCACGTTTTTTTTTCCATGTGTGCGGAGATAGAAGAATAGACCGGACATGCAAAACTAAAACTTGACTAAACAGTAACATTTAAATAAAATATTATATTATAGACATAATGAAATGCCTTTTCCCAGTCCCCAACAAGCCACTCCCTATAAATGCCAAGCAAATATAGCTTCCATGATAGTTCCTAAACCATAACAAACTCATTCAACCTTTTTTTTTGTAAAGAACTCCTTCAACCTTTGCTCCGATCTTCAACCACAATAAACCAAACATGGTGGTTTTATCACAGCCAGTCGCCTTAGACAACCACATATCCGTAATCCCAACGTACACCCCGGTTCCGGTCTTCACTTCCCAACCAATCCCCGTCGTGGACCTAACCGACCCAGAAGCCAAAACCCTAATCGTGAAAGCTTGTGAGGAGTTTGGTTTTTTCAAGGTTGTAAACCACGGAGTCCGAGCTGACCTCATGACCCGGTTAGAGCAGGAGGCTATCCGCTTCTTCGCCTTGCCCCAGTCTCTTAAGAACCAGGCCGGTCCACCTGAACCGTACGGATATGGTAGTAAACGGATTGGACCAAACGGTGACGTTGGGTGGATTGAGTATATCCTCCTCAATGCTAACCCTCAGCTCTCCACCCCTAAAACATCCGACGTTTTCGGTCAAACCCCACAAATTTTTCGGTAAAAAAATAATCTCGAAATTCATTAATATACAAACTATCAAATAATATGAAGTTTTCAAAGACATTACATTACTTCCTTTTTACCCACAAAGTAGAAACAGGGGACTCTGTTTTACACTATTTTCCCCATAATCTGATCGTTTTGAGTGAAACAAAAACAGAGAGGCGGTGGACGAGTACATGCACGAGTTGAAGGAAGTGTCGTGCAAGGTTTTGGGGATGGTGACGGAAGGATTAGGGATAGAGCCAAGGGACACACTGAGTAAGATGGTGAGAGATGAGAAGAGTGACTCTTGCTTGAGACTGAACCATTATCCGACGGCGGAGGAAGAGGCGGAGAACATGGTGAAAGTAGGGTTTGGGGAACACACAGACCCACAAATAATCTCAGTGCTAAGGTCCAATGACACGGCGGGTCTTCAAATATGTATGAAAGATGGAAGTTGTTGGGTTGCTGTCCCTCCTGATCACTCCTCTTTTTTCATTATTGTTGGAGATGCTCTTCAGGTACAATTTTTACATTTTTTTTCTAATATATAAAAAAGACAAATTCCTATTTGTATTTTTGAAACTTTAAATTACTATGGTTAATACCAGGAATATTTAAGTATTTAAGAGTTGATGGCTGTGTTTGAGTCATTCGTGCAGTTTACCGGTGGTCTAAACTCAAAAAGTATTTTCTTAACATTTACACCCAAAAAAAAACTCAAAAGTATTTACAGTTTCAACTTAAGATACAAATATTTATATTATATTAACTGTTTTTTCTTGTATAAGTTATAATTTTTTATTTTTTCCCTAAATAGGAATATCAATGTAGTGATTGAGATTGGTGTGAACGGTAGACAAAAATTCTCACATGCCAGCCATGTCTTCTAATCTCTTCTCTCTCTTTCTAATTGTTTTAGGGAATATTTTTAAAATCGATCATTTTTTTTGAGTGTACGTCTAGAAAATCTATGTGTAAACTTAACCTCACGTGACAATTACTATTTTACATGATAGGCATGTATGCAGTATATTCCTTCATGCCATTTCAAAATTGACAAAAAGTGCCATTTCAAAAAAAAAAGTATACAAATGCATATTCTATTATCCTAACTTTATGTCGGCAAAGTCTGATTCCCACACAAGAACTCATATTATAAAGTTACCCGCGGGTGATGCAGGTTATGACAAACGGAAGGTTCAAGAGTGTAAAACACAGAGTCTTAGCTGATACAAGGAGATCGAGAGTCTCGATGATATATTTTGGAGGACCGCCATTGAGCGAGAAGATAGCGCCACTTTCGTGTCTAGTCCCTAACCAAGAGGATTGGCTTTACAAAGAATTCACTTGGTCTCAATACAAATCTTCTGCTTACAAGTCTA
This sequence comes from Brassica oleracea var. oleracea, assembly GCF_000695525.1. Taxonomy (NCBI): domain Eukaryota; kingdom Viridiplantae; phylum Streptophyta; class Magnoliopsida; order Brassicales; family Brassicaceae; genus Brassica; species Brassica oleracea. The sequence goes on from NC_027752.1 coordinate 19,194,625, forward strand.
AGCTTGGTGATTATAGGCTTGGTCTCTTTGAGAAACAACCTCTTCTCACACACATGTCTAATGAATGAAACTAGTTAAGATGATCCTTTGTATGGTAAAAAGTCATAATTACAAAGACAAAGTGTAGAGAATCGACCTTGGCTATTCTTGTAACAAACGAATCGACATACCAATATGTCTGACGAGTTCTCTCCAAACCGGAGACAAACTCTATATCACTATGAATCAAAAAGATTACAAGCCTCGCACTAGTTGCGTGTTCTATGAGAGATTATATGTTTTGTTGCCGTATCTAACAATGAGAGCATATACCTCTATTTATACAAGATTGTCTAATGTGATTCCTTGTTGTAAAAGGAATAACATGTTTATCCTAAGTTTATAAGGCTTTATAAACTTCTTGGATTAAGATGAATCTAATCCAGTCTTCTTATCTCTTCAGGTCTTGTACGAAGTTCAGTAGCCGGCCCATGATGGCCCAAGAGACATCAAGGCCTCACATTCTCCACCTTGGCTCTTTGGTCACTCCTCGGTTTCTCCACTTCTCCATCTCTCTCTCTCTCTCTCTCTCCGCGAAAAGAAACCTGAAACACCGACGAGCTCGCCGCCTCGTCTTCCACCGATGCACCGTCCATTCCTCGACTCTGTCTTCCACCGGAGATGAATGCCTTCTCCGATCCTTGGTTCTCTTCTCTTCCCGAACACTTCCTCTCTTTGATTCTTCGTGAACCAGACAAGATCCTAACATCACTGCCGCTTTTCTTCACTGGCATTAGCTTCCACCGCCTCCGCCATTGACATCTCAGGTTCCGTTTGTTCCTCCTTGTCTCTTTCCTTATATTTGAACAAAACCCTAACCTTTGATTTCAATTTCCAGCTCGTCCCTTGATGAATTCAGTTTGACTTCCGTGATTCTCCGGTGACAAAGTTCCTCTTGCACACCAACCTCACGACATAACCGAACCAGACTTGTCAAAGCCCAAAGGTATCTCCTTTTGCTTTGACTTCTTCCACTTTGATACGTGTCTTAAGCCCCCTTTTGTAACCTGTAATGAAACTCCTTTAGCTAAATAATTAAACATATCTCCTTGTTTAATTTCCAGCTCATGGTGTCGACGTCTCTTCACCATCGTTGCTTCCTTTAGGTAACAAACAGAATTGTTTCTTCAATTACTTCAAGAACTTTAACCATGTAAACTAATAGCTTTAAGTTTACAGCTTTGTTGTAGACATTTCCTCGCTGCAACCACACGTGTTCAAGGTAATCTTTTGAACTCATCCTTTACCAAGCTTTGTAAATTCATGTCGAACCATCAGTTTGCTTTTCCTGAAACTGATACCTTCTTTTGTGGCCTTTCCGCGAGGTGAACAACTCGACAACCTTGTTACCTGCAGCCATACGAGACCGTAACGTCACAACTCGAACTTCTGTCCAGGTACACACTTAGTTAGGAAATCTGCAGGGTTGATAGATGTGTAAATCTTATGAACCGTAACTTCACCAGCCTCAATTACGTCTCTCATAAAGTGTAGTCTAGTATCTATATGCTTAGTCCTTTCATGGTATCCTCCATTCTTAGCTAAGTGTATAGCACTCTGTGAATCTGAAAACACTCTCACATCGTCTTGCTCAAACCCCAACTCACTAAAAAAATCCTTTTAGCCATACTGCTTCTTTAAAAGCTTCGGCTAAGGCCATATATTATGATTATGTCGTTGATAGTGTGACAATGTGTTGGAGACCTGATCTCCTGCTTATTGTGTTGCCTCTGACTTGAAACACATATCTTGTCACGGATCTTCTCCTATCCAAATCGGTAGCATAGTCTGCGTCACAGAATCCTCGTACCTTGAAATCTTCTGCTTTAGTAAACAATAAGTCTGAATCTAGAGGTCCTCTTAGGTATCTCATCACCCAATTAACATCTTCCCAGTGTTGTCTTCCTGGCTTGCTCATGTAACGGCTTATCAAGCCCACTGCGAAACATAAGTCTGGTCTAGATCTCACCATTGCGTACATTAAGATTCCAACAGCTGATGCGTATGGTACCTCACTCATGAATCTTGCTTCCACGTCTTCCTCTTCTTGTGTCAAACTTTTAAGCTTAAATTGTGGTCCGATAGGAGTAACCACTGCTCTGCTCTCTTCCATGTTAAAAGTTTCCAGCACCTTCTGTAAATACTTTCTTTGTGATAGCTTTAAAGTTCCTTTCTTTCTGTCTCTAATGATATCCATCCAAAGTATTCTTGAAGCTGCTCCAAGGTCATTCATCTCAAACTCTTTCTTCAAGCTATCTTTGATTCTCTTAATTTCTTTCGAATCTTTAAATGCTATTAGCATGTCGTCGACATAGATCAATAGATAGATCATATGAGAAAAGTCTGAACCTTTAATGTAGACACAAGGATCATATGCACTCCTGTCGAATCCTTGTTCCTTCATGAAAGTGTCAAATCTCCTATTCCACTGTCTTGGTGACTGTTTCAATCCGTAAAGAGATTTTAACAGGAGACAAACTTGATCTTCTTTCCCCTTCTCAACGAAACCTTCTGGTTGTGCCATATAAATCTCCTTGTCCAACGTTCCGTATAAGAAAGCTGTTTTCACGTCTAGTTGTTCCAAATCAAGATTGTAATTTGCAACAAGTGACAGCATAATTCTGATCGACACGTGTTTCACCACTAGAGCAAACACCTCTGTGTAATTGATCCCTTCAACTTTTGAAAACCCTTTAGCTACTAATCTAGCTTTGTATCTCGGCTTCTCAACTCCTGGAATGCCTTCTTTCAGCTTGAAAACCCACTTGCTGCCAATAATCTTCTTATTCTCTGGTTTTTCAACCAGCTTCCAAGTCTGATTTTTCTCCAATGAGTCCATCTCTTCTTGCATTCCTTCGTTCCATAATTTCCGGCTTTTACTCCTTCTTGCTTCTAAATGGGATTTAGGTTCATCCATATTTATCTCTTCTGCTGTAGCTAGAGCATAAGGCACACAGTCTGAATCATCGAACCTAGAAGGCTTCTTTACTTCTCTTTTGATTTTGTCTCTCGCAAGAATGTAGTTATCTAGATCTTCTCGTTCAGCTTCCACAACTTGTTCTTCACTTTCCGAGCTTGAGGATTCAGACTCCGAGTTTCCTGATGCTGGAGAAACTCCACCTTGAACTGTATCCTCTCTGTCTTCGTCAGTAGCTACGTTTGAAGGTCCTTGAATCAGCACCGGATTGAACGTTACTTTCTTTGTTCTCTTCTTCATTGAAAATCACATTCCTGCTAATTGCACATCTCAACTTTTCTGGTAGCCAAACTCGATAGCCTTTAGTCCCCATTGGATATCCCATGAAAACTCCTTTCATTTTTCTTGGACTAGTTTTGGCTTGAGTCACGTGAGCATAAGCTGTGCATCCGAACTTTCTTACATGGTTTTTGTCAGCTTTAGTTCCAGACCAGATTTCTTCCGGTAGTTTGAAGTTAACTGCTGAACTTGGAGATCGGTTGATCAAGTAGGCAGCCGTCGAAGCCGCTTCTGCCCAGAAATTTTGCTCTAAGCCTGCCTCTGTCAACATACACCGAACCTTCTCCATGATCGTATGGTTCATGTGTTCTGATACTCTGTTTTGTTGTGGAGTATAGACGCATGTTCTGTTTCGTTTGATCCATGCTTCCTTACACAAAGTGTCCATATGTGTATTGCAAACCTCCAGTCCGTTATCCATCCTAAGACACTTCACCTTCTTTCATGTCTCTGTCTCCACGCTGGCCTTCCATTCTTTGAAGTTCTGAAACACTTCATCCTTTGACTTTAGGAAATAGATCCATACTTTCCTAGAAAAGTCATCAATGAATGTAACGAAGTAGTACACTACAAGAAAACAGCGACATCCCAAGGGAAAAAATCGTCGATATGTCGTCGGTATGTCGTCGGAATAACGTTATTCCGACGACATACCGACGAAACAAGTCCTCGGAAATAACTCCTCGGAAGTTCATTTTTCCTCGGAAATCCCTTGGAAATTTCCGACGGAATTCCTAGGAAACGAATTTCCGAGGAAACTCCGAGGACCACCAGTTCGTCGGAAATCTCCTCGGAATATACCGAGGGAGAGCTTCCTCGGGATATTTCGATGGACTTTCCGATGGTCCAATCCTCGGAAGTTCCGACGAAATGTTCCTCGGAATTTTCATCGGGAATTTCCGAGGAAATGAACCCTCGGAAAATTCCGTGGAACA
>NC_027752.1:19198881-19199259 GCF_000695525.1 Brassica oleracea var. oleracea
ATTCCGAGGAATGAGTCCCTCGGTATATTCCGAGGAAGAAGTCCCTCGGTATATTCCGAGGAAATGTTCCTCGGAAATTTCCGAGGGTTAATTTCCTCGGCAAATTTTTTTTTTTTTTTGAAAATTAAATTCGAAAATATAAAATTAAAATTAAAATTGAAAACATATTAGATAATATTCAAAGTTGTACAAATAAAAACAAAACATTCCCAGTTTTTGAAAAAAAAACTACAGGTCTTGCACGTTCGGGAACACCTCGTTCGGGTACATCCTCTTCATCATCTCCATCATTTGCTGGTTCAGCCTCATCTGTGCCTCGTAGCCCGCCTGTTGAGCCGCCATCTGGGTCTCCAACAAAGATATGCGATCATCCTTGTC
>NC_027752.1:19199363-19199704 GCF_000695525.1 Brassica oleracea var. oleracea
AAATAGAAAATAGCCAAATTTAAATCAAGAAATAAATGAATTGAACTTTAAACAAAAAAGAAATTACGGATTCAACGATTTCGTTGATTCAAAACTGGGACAAGTTGGTCGAAGCCGTCGAATCGTCATCCTCGGTTTGAAGCTGAGACACTTCGTCTTGCACCTGAGTTTGGACGAGGGTGACCACTTCCCTTACAAGACTGTCATCGATCTGGCTGGTCTTCTTGTTGGTATACGCCCTCTTCATTAGGGCGAGATCATCAACCGGCTCGCCATCATTTTCTTCCGCCTTGAAAAAAACATAAATTAAAGAAACATTAGAAATTAGAAGAAATGCACAA
>NC_027752.1:19200447-19201134 GCF_000695525.1 Brassica oleracea var. oleracea
TGTTTAATTACCATGTTTGACCCCGTCCATGTGGATACGGAGTGAGATAGGGAATATGGTCACGACCGGACTGTCGAACCAACTCCACAACAATCATCACTCCCGGAGCACCCGGAGGAGCAGGAGCGGGTGCAGCAGCGGGAGCGAGAGGAGCAGGAGCGGGTGCAGCAGAGGGAGATGTATGGTAGGAGCTGTGGGGCGAAGGGGAATCATGAAAATGACTGGAATCCCGAGACTGGCTCCCCGTACCACCACGAGCACAACGCTGTCGAGGCCGGGTCTGATCATCATGAGACCTGTAAATTAAAAAAAAAATATTTAATAAATATAGAAATTTTTGTAATTTTTTTTTTTTTTTGAAAAACCCAAATAATAGTTTTTAATCACAAAAAAAGTTTTATAGATATTAAAAATATTTAATAAATATATAAAAATAGTTCTAATAAACAAAAATTCGTTTTAATAAATAAAAAATAGTTTAATAATTACAAAAAATAGTTTTAATAATATTAAAAATGTTTAATAAATATAGAAATGAATTTTATATATATATATTTTTTTTAAATCCCAAATAATAGTTTTGGATCACAAAAAAAGTTGTATAGATATTAAAAAATGTTTTGTAAAATCCAAAAAATCGAATTTATATACAAAAAAGATTTTGTAAAATCCAAAAAATCGAATTTA
>NC_027752.1:19203966-19204702 GCF_000695525.1 Brassica oleracea var. oleracea
AAATTCCTACTCCTATGATATGGATGATCAGGTGGTAGGAATCTCCTGTGACAGTCAAACCAACACGTTTTCCTTCCGTGTTTTAGTTGGAAAGCATCAGTGTTATCTTGACAATATGGACATGATAGCCTTCCATGCGTTGTCCATCCAGACAACATACCATATGCTGGAAAATCACTTATTGTCCACATTAGTACTGCCCGCATTTGAAAGTTTTCTTTACACGAAACATCGTATGTTTCAGCACCTTGAGCCCATAGTTGTTGCAACTCATATATTAGTGGCTGAAGAAACACATCAAGTGATCTTTTAGGATGCTCTGGTCCGGGAACGAGAATCGAGAGAAACAAAAACTCTCGTCGCAAGCACAAGTTTGGGGGTAGGTTGTATGGTGTAAGAATGACTGGCCATAGAGAATACTGTCTTCCACTCTTGCCAAACGGGCTGAAACCATCAGTACATGCACCAAGGTAGACATTTCTTCTCTCATACGCAAAGTCGGGATACTTTGATTGGAAATGCTTCCACCCTTTTCCATCTGAAGGATGTCTGATCTCACCATCTGTTGAGTGCTCCGCATGCCATCTCATTGGTTGCGCTGTGCGTTCAGACAGATACAACCTCTGGAACCTTTCCGTCAAAGGCAAATACCACATCTTCTTATATGGCACTGGAACTCTTCCACTCTTATCTATATAATGAGGCTTTCCACAAAATTTGCATGTAACCCGCTGTT
>NC_027752.1:19204827-19232962 GCF_000695525.1 Brassica oleracea var. oleracea
TTTTACAAAATCAGCAATCGCATCCACACAGTCTTCAGCTAAATTATAATCTTTTTTAATGCAATTCGTGTGTAAAGAGAGTAAGAGGGAGGATGAAGATATGGAGTGAATGAAGAGGAAGAGGGGTGCTTGCATTTATAGTTGAAATCCTGCCGACAGACCGAGGAAATTCCGACAGACCGAGGAAATTCCGACGGAATTCTGACGCCAACGGCTAGTTCGTCGGAATTTCCTCGGAATTTTTAAAATCCCCCAACGGCTCTCCAACGGCTATAATATATCCTCGGAATTCATCGATTTTTTCCGAGGAATACATTTTTCCTCGGTATTCCATAAGAATATTCCGACGGATTGATATTTCCTGGGAATTCTGTCGGTATATTCCGAGGAAATTCCGAGGAAAACTAATTTTGTGTTTCGTCGGAATATCCTCGGAAATTCCTCGGTATATTTCAAGGATTTCATTTTCCGTCGGAATGTCCGTCAGAATACCGCTGTTTTCTTGTAGTGGTAGCAGCCTCCGAGACTTTCAACCACCGAAGGTGAACCCCATAAGTCTGAATGGATGTATTCTAGGACTTCCTTAGACGTATGATCGCCCTTTGGAAATCTTAACTTATGTGCTTTGCCCAAAACAAATTCTTGCAAAACTCCAACGTCTTCACATCCTTCTCGCTTAAGTATCCATCTTTGACTATGATTTATGCCCTTTAAACTCATATGTCCAAGTCTAGAGTGCCACCTCTTAGTCATATCGATGTCAGGCCTTGCGACTGCAGCTTCACCATTCAATACTGTCCCTTGTAACTAATACAAACCATCACAGTATTTTCCAGAAAAAACCTTCTGATCTCCTTTGTAAAACTGCACCATGAAGTCTTTGCCTTCGTATCTGCATCTCATCTTCTCCAATATACCGTAGGATATAAGGTTTCTGCCCATTGTAGGCATGTAACGCACATCAGTGAGAATCACGCTTGATCCATCATCGTTCATGATCCGGATCTTTCCTATCCCTTTGATCTCGCTGATAGTATTATTTCCCATCAAAACCTTCCCTCTTTCTATGTCTTAAAGATAAAATAAGACATTTTATTTGGAGTAATATGGAATGTACAGCCGGAATCAAGTGCCCACTCGTCTTTAGTAGCTTTCTGGCTAGCCACTAATACCAATGGTTCCTCCTTCTCTTCTGCTATGTTGACCGAATTTGATGGCTTCTGATTCTTCCTTTCTGGTCACTCCTTTTTAAAGTGTCCTTCTTTGCCACACGTCCAACATTCTTTTGAGAACTTGGGTCTTGATTTTTATATGTTTTTGCTCTTAGATCTAGCTCTCCAAGTCTTGTCGTTCTTCTTCTCACCTCTGCCTCTGTTGTCGCCAGCAAACAGCCCCTCCGAGTTACGTTTAGACTTGTTAAGAAGTCTCTTCTCCCTTAATTCAACTTCCTTAGAATAAGCCGAGCTTGTAACATCACAGACCGTTAATGTCTCCTTTCCGCTGCCGTATTTTGAAGCATCAACGAGAGACTCGTATTGCTTAGGTAAGTTGGTTAAGATCTGAATATCTTGATCTTCTTCACTGATCTTAATATCCAGACTTGCTAGATCAGCCACAAGTTTCATAAACACGTCCAAATTCTTTTCAATGGTCTTGTGTTCTTCCATTCTGAAACTTGCATATCTCTTCTTCATATAGATTCGATTAGGTAACGTCTTGGTCTGATACTCCGCTTCTATAGCCTTCCACATAGCCAATGTCGTTGGCTCATGCATGACCTTTCGTAGAATAAGATCAGATAGACACATACTAATCAGATTCTTTGTACGCAGCTCCCGGTCTTGCTCCTTAGGATCAGGTTTAGCATCCTTCTGTTCTTCACCTTCAACATCCATAGAAGGAGTTTTCTCCTTAAGAACAGAACCCAAACCTACTATCTCAAGCTGACATAGCATCTTATACTTCCATATACCAAAGTCACCCTTACCATCGAACTTCTCCACTTCAAATTTCCCTGAAGTTGCTTCCATCCTCTATTAACCCGTAAACTTTGTTTCCTTGTTTGCAGATTGTTGTAACACGCCGTGACCGTCAAGTTTCAATACCAACGAGCTGAGTATGAGCTGAGTATTCTTCACCACACCAGATAAGAATTCTCCTTGCTTGTTTATTGAACCTTGCCTTCGAATCTCTGTAACTTGGATCTCTATTAACCTGGCTCTAATACCACTTGTAGAGAATCAACCTTGGCTATTCTTGTAACAAACGAATCGACACACCAATATGTTTGGCGAGTTCTCTCCAAACCGGAGACAAACTCTATATCACTATGAATCGAAAAGATTACAAGCCTCGCACTAGTTACGTGTTCTATGAGAGATTATATGTTTTGTTGTCGTATCTAACAATGGGAGCCTAGACCTCTATTTATACAAGATTGTCTAATGTGATTCCTTGTTGTAAAATGAATAACATGTTTATCCTAAGTTTATAAGGTTTTATAAACTTCTTGGATAAGGATAAATCTAACCCAATCTTCTTATCTCTCCAGGTCTTGTACGAAGTCCAGTAGCCGGCCCAGGATGCCCCAAGATACATCGAGACCTCACAGAAAGAAATGAATATTCTCTCTTTATCATTCATTTAACCTTTGATTCTCTCCCTTTCTATTTCAGTTTCTAAAATTTGATAATATTAGTTTTTGTCCTCTTAAAATGCAAATTTATATATATATGAGTGATAAAGAGAGAATAGCCATTTCTTTCTTTTTGTTTTGTTTCATTGCATGAGGACGTAGGTTATTAGCTTTTCTTTTGCATAAATATATCGGTTGATTTGGATAATTTTTAATATTTCAGATAACAATTATTTTGATAATTCATCTTTTGGATAATCCGGTTTATAGATAATATTTTTAGGCTATTTGGTTATTTATTAATTAAATATAGTTAATAATTTTAGGAATATAATTTGTATTTTGAAATTCGGTTACTCATTCGGTATTCGGTTCAGTTTCAGTTTTTTTTTTATTCTAGAAATATAGAATCCGTTCGGTTATTTATGAAATTTAGTTTGATTTCAGTTCCGAGCCTATATGTTACTGTTAAAATAAAATTTGGAATAATTGATTTTTGTTTAACAAAATTTGATTGCACAGAAAAGCTAATTGTTACAAATTTATTTAGAAAATTATTTCACAAAATAATGAAAATTAACAATTGAACCGCATGTGATGACACGATATATTTTCTTTATACATTAGAAATTGTGGCACAGACTTATTAAGAACGTGAATTACGTAAAACCAGAGGATAAAAGATTGTAAATGCGATATACAATTTTCTTAATAACAAAAGAAAAAAAGAAAGAACAAGAATAAAGACAGAGAAAGAAGAACCGAACAAAGGAATGAGAAATGGCGTATCGGAGAAGACAAGGGGTCACAAGAGCTTCCACATTCAACGACGATATCTATCATCAAACACCTGATCACGATTACGGCGATCTCAAAGGTCACTCGAATGGCAAATCCTCCTTCAGATCATCTCAATCTTTCTCTTCTCATTCCTCTCTTGCCGCTCAAGCAATCCGCGCTTCCTCTTCTCTTAACCCTAATTCCAATTCTCAGGTCACATTCTCTGTCTAAAATAACTTTTCCCGCAAGAAACAAAAATAAAAACCTAAATCCGTAAATTTTCAGGTACGAGGATTCACGGCTTACGAAGATGCGGCCAAGAGTGAAAGCCGCGGTTTCTGGGGAATCCTAGCTCAGAAAGCCAAATCAATCCTCGAGGACGAAGAAGAAGAGCAGCAAAACGTCGTCGTTTCGGAGCCCTCGAGTAATAATAGCAATCCAACCATACGCAAAAGCATAGACAAGATCACAACGTCGCTGAATCAGATCGGAGACAGCTTCGAGAAAGCGTTCGAGGAAGGCCGTACGATGGTAGCTTCTCAGATCAGGCGAAAAGGATCAGACCTAATGGATATACCAGAGAATCACAATCAATCCTCAGGTTCAAGCAGTCCATGGCAGCCATTAACGCAACCTAACCCACATGAGTCTCAGCTCAAAGCCTCACGTGACGTAGCCATGGCTACAGCAGCCAAAGCCAAGCTCCTCCTACGCGAACTCAAAACGGTTAAAGCCGACCAAGCTTTCGCTAAACAACGGTGCTCGCAATTGGAAGAGGAAAACAAACGGTTAAGAGATAACCGGGAGAAGGGAACCAACAATCCTGCCGATGATGACCTAATCAGGCTTCAGCTTGAGACGTTGCTTGCGGAGAAAGCAAGATTAGCACATGAGAACTCTATCTACGCGAGAGAGAACAGGTTCTTGAGAGAGATCGTTGAGTATCATCAGTTGACGATGCAAGATGTTGTTTATATCGATGAAGGTATTGAAGAAGTGGCTGAGGTGAATCCTTCGATTACGAGGACGCTCTCAATGGCTTCGTTCGCTGCTTCTGAATTCCCTGTGAACTCTTCTTCTCCTTTGTCTCCATCTTCGCCTTCTCGGCTTTCGGTTTCTACGGATGTTTATCCTGTTTTGGTTCAGCAGAGTTCGGCTAGTGATGTTGGTGGTAGTGCTGATGAGAGTCCTAGACCGGTTCGACCACCTTCTTTGGGATACACGGATGATGGTAAAATATCATTGTCACAGATGTCTGTTTAGAAATCGAAGAGTTGATTACTTATTACCATTTTGATTTTTTATCTGCTTCGAAAGTTTTCTTCTTGTTAACTTGATTTCATTTTTGGTTGTCGATTGTAATATTGATGAACAGTTTTGCCCTCTACATCCACGTAAATCTCTAAAGGGAGTTTTATTGATTTTTTCTTTTCTTTTGGTAACACAAAACTGAATAAAATATTGTGTTCTTTTGGCAAGAAGAATGAGACAAGTATATATGTGGTTCTCTTTTTAATCAATTGTAAAATATATCATCAAACCTCTTAAGTCTTTTGTTATGACAAGTACATTGGTTTTTTCTTTTTTTTGGTATTTTAGGTTACAAACTACTTCCACGTATCAGCTGAGATTGTTGGTGAAAGTGCTTCGTCGAGAATAATTTGTAATTTTGTAGCAAACGACATCTCCAGACATTCATTGTTCGTATGATCTCTGTTGATTATGATCGAATTTTGTCTGTTCGGAATGTTTTTTGGCGATTGTTTTACTGAGCTGAGGTTTTTGCCATTACGTACTTTCTGTGCTGATGTCTGTTCCTTTCTATCCAAACATGATAAACTGTAGCCTAAAAATTATGCATGACGAGAAAATCTTTGATTCAATTGAATCAGGGATTGTAGACAAGATTAGCGAGACTAACCTAATTAGTGGAGAACTTATTCTCTTACAGCGTCCAACTCGTTTTACTCTATATCTCCTATGTAAATGGGCACAAGAAAAAGGGTCTCTTCTAGATTATCATACAATCTTTGTCCTCCAGCCCATAGCTTAATAAGATCACCCACCAGTCCATCTGTTAAGAACTGCTAATCATGTGAACAAGCTTATTTTAGTGTTGAGTAACGAAACATACCCCTCTAAACCATTGGCTTACCTTCTCCAATTAGTCTCCGTGTTGCTCTTGATTGGAATCAACTTCATCTCGATTAGTGCTAAAATTATGTTTGTTATTTCCTCTTCTATGTTATTTAAGAGGTTTAACTCTGTAGTTCCTTCTTCTACTCAGCATGCTCACAATCAAAGCTAGAGTTGCATTAGAAGAGATCCCCATATCAGTAAACCCTTTTGAACCCGTGATATCATATATTCTTCCCAAAGCAGACCAGTTGCCAAACCAAAACAATGCTTCATTTCTAAATTCAAGGCTGTTGAGTCTCCTTGTCCCGGAAGACGTCGTCTTTTCCCAGAGAAGAAACAACATTTTAGCTCAGAAACAGAGCAACAAAATACAAAACAGAAGATGAAAATGGTCAATGAGCCAAGTGAGAAAATAAATGTAAAACACAAACTTAATATGGCTCTGATACCATGTTAAGTATCATGAATTTCCAATTTAAAACTATTTGGCGATAGTCAAATTGATTCTAACCCTTTATATATTAGTTCATTAATTTTCCAACTGCCAATGCAAGACTTCATTCATTGATTAACAAATTCAGGCCGAGTCAGTGATTCAGAATCTACTAGATTCAAATGGAGCTTACAAACAGAAAACACAAGTATCCAAGTATCAATTCTTCACTAGCATTCGATGCATACTCTCTCGCTTCCTATCTTAGAGAACTAGCAAGAACCAAGTTTACTTATAAAATTCTAATCTCTCTAGCTCAACACTCAACTTTACAACCTTACGATTCATCTCTAACCCTTTTTTCTTAACACTCTCGGCCTCTGTGTATAGTGACTGACTGACTGTGCTTTAGGGCTTTCACGTGCAAGCTTCTTTGTCACAGCCGACTTTTTGGATACATTCATGCAACATTCCAAACATGTACTCGTGCCACATAAGACTAGCAGCCAAAACGCCTTGTGGACTACTACTCCGGGAAAACAAACGGTGCAACTACTCCGGATCCAAACCCATATCCCCCGTATATTAATAGTTAAGAAGCCTAATTTTTTATAAATTTATTTTTTTGTACAAAAAACTAAAAAATAAAATTGGAAACAGACCCAAAAATATTTGATATATATATATAGTTTTATTTTCATCACAAAATATACAAAAATTATTGATTAAATTTTAAAAATATTTTAAACATTCTATAAATATAAAATTTAATGGACGAAAAAAATTTGTCCTAAGGTTCATATCAGTACTAAGCCAGCCCTGCAGAGCAGGAAGCAAGGAAATCGTCATTTCTTCAGAGAGCCGTTTCTCAAGCGTACTCCTTAAAATAGCTTTCGAGACATATACGTTTATTATATTTTCGGCAACGCTTGTAGATCAAGGTACTTTTTTTTTTTGGTACAAATGTTAAATTCCATACCGATTTTCTGTTTTTTACAATGTTGCAGAGCAACTTATTACAACACAAAAAGAAAAAAGAGGAGAGAAGGAGACAACAGACAATAAGAAACAAGCAACAACAAGGAGCGATTAACTATAAGGATCAGTGAACCAAAAATACAACTCTAAGAGAGAATGAGCATCAGTCGGGGAAGGAGGAAGAGAGAGCAGCCTGTCACGAAGCCCCCGGTCCACTTGCTTGAAGAAAAGCCCCACCGGTAAGGAGACATCCCTGAAAATCCGAGCATTGCGCTCACGCCAAAGGCTATAGATCACAGCCTGGAGAATCAACTTCATGATGGGTCTAACCTGCGATGAGAACTGTCCCTGATATTGCGAGATCATGTTGACCGCAGCTGGAAGGTCCAAAGGAGGAACAGAGATAAACCTTCCGCAGTAACGGGTCCAGATAGCAACGGCGTAAGGACAGCCAAAGAAAAGATGGTTGTGGGACTCGATGCCATTAGCGCATAAGACACAGTTTGCAGGGACAGAGAGACCCCAAGAAATCAGGCGATCCTTAGTAGGGAGCCTGCCAAGCATAGACATCCACACAACGAAAGAGCAACGCAGAACTTCTTCCTTGAACCAAATTACATCATGCCATACTATTTCAGCTGATGAAGTTCTCAATCTATCCCAAGTTATTTGAGACGAAAATTTATTAGCAAACCCACCAGATTGAATCCGCCACAGATAGGTATCACCTCCCTTTTCAACCGATGGAACTGCAGTAGAAGATAAGACAATTTGTAGGGTGACTGCATTCTCAGACCTTGCTGGAGGCAGGAACCATTCAACATTCCGGACAGCATCAGAGACAGAGGCAGAGTCAAGAACTTGAAGCTGCCTAGGACATGATGAGAATAGCAGATATAGTGGACCCAAGTCTGTCCAATAATCATACCAAAAGGAGGCTCTTTGCCCATCACCAACAGCACAACGCAGAAACTGAGGAAGGATGTTTTTTAGCTGCAACATACCTCTGATCGTCGCAGAAAAACGCTGAGAATCCCTAACCAGCCAAAAGTTTTTATCACCGAAGCGATTATGAGACAGCCAGGCTACCCACAAGGAGCCGGAGTTGGAGAAAAAGTTCCATAACCGCTTCAATCTGAAGATTAACTCAAACTTTTCTAACTTTCTCAACCCTAAACCACCTTCTTTTTTCGGTTTACAGATATCAGACCACGAGACGCGAGCTCCAGAGGCAGAAGAAGTCCTATTTTTCCAGAGAAAAGCTGAACAAAGAGAGTCTACCTTTTCATAGAACCGTTTAGGGAGAACGAAGACGGAAATCCAGAAGTTGACCATTCCATAGAAGTATATGAGATGTACCTTTCCAGCAAAGGAGAGACACTTCACAGTCCATGAGTGTAGCTTTGAAGTGATACGTTCCAGAAACGTCTGCAGCGTAGCCATAGCGATCCTCTTTGGGTCAAGAGGGAGACCGAGATACCGAGTGGGAAATGATCCCCACTTAAAACCCGACAAATCAGCAAGCACCGATGCATGAATATCAGTATAACCACCAAAGAATATCTCAGATTTGGCTTCATTCATATCAAGGCCTGACCACAACTTGAAAGAAGCCATTACTGATTTAATCCCATTAATTGAGAACCGAGAGCCATCAGAAAATACCAAGAGATCATCAGCAAAGAGCAAGTGAGTGAGACGCGGTGAAGTGCACAGGGGATGAAGACGGAACTCACCCTGCTGGTCTGCCCTGTTCAGCAAAATAGAGAGCACCTCCATGACCATAATAAAGAGGTAAGGCGAGATACAATCACCCTGCCTTAACCCTTTTCTTCCCTCGAAAAACCCCGCTAACTCCCATTTAGTAATCTTCCATTCCTGAAGAATTCCGATACCGCTGCAATGACATCCCCCACCAACAATGTCCCAAGATGATCTTATGAACTCCATAGAATAGCCGTCAGGGCCATAGCTCTTATTCAATGGCATAGAAAATATTGTTGCTTTTATCTCAGCCTCGAGCACACTTCTAGACAGGTATGCTTGCTGGATATCCGTGCAGCGGAATGGAAGAAGATCTTGTAACTCTGATAGAGGGGCCATAGAGACAGGGAGATCAGTGGTGCCTAGGATGGACTGAAAGTACGAAGCAGAATGGGACTTTATGTCATCTGCAGTGAAGATGAGCTGGTCATTCTGATCTTTCAAGAAGTGAATGTGGTTTCTGGTTGCATGCTGTGATACAGTTCGGTGATAAAACACAGTTTTCCTATCCCCGACATCAGCCCATTGCACCCTAGAGCGTTGTCTGTAGAATTTTCCTTCTGTTGTAAGTAGAATATTTAATTCAGCCCTCTGAGAATGCTCCCCCCTTGCTGTAACAATATCAGGAGAAGTAAGCAACGCACGCTGCAGCGAATCAACCACTGCTGATTTCTCACGAACTCGCTGAGAGATACCACTATAGTTGCGTTTATTCAGACCACGAAGCATTGGTTTGAGGAGCTTGAAGGATCTAACCAGTTTGAACTGATTTGTGCCCACAATCTGATTAAATTGCCATCCTTCCCTAACCAAGTCAGCGTACTGAGGATGATCAATGACGTGGTGGAAGAATTTAAAAGGCGTACAAACTTGTCTTCTGAGAGATGGGACGCGGAATAAGCAGGGGGCATGATCAGATTGACTTGGGTCCAAGAAGTCCGCATACGCATCAGGAAAAGAATCAGACCACTGCTGATTAATGAAAGCGTGATCAATATTTGTAGAGATAGGGTCATCATCCTGATTATTTCTCCAAGTAAAGGGAACACCTTTCGCTTGTGCTTCAAACAACTCAGCTTCCTGAAGCGCAAGATTTATATCCTCTATTCCCGAAGTGTCAACCCGAGCAGTGGTTAGAATGGTGACTAATATGCAGAATCTGGTTAAAGTCTCCAAGAACAGCCCACAGACAATGAGAAACCGGAGTAGAGGCATTTAAGGCCACAAGACCCGAGAGAAGAGAACTGCGGTCCTCCAATAAGTTGAACCCGTAAACAAAAGTGACCGTGATGTTAACATTTTCAGAAGGAATAGAAATACCACAAGTCATAGACTGATCTATCACTTGATAAACAAAAACCGTAACACGAGGATCCCAAACAAGAACAATCCGTCCTGCATCATTCTCCTCATAGTTTCCAAAAAACTTCCATCCCTGAGGAATTGCACGCATTATACGCTCCTTATTAGCTTCCAAAATATGTGTCTCCAAAAAAGCTTCGAAAAAAGGTTTATGGATATTAATCCAATCCTTAATCATGGTGTGGCGTCTATCACTATTAAGTCCACGAACATTCCACGCAAAAAACATTATTAATGTTGGGGTTTAGGCTTTTGTGACCTTGCGGCCACACTTCCTATTATTAACTAGGAAGAAAGATTTCTCAGCTTCTTCAGAATGACCAGTACCCTCAGCATAAACACTGCCTAAGCTGATGGACTGGCCCAATTCAATATTCTCGGCACCCTCTTTTGCTTCACCTTCCTCCTCTTGATTCTCAGCCACATTACAGACCGCAGGCTCAACCATCGTAGCTTCTGAGGGTTCTATAGTCACATCACCCATAACCCCATGAGAAGACTTAGAACTTTCTCCAGTAGCACATGGAATCGTTCCAGCAGTGACCGTCTCTGACGTAACCAAGCCATCATCACCACCCTCACCAGCAACAAGGCTACCATCAGACTCGGGCTCTACCTTAGAGTCAACAATCTTATCATTATCAGAGCTCAAGTGACTGGCAAGAGAAGCTCCTTCTGCTTCACATTGAACGTCCTGAAAAGTAACTGGTCCTTTTGCGACAATATTTGTATCATCTTCTTGAAATTTAATCGCTCGTGAACGACTCGGTCTGGACTTAGAGCGCCTACGGGAGGATTCCTTGTCATTTTTCTTTGGAGGTGGTCCCTCATGGTTAGTTGTAGCAGCTCCAACTCTACAGTCCTCCTTCTTATGCCCATACTTCCCACAATTGTCACACTTCAATGGAAGCCATGGATAAGATACATCAATTAGGACCTCTCTCCCGTTAGAGAACCCAGAAGGAATGAGACCCGAGAGAAACAAACATTGGCACTCCTGCAATATTCCAGCAAGATCGCAAGAGCAGTGTTTCGCGGGTTTTAGGATTTGTAACCTTCAGAAGGAATGAGCCTTGACCAATGCTATGGACATAGATTCTCGGACCAGACTTGGCCCATACAGCATTTATTACCCCGATGATCCTACCCATTGGTGGGACATCGCTATGAAACCGAGCAAACAAGTAATCTTTGAACTCCTCCTTAGCTGCAGCGATATTTTCATCTGGGATAAGCACGAAGAGGGCACCAGAAACGTGCTCAGTGGGGGTTCCAAGCTCTTTGAGATCAGATGAACTCTTAAAAACAGAGGCATAATTTCTAACTAGCTCGAGAGCCGGAGCAGCAACAACCGAAGGCAAAGGAGCAGAGTTACCATCAATAGGTTGGGAACCCATTTCCAAAGATGCTGATGGAGGTATTGGACCCGACAAAGACGAATCCATAACCAGCGACAGGGACACAGCACCAGCCACGAGGGCTGGAGAAAAAGGTAGAGACTTGTGGGGGTTAACAGAACAACTAATAACAGAGACCGCTCCAAGTACGTCTCCCTGTATATTTAAATCTGAAAAATATGCAGAATCGGCCAATTTGGGGATGTTGGTTTGTGTCAGTCTATAACAATCATCTCACATCATTTAAGAAGTTGAACGATACTATTCTTAGTCTAGGTTCGAGAAGAAATCAAGAAGTTTGAATCATTTTCACGAGTACATAACCAAATAGATCCAGTTGGAAAATAATATTAAACACCTCAAATCCTCCAGAAAACAGTTCACATCCAAAACAGTAAAACCAAACATGCGACCAAACTTTCGGTTTTGACACATGAGAGATCACTGGAACCTAGATTCACGCGTGCATGACGGCAAAAGACAAGAACAAGTGAATCCCACTACTGGTCTAACAATAGCTTCATTACAGACCTTTTAAAGAATCTCCAGCTTTGCCTGACCTAGCATCTGTCCAAGCTTTGGCTATTGTCTTCTTCATCTCTTCATCTCCTCCCTCGTACATGTTCTGCACAAATATTTCACCCGAAAAAAAAAGAAACAAACCATAAGCAAAAACCAATGAGAAGGTATCTCAACCTCACTAAAAAGAAAAGAGGCTAACCTTCATCATGTCCATGATTCCAGCCATTGGGTCTTTCTCTTTCTCGAGACTTGGCTTAATCTGAACAAAAAAACCACAATGATCATTAACATTAGTTTCACCAGACAAAAAAAAAAAGCCACCACCATATGATGTTATTGAAGCTGAAGAGGTTTCTTTACCTTGTCTTCTTTGTAGTGTATGTCCATCCAGTTTCCTCTCGAAGACTTGAACATAGTGACAACTATCCTCTTAGGCTTTACAAGCACTTTGCACTTCTCGGGGACGATCTCTTTGTGCAACTTCGGGATTGCACATCGGTAGTTCTTCCCTTGAAGATCATGGATTTTGACATCCAAAGACATTGGCTTGAACTCAGCTTCAACCTTGTCTTCATCAACACCTTCCAAAGATATGTAAACCTAGAAAGAAAATAAAAGGCAGAAACAAGAAAGCTCACTACAGAACCAGAGAAAAGCATATGACAGTCACGAAATCGAATCAAAAATCACAGCTTCACCTTGACTTTTTCGTTGTCTTGATCCCAGCTGAACGTTCCGAGAGTTGCATAATTCGCTGCAGGAGAAACCGGTTTAACCGAAGAAGAAACAGGTACGGGAACCGCCGGTTCGACCTCTGGCTTTGCATTTGAAACGCTTGCCGACTCTCTCAGCTACAAAAAATAAAGATATCATTACACTGTCAGGGATCAAAGTAGTCCATCTTCTCAGTAAAAGAGATTGCTTTGTGATTTTTTTTTTTTTTTGACAACAGAATGAACATAGTATCGACACAACCACTAGAGACTTTCCAACTCGAATCCAAAGGGACAGATTCATAAGATTTCAACATAAGACACAAAAACCCTGTTTCACTGTCTAGTCTCCAGCAACTGACACACACACACACGCAAGGACAGAGATTGAAATGGTTCTTCTCGGAATTCCACTATTACAGAGTCCTACTACATTTCAGGTTTGTCGAAAGATAGAGGAGACAACATAACACTTAAGAAACACACGATTGTGGCGAAAAAGGGATTTGGTACCTTCTCCAAATTGCAAATCTCGGAACTGATGAGATTGAGAACACGAGGTCTCTTGGCGATGTTCTGGAGTTGTCTGAGTTCTTCCAAATCTAGCACAACTTCTTCCGCCATCGATAAATAATCTTTGAGCAGTCTTCCCAAGCAAACGAAACGTGTTACAATCTGCTCAGAGAAGGTTGCAGATAATAATATACCGCACCAATGAGAAGGGAACGAGAGCCTTGTGGAAAGTACTAGAAGAAGCCTTTATTGTTATAGGGCTTGATTAAGCTAATTGGGCTCTGTTCTTTTCAAACATATCCAAGCCCAATTTACTTTTCACTTTTTACTATCGCACACGGATCACTGCGATAAAAAGAAAACAAATCACACAGTGAATTGGAAGAGTCTTTACTCAGTTGACCAAAAAAAAAAAAAAGCAAGAGTCTTACTCCTACTCCTACTCCTACTCCTACTCCTAATAGTGTAAATCGAAGAATAATGGCAAATGCTTTAATGAGGCAAAATCCATTCTGTCATATTCTTGCATATTCTCATTAATGAGGCAAAATTCATACTTTTATCTATTCTCATACTCTTCATATCAATGGTTAATATCGAAAGTAGCCCATCTCTTCGGCTTCACCAAGTACTCAAAATATTCCTCAAAATTAATCGAGTTATGGGACCCGCTCATTCCCCTTCTTTGTATCTCTCATTCCTCCGTCGAGTTTCTTCGCTTTCATCGAAAGAATCGGGAGAAATCTGATCGATTGAATTGAGTTTAAATCACTCTGTGGGTTTCGTCGCTTTCATCGAGAGATCAGAGAAATCAATCTCGATTGAATAGAGTTCACTCAATCGGGTTTACTCACTTTCATCGAGAGATTCAGAGGATTCTAGATTAAATAATCACTATGTCGGGTTTACTCGCTTTGATCAAGAGAATCAGAGAAATCACGATTGAATTGAGTTCAAATCACTCCGTCTCCTCGCTTTCATCGAGAGAATCAGAGAATTCTAGATTGAATTGAGTTCAAATCAACTTGTACTTTCCTCGCTTGGATCATTGAGCTATTGATTTCCAACTCAATTCAACTTCAGGTAAATTCAGCGTTCTCTTGGTATGTATCTTAAATATTTGTAAAACCTCATGTTTTGAATCCACCATACATGATTTACAAGATTTGTAGTTGTGATATTAGATAGATAGATGATTCATATTTGTGTTCACAATGAACTAATCGGGAATCAGTGTAGATGGTCTGTCTATTAAGGGAATCCTCCTATTAGGGAATTGGATAATCAACAACTAGTATAATAATCATAAAAAAATGATAGAATGTCGGGAATCAAAGCTGATTATTATTGTGAATTGAAGAGGATAAACAACTAGAACTGCAAACTTGGTAAGACTTGGTTAGATTAGACAGTAAAACTGTAAAGCTTAGTTACACACAAAATTGTGTAACAAAGTATAACTTAGTATAATTTTAAGGGAAAAAAGTTTGTTTAACCCTAATTCATCAGTTTATTACTAGAATGACTCTAATTTTTTTTTTAAATTACTAGAGTTTAAATTTTATACCTATTTTACCCTGAATTCTTTTGTAATCAAAAATAATAATTACGAAAATACCATTACTCACAGACTTATTTTGTCCATGTTTTATGTAGCCACAAACTTATTTTTATTTTTATTTGGCCACAGATTTATCTTTAACTCTATAGACTTAATTAGATTTCTACAGTTTTATTTTGATATATCTGTCGTGTTTGGTCACAGATTTATTAAATATTCACAGATTTAATTTCTTTGGCCACAAATTTACTTATTTTTGACAGACTTATATAGGATTCGATAGATTTGTTTTTCCTTTGGCCACCGATTTTTCTAATTTTGACAGATTTATTTGAGTTTTAACAGATTTATTATCATCTGACCACAAATTAACTTAATTTTGACAGATTTAATATGAATTTGACAAATTTGTTTATCTTTTGACCACATATTTAACTACAATTTGACAGATTTTTTTTTACTTTGGCGACAGATTTAATAATTCTTTGGCCACAAATTAATTAAATTTATTTAACCAAACTGGTGTATGAAAACCGGATTTAACCATTAGATTCTGATTTTTAAAACAATACAGATATGTCAATTAAATTAAACCGAAATCTTTCTACCCAACAAACTAAATTAAATAAACCGAAATGAATTAAGTAAACCAAAACTTAATTTAAACCAAGAAGGAAAAAAACCCTAATGTACAAACCAACCATCACGTCTTCTTCTTCAACGAGAGGTTACGTTTCTTGTGTCATTGAGTTTCTTTTTTCACTTATGGCTCAAGTAAAAATTATTTGCTGTAAATGGATACATGGAAAACCCAAATGGTTATTCGGTGTTGATAAAGGAAAGAAAAGCAAGATAATACCAGTGAACCACAAAACAAGCTACGAAGAATTTGTTCATATGGTGATCAGAGCGCACAATGTTGATACGGAGATTTACGACGTTGAGTTGAGCTACATGTATCCAAAGAAAGTTTTGCTAACATTACCGCAAAAGACACCGCCTATAGATATTGGAAATCAAAGGCAATTTAATGGATTTTTGGAACAAGTTAAAACATATGCAATTCATAGCCACTCATATGCCCATATTTGTAAGTTGTTTAATGGATTTTTGTGAATGTTTTTTTTTCTGTCAACGTACTACGAAAGGAAACACTATTTTATTTTTCTTTAGTTTTTAAACTTGTTAATGAATTAAATTGATAATGGCAATATTGTAGTAAAGAAGAACTATTGGGGTTATTTGGTCTTTATGTACCTATATTCAGATTTGTTGATTACATAGAGTTAAACTAGTAATTAATTAAAAGATTAGGGTTAATCTAAGTAATTTTCTCTAATTTTAATAGCATAACTGTATAACTTAGTATAATTTTGATGGTATATGATTGTTGGTGCTCCTGAATAGTAGAACCAGTGTTTGTAGTCCCCATAGATGGATCAAGAACACAACGTAAATGCGATCGTTGTTTCTGGCAATGTGCAGCTTGGGACTTCTGCAATGAAATTCATTTGACTGCTCGTGACTCGCTAATTGGAGATTAGTTATGTGCTTATGAGTTATGACATGTAATTTTTATCTATTTTTACTAAGTTTATGTAAAATACATTTCACATTATGTAATGTCTCTAGTTTTTCTCTATAAACTCATCTTCTTTTTTTTTATTTTAACTTCAATAAATATATCAATAACAACACTGTATCCAAAAAAGAACATATTGCAAATGTAAAAAATACAATCAAAATTAGTTGAACTTTTACTAAGTTTTATAGTTACTAAAAAAGCTACTTAGTTCAACTTAGATTACTTTGTAAATGATAGAATCTATATTAGTTGAAGTTTTACAGTCACATCAAGTCTTACTAATTTTTCGGAACTTATGGAGAAAGAGATCCAAATTTTATGGGCCGGGTCTGGATTGTCCGCGAAATATCCTTGGTTGGCTTGTAATTATGCAAGTTTCTTTTGGTTTCGTGGTCTTTTGCTAATTTTTCGGATTAAAATAAAGTGTTATTTAATTAACTTTTTGATCAGGAGTATCACATAAATTTTTTTTTTCTGGCAGGAGCTCCTCAGCATTTGATTCGTGCAAATCCACTTTTTATTTAAAGAGAAGCATTTTTTAAAATTAACTTTTGTCTAGTAATTTATTTACAAGTAGTGTCATCAGCACATGCTTCCTTAGCTTTCAATTTTCATAAACCAACACTTACTACACAAATTACAATATATACCATTAGTAATTATATAATATATTGTTATTAATAAAATGACTACACATAGAGATGTCAGACGGGTCAACCCTCGTCCAAGTAGACCAATCCATAGCGGGTTCAACTTTTATGCGGACTGCATGGGTCGGCCCGCTGCGAGCTGAGTTTGTATCTATATGTCCAAGCCCGCCCTGTCTAGATAAGCGGTTTTGCAGGCCAACCTGCGGGTTCAAAATATAATATGTAGTTTTCATGATATGAATATCATTTTATAATATGTTATGTAGTTTTATGATATAAATGTCATTTTAGAATGAATGTGACTTATAAAAGAATTTTTTTTTTTTTGTAAATGATATACATTAGTGCATTAAATTGAAAAAATATATATTTAAAATAGAAAGGTAAGAGAATTCTAAATAAAATGAGAGAGTATAAACAAATATATTTTATAACACTCTTATCAATTAAATTATTTACATATAATACGTTTATTTTTAATTATCATCCAACATATGTGTT
Source organism: Brassica oleracea var. oleracea (assembly GCF_000695525.1). Taxonomy (NCBI): domain Eukaryota; kingdom Viridiplantae; phylum Streptophyta; class Magnoliopsida; order Brassicales; family Brassicaceae; genus Brassica; species Brassica oleracea. Next base: position 19,222,361 of record NC_027752.1, read on the forward strand.
CAAAAATTAACAAAATTGAGAATAACTAATTCATTACTATATAATGAATTGAAACAGAAAAGTAAAAAATCATCCATAAACCTATATCAGCTGATACAAAGCAACTGAAAGTTAAAGTGTTAAAATATTTGATTGCAAGATTCACTTTTTTTTTTGTTTGCTGTAATAATTAAATTCCAAAGTTCCTGAAAGAAACATAAAACCTAATTTATGTTGTACAAATATGAAATGCGATTTTATTTAAATGTCTTGTTCATGCTTGTTTTTTTTTCTTTTTGTATTTTAAATGGCTTAAAATTATTTGTTATAGATAACAAAATATTTAAGAGAACATGTGTCTCAAGTTGTTCATAATTTTTATATTCTATCAAAAATTCATTGTTTACGAAATGTTAAGTGGGCCGACCCGCGTCCAAGTAGCCCAACCCGCAGCGGATTCAGTACTTGGATCTGTGTGCTTGGCCCGCCGCGGGTTGCGGTTTGTATATATATGTCCAGACCCATCCACTAGTGGGCTATTTTGACATAACCCGCAGGTTGCGTTCTACCTTGGATCTACATATATTTCCTCAACAAGACAACTTGTCTTGGCTTCTTTTGCAAGATCTGTTATTTCTTTCATGGATACACCGACCAAAATTTTGCCATGGATTGATTGAATTCAAAATACGACAATTTAGAAAGTTGCACGATTCAAGAATCCGATAAAAGGATGAAGTTATAATGATGGTTTTGGTTATGTTGGCTACTTTTATCATCTTGGAGTATAATATTTGATAAACCGGAGCTCGCCGGTCAAGAAGGCCACGACACCACCGGAGTATATTATATAGTTTATGATCCGTGATGTCTGTTCCGTCTCTGAACTCCACGTAGCATATGGGTTTTGATATTAGTAAAGTTTTGGCATAGAAGATGTTGATAAAATGCTAATTTTTATTTATGTTATAACATGTTGTTGTTGATTCTGCAATGTCGACTATTCCATCGACGCAGCTTATTTATTTAAGGACATGGATTGTAGTAGAAGGTGTGTTAAGACAACCATTGGCTGCTTCTACAAAACATGTAATCGAGCTTGAAAAAGATAAGCTTCTTCATTTAGGAACAGTGGACCCATAGAAGTCTCCATTGTCGAAGAAGCAGTTTCCTCTGCATTTGCTTAGAGACCTATCTCATTTTCAGGCCCCGCACAACAGCAGTGAATCTATATTTCAACATTTTTGGCAGCTCGTTTTATTTTCTTCTTAACTGATATATATTTGTATTCTGTTTTTGGTGAAGGTTGGGTCGATGACTCGAGTCCACAATGCGCTAACCTTAGCGAGACGCACATTATTTCAGTATAATGGGTTTTCGTATCCCCTGTATATTATTTGTGAAACATTTTTAAGTTGTAACTTAAGGGATTAGTGCTGACGTGTCGTCACTTCAGCCCTAATCAGAGTCATTTTTAAAGTGGACCAACTTAACTAGAGAAATTAAACGGATGACATTAAGAAACATTAGTATATATGTGTATTAGTGTATATTAGTGCCTATATCTAAGTCTGAGAAGTCCTGTAATTATTAAAGCCCATTGACGTTTTGATACAGGCTATATACCATAAAGTTCTCATTTGCAATATCTCAACTTTAAATGGTTATTTACGATTTTTGATCAGTGATGGCAATAAACATCTCGCATTAATTTTGCGTGATAGGTTATATTCCTTTCGCTAGGAGTATTCCCAAAATTAACTGCTTGCAGAAAAAGAATTGGACAATTGGACAATATGCGAAATCATAATTCAATATAAAAGATATATGCTAAGGAAGTTCCTAAATTTTGAAAACGTGAAATTAAATTTATTTTCCATATACAGAAAATATAAATATTATCAGTTCAATGTATATTCTTCATTGAGCAGGATCCAAACTTGAACAACATTACAAGTTTGTGAAGAGGTAAGCGTGATTTGTAGTTGTGGTTTACTTCTAATTATTCTGAAAATATCCGTGCCCTCTGTATGAGTTATGACTAATTCTGTTGCCGGCTTTTATAGATAACACAAAGGTTTTTTTTTTGCGGATTCAAGAGCTGGGTGATCTTCCTCTTCCAATCACTAATTTGGTTGGAAAGACGTACTTATTCAAGGTTGCTATTGAAAAAGATAACAATCTTTACAAACATGATACTTACAAAGTTGAGAAGATTATCACCAATGAAGAAGTGATTTCAGAATTCGACCCTAATTATGTGTCAACGGTGAAAATTTAAAATTCTGAGATTTTTTGGTTTTCTTTTATTATGCCCAGCTATTAGATTGAAATATGTTTTGAGTACATTATGATTCCAATCATGAATTTGAGCAAAAACTAATGTATTTTAAACCATGGAATCTTATATTTAGGATTCACTGGATAACAGTTTTGATCCAGAGCACTCCATCATCTCCGATGCACCGGAGGTATACTTTATTTCTTTTGGTTTTATATTACGTATATGAATTTGACAATAGTTTATAAGTATCAACACTTGGAACCATATTTCTTTCATTAATAGGGATCGCCTAGAAGATCAGTTCAGCGCACTGAAGCACTGGACTTTGTAGTTTCGATTAAGCAAAACACAGGACACACTTTAATAGGAATTAGCTCTCTTATTAATCAATCTCAAAGCCTTAGAAAATCACTCAAAACTAAAGCACATAAAACTTATGTTCTATCACACGTTGATACCTCCATATATATAAGAGATTAAAGTCCTAAACTCACAACTCATGATATTTAGATAACTCCTAAATATCAAGACTTTCCTATTTTCTATAATCCATATCTCGGTAGGAATTATCTCTTAAGTATTTCAAGCCGATCCAACATTCTCCCCCTTAAGCTTGAAATCATCTTTCAAAACATCCTCTACTCCTATGAGCTCCCTCATTTCCTTGAACTTCAATTTTCCCAACGCTTTAGTTAGTATATCAGCCCTTTGCTTGGTCCCGGCTATATGATGCACTTCAATCAACTCATTATCCACACACTCACGGATAAAATGGTAGCGTCGATGAATATGCTTGCTGCGGCCGTGAAACACAGGGTTCCTTGACAATGCTATAGCTGACTTGTTGTCTATCATGATCGAAACCTTGTCACACTCTGTTCCTTGTATTTCCCCCAATAGCTCTTGAAGCCAGATAGCTTGTTTAGCTGCATCTGTCGCTGCCATGAACTCAGCTTCACAAGACGATAAGGCCACTGTCTCCTGTTTATGAGAGCTCCAGGTAATGGGACAATCTGCATAATAGAATACATGTCCTGATGTACTCCGGCCATCATCTTCATCCACATTATGGCTACTGTCGCTATAACCTTCAACTCTTCCATCGTTAGATCGCTTGAAGCTCAGGCCAAAGGAACGCGTTCCTTGCAAGTAACGTAGGATCACCTTCAAAGCCGTCTCATGTGATACCTTAGGAGATTGCATATATCGACTGAGAACACCAACAGCATAAGAAAGGTCTGGTCGAGTGTGTAGCAAGTATCTCAAGCATCCTATATTTCTCCTGTACTCTTTCTCATCTACACTTTTCTCATCCTCTGCTTTAGACAACTTCAAGTTAGAATCCATCGGTATGTGCACGGCATTACAGTCCTTCATGCCTGTCTCTGCAAGTATTTTCATCGCATATCTTTCCTGTCGCAACGTGATCCCATCTGAATTTTGTACCACTTCAATTCCAAGATAATATGTGAGCTTGCCCAAGTCGCTCATCTCAAAATTCTTCGCCATCCCCATCTTAAACTCTTGTATTTGATCAAGGCTCGATCCTGTAACCAAAAGATCGTCCACATACACCGCTACTAAGAGAGTGTTGTCTTTACCTTGCTTCCGGTACAAGGCCGGTTCCTTTGAGCACCGCAAGAAGCCTAAGTCTCCAAGGACATTGTTTAGCTTTTCATTCCAAGCACGCGGAGCTTGTCGCAGACCATATAGCGCCTTTCTCAGCTTATACACTTTGTTTTCCTGTCTTTTAACCACATACCCTTGCGGTTTGACACACAAACACCTCTTCCTTCAGATCACCGTGCAAGAATGCTGTCTTGACGTCTAGATGATGAATCTGCAAACCCTTTGACGCTGCCAAGGCAATGATAAACCGCATTGTTTCAATTCTTGCCACTGGTGCGAAGACTTCGTCGAAATCAATGCCGTGTCTCTGTATATAACCCTTCGCGACTAACCTTGCTTTGAACTTATTTATACTCCCATCTGCATTCCGTTTAACCTTGAACACCCATTTGAGGCCGATGGCTTTTTCTCCGTGTGGTAAGTTAACCAGTTCCCAAGTTTTGTTTTTGATTATAGAGGCAATCTCGTCATCACAAGCATCACACCACACTTTCTTTTCCTTGGCTTCGTCATAGTCCCAAGGTTCATCATTAATACTCAAAAGAAGTCGCTCACTATCAAGTTCGGATAAGAGAATATAATCATCAAGATAGGATGGTGTTCTCTTCAAACGCTCAGATCTTCTCAGTATACTAACGTCATCATCATCCTCTATGTTATCTATCTCAGTTTCAACGTTTGGAACATCTGCAGCTTGATCTGCCCTATCGATGTTATTGTTATTTCCATCGCATGTGTTCTCATTATCAAGTTCTCTATCGATTCCTCTGTTTCCAAAAGTTCCAAGCGTCACGTTGAAGGATCCTCTGTTTTCTGATGCGATGTTCTTCCAGTTCCACATCTTACTTTCATCAAAAATAACATCTCTGCTGACGATTATTTTGCGAGTAGTGGGATTGTACATTCTGTATGCTTTCGATCCCGGTTCAGTGCCTAGGTGAACAAGCATGCGAGATCGATTCTCCAGTTTCTTCAGATGCGGTGTATCAACTTTAGCGTAGCCTATACAGCCAAATATGCGTATGTGTGAGACATTAGGTTTTTTCTTCTTCAAAGCCTCATATGGAGTCTTGAACTCCAGTACTCGAGTGGACACTCTGTTGATGATGTACGTAGAATGTCTCACAGCCTCTCCCCATAAGTAATTAGGACACTCCATCCCTTTCAATATACTCCTTGTCATTCCCATCAAAGTCCTGTTGCGTCTCTCTACGACTCCGTTCTGCTGCGGCGTGTAGGGGGCCGTAAAGTGCCTGATAATGCAAGTGGCTTCGCAAAAGGCTGTGAACTCCGATGACGTGAACTCACCACCACGATCAGTTTTGGACGTTTTGATGCTTGCTCATGATTCCTTTTCAACAATGGTTTTAAACTCTTTGAACTTTTTGAACGCTTCTCCCTTCTCACTAATCAAAATAGACCACATATAACGAGAGCAATCATCTATAAGCACAAATATATATCTCCTTTTGGATGGAGTTTGAGGAGAGATAGGTCCACACAAATCACCATGTACTAGATCCAGTACTCTTTCTGCTCGATATGTAGTTGCTTGCGGGAATGAGTGCCTTGCTTGCTTACCAAGCAAGCATGAAGAGCAGGTCTCTCTTTCAACTTCGATCTTAGGTATACCAGTCACCAAATCATTCTTGATCATCTTAGCCATCGAATCTCTCCCTATGTGTCCTAGGCGCGCATGCCAACGAGTCGAGTCACTCAAAGTGGTAGCTTGGAGGCATATTGGATCAACAATATTAATGAGAACTTTATATAGTCGGTTTCTTGACCTATTGGCCCTTGTTATAAGTCTTCCATCCTTGTCTCGCAAGATAAGATAATCATCCTTCATCATAACTTCGCAACCAGATTCAGTAGCTTGTCCGAGGCTAATTATATTACTTTTTAACTTTGGTATGTAGTAGTCATCAGCTATGATTCTCTTTGCTCCGTCTTTGCTACAGAAGAGAATAGACCCTTTTCCTTTGATGTCAATGCGTGAATCGTCTCCAAAGCGTACCTTTCCTGTTATTGACTCATTGATTGTCTTAAAATAGCTCCTATTCCCAGTCATATGGTTACTGGCCCCATTATCCAAGTACCAAGCATTCTCAGAGTTTATCTCAAAATCTTGTGGATTGACGTTTTTCTCATTCAAATACACAACCTCATTCATCATCAGTTCTTCGGCTTCAGTCGTATCATCCTCCTTTTCTTTAGTCTCTGTGGCCTCTTGTAGCTTCAATAAGCGATCAGGGCATGTAGATGCATAGTGTCCATTCTTATCACACCTAAAACATGTGATTTTGGAAAAATCAATCTCACCGTAATATCGATCATTGTATCTGTCATTGTACCGTCCACTATATCGTCCTCTTCCTCTGCCTCTGTTATAGTATCTTCCTCCACGCCCCCTACTGCAATAAGATCCGTTGGAGTCGTGGTTTGAGACAGAGCGAGAGTCCGAATTTGCATACATGAGCTTTTGATTGTCTTGTGGCTCATCATCCTCCAGAGCAACACGTTCCTCGAATGCTTTGATGCGTCCTACTATCTCCTCAAAGCTTGTAGATTTTAGGTCAAGAACCTATTCCAACGAAGCCACAATATGAATGTACTTGCTGCGAGGAAGGCTGGAGAGAAACTTCTTAACCAACTTAGTCTCTTCAATGCTCTCTCCAAGAGCGGTTGATTTAGACGAAATTTCTGATATCCTTCCCGCTAAATCATCAACTTTCTCTTCATCTTTCATTCGTAGTCTATCAAACTCAGCCATAAGCGTTTGTAGACGAGCCTCACGAACTCTGTCTGCCCCAACATGCCTCGACTTTATTGCTTCCCAAACCTTCTTAGCTGTGTCCAATTCTCCTACCTGCAGTATGAGTGTCTCAGGTATGGATTGGAAGAGCAGTGCAATCGCCATGTTGTTTTTCTCAGCATTAGTGGATTCTTCTTCTTCTATAATCTCCCATACGTTATGCAGTTTGAGCAAAACTTTAATCCTTATTGCCCATACTGTATAGTTAGCAGAGTTTAGCATCGGACAACTAAACGTAGACGGCTTGCCGTCTTTAGGTTTCATCACGAACGTAGACAAGTCTCCCATAGTCTATATCTTTGCCTGTATCGAATGATGGTTAGCTCTGATACCAAATGTAGTTTCGATTAAGCAAAACACAGGACACACTTTAATAAGAATTAGCTCTCTTATTAATCAATCTCAAAGCCTTAGAAAATCACTCAAAACTAAAGCACATAAAACTTATGTTCTATCACACGTTGATACCTCCATATATATAAGAGATTAAAGTCCTAAACTCACAACTCATATGATATTTAGATAACTCCTAAATATCAGGACTTTCCTATTTTCTCTAATCCATATCTCGGTAGGAATTATCTCTTAAGTATTTCAAGCTGATCCAATAGACTTGACACCGTTAAAACGCAGAGGAGTATCTCTTATCAATTTAGAAGAGGCTGTTGATTAGAACTCGGTTACGAACTTACGAGAATGACGTGTAGTACGAGAATCAAGAAGGAAAAGGTGGATGAAAGTGGCTAAAAACGTCAATGAAGTGCATTTCATATATAGAGGCTATCGAAGTTTATTGATTTTTCTAATTCATTGAGTTTTAAATCGTACTATGGTTTTTTTTCTTTAGCATTCTAGATTTGTGGAATGTATACCTATGTTGGATTATAATTAATAGGTAGCCTCTTTTTACTATATTTTTTTTATAGTAAATGAATAGAATCTCGCTGGCAACCTGGGCTCGAAGATGCTTATTGACTTAGTAGCGCCGATGGTCAGACACACTAAAGCAGATGACTACGCTGCCGACCTGGAAATCATCACGCCCTCTCCGAATTCTCACCTTGCTTGCTTGGCAATCTACAACCTACGGGATCTGGAATGAGAGAAACGCCCGATTGCACTCCAACACCTTCGATCAATAGACACTCTCTCTTCTGCTTCATTGATCTCCAATTTTGGAACAAAACTCAAAGCTTCAGAGAATCAAATCCCCAACTCTCTACCGCCATGTTGCGGTCATGGATCCGTCTTGCTTGAAGGTTTCCATCACTTCTTCGTTATGATCGCTGGTCAATTTCTTCATGTCTCGATAATTCCAAGAGTCGTTCTTTTGCTTCTCTTCAACTGGGCTGTGGGCTTGGGGGCTTAGAGAGTTCTTTACTATCTGTTTTAACTATTGCGTATCTACACTAAAGCTGAAGGGCTTTAAACATTTTATTTCATTTTGTTCTTAATTTGAAAGCCAATTAAGGAAAAAAAAAGTTGCAAATAGAATTGGGCCACTAATTTGTTTTTTATTAGTTAGGGCTAATAATCTCTTCTTCATTTCAAGAGCCCATCACTTTTTCTGCCCACTACATATGTCACCAGTCATGGTCCATATCGTTTAATAGCTGGTCCATATCATTTAATAGCACTGAGTTTACACGAGAATATAATTATTTCCATTTTAACAATGTACAATGTGTTTATGATTGAACGTTATAAAAAAAAATTATTATGATTGAACATCACATATTATACATGTTTTTTTTTAACATGAAGGTTTCATTAATTTGAATAGAAAGTAACAAACATAGATAAAAAACAACAAAGGAACAATCACAAAAACTCAAACAATGCACATATTATATGTTAGTAATATTTTCTTCAAACTATGCACAAATTTTTTACTAAATAGAATTATTTACGTGACACTCTCACCCCGCGCAAGGCGCGGATCTCTAACTAGTGTTCAAGTATTAGTTATCACAACCACTGGATTTGGCAAGATGTTTAGGGCCACTACTTTTTTAATTTAGGTGATACAATAAATAAATAAATAAATAAATATATAATATATGTATACGTTTATGGACTGATGAATAATGTACATTTGAGGTTACCCGATTTATGTTTAAATATTGTTTTACAGTTTACATTGGACAAATTATGAGTGTGATGAAGTTCTTTCATTTTTTTTTCTAGGAGTTGTTTCCTTCTTGGAGAATGGTTTAATACAAAAACTGTTATAAATCGATTGATGGATGTCCATAACCGGTCCGGTCCATAACCGGTCCATACACTTAGAGAGAGAGACGGCCCAACCCTAGAGAGAGAAAGATGGCCACGGCTTGCAGAGAGAGAGAGAGAGAGAGAGAGGCGGCCATGTAGCTTGGAGAAAAGGAAACTATATTTCCTTTTTCCTTGTATTTGTACTCTTTCCATATTATGTATTAGTAGTTTTCCTAATCCTAGTTGGTTTAGGATTTGGATCCTAGTTGGTTTAGGATTTGGATACTTTCTATATTTCTATATCTTGTAATCCTTATATAAAAGAACACACTTTTGATTAATAATACACAGAAACTTACAGTTCTAAATCCTAAGTTTCACAACAAGTTATCAGCACGACAGCCTCTAACACCCCGAGCCTAAAACCAAATCGCTAAAACCCTAAAACCCTAAACGAAGAGTAATCTGCCTCGAAACTTCAAAGAGGTCGTTGTCCCAAACCGTGAGGACCCAGAAAACGATTAAGATATCAAATCGAAGCCCTTGCCAAGACGAATCAGTCAGTACAAACCGCTTGTCGATCTGACCACCGACGCACCCTCACGCACAGATACAGTGCGCGCCGATTTGCTTTGGAACCTTAATCCGAACCCGACGAACCTTAATCCGTCCCCACATTTGTTTCAGCTCGTATCCACCTGATCAGCTCCAGCCCCAAGGCGTTCCTGATCCTAGACGAACTCAGCTCCATCTTGATCCAGGACAGCTCGCGTTCCAGACAGCAAAGCTTCCCGTTCGCATCAGAGCCGCTCGCGATCGCGACTGCAACAGCTCCAGTTCGACGATCAGCTGCTCGCATCTCCAACCTCAATCCATTCGCGTCCAGGCCAGCTCGTGTCCAGCTCGCGTTCCTGCCCAGCTTGAGGTTCATTCTTCTGGTGGTACGGTTTCAACAATCTAATAACCTAAGGTAATTCAAATTCTAAGAACATGAAATTCGAATTTGGTTGATTGTAAAGAATGAAACCTAAAATCTAATCTCTATAAACTAAAGCCATAGGATAATAGATCAATCCCTAATGAGTGAATCAAAGCTCTATAAGTTCGATCCCCAAACCTAAAACGAGATTGATCCATTGATCGATTAAAATCAAAGCCTTAATGGTTTTGAATCTCAAATTAAAATTCCTTTGATCTAAGATCAAATTTTTGAAAATCCTAAAACCCTAATTCGAAAACTATTGATTGATTGCTTGCTTGATATAATCCGAATTTGATTGATTGTTTATTGAGATTGAAACTGATCTGATTAGGATTGTTGCTAGAATTGATTAATTGCTTACTGTTTTAAAATCCGAACCTGATCATGATTGCTTAAATAATTAAACCCGAATCTGATTGTTTGTGATTGAATTGTTTCTGAATATGAATCACCTAGAAACCGATTGCTAGGATCTCATAATGAAATTTGATTGTTTGAATTAAATTAATTGTTTGAGATTTCATGCTTTCATAATCACTTAGAAACCTGATTGCTAAGGTGTTTAAAACTAGTTGCATTATGATCTTATAGAAACCGATTAAGATTGTTCATACCATTAGCTGTGTGACTTATCTTGCATCCATGATGATCACTTAGAAAATTGGTAGGATTGATTTTATTGCTTATAATCATCCTGTA
>NC_027752.1:19233109-19240812 GCF_000695525.1 Brassica oleracea var. oleracea
TTGGATTTTGTTGCCCTAAATCTCTCAGGAGATAATTACTTGCAATGGGTGCTTGATACTAAGTTTATATTGAAATCCAAGGGCCTCGGTGAATTTATTGCCAAGAAAAATAATGCAAGTAAGAAAGATTGATACAAGGGAATATTAATTATTCGTCATCATCTTATAGAGAGTCTCAAAGATCAGTACATAACTATTGAGAATCCTCTAAACCTTTGGAACAAGTTAAAACAAAGATATGATCACCAAAGGTTGGTGTTATTGCCAAAGGCTAGATATGATTGGATGAGTCTCAGGATCCAGGACTTCAAGTCCGTGGATGAATATAACTTAGAAATGTTCAAAATTGTTTCTACATTGAATATGTGTGGTAAAGAGATCACGGATGAGGATATGTTGGAAAAGACATTGTCCACCTTCCACACAAATAATATGGTGTTAGGACACCAGTACCGTGAAAAAGTCTTCAAGAGTTATGAAGATCTGATTCCATGTTTGTTGCGTGCTGAGAAAAACAATGAGTTACTGATGAGAAACCGTGAGATGAGACTTCCAGGATCCACACCATTACCTGAAGCACATGCAGCCGAAGAAGCTATGAATGAATCTAACCATGTCCATCCATTACCGTGGTGGATGGAGAGGACGTGGCTGCGGCTAATACAACTTACATGGCCGCAGCCGCGGGAATAGCTATGGAAGAGGCCGTGGATATCAATTTCATTCAGGCCGTGGTCGAGGCAGAATCTGTGGTGTTTCTAAACCACAACACTCGACCAGATCAGTGTGTCATAGGTGTGGAATAAGTAATCATTGGGCTAAGAATTGTAGGACTCCCAAGCATCTAGTTGATGTATACCAAGAGAATTTTTAAAGGGAAGAATCCTGAAGCCCACACGATCTTATGGAATATGAGACTTCTAATTGTCTAAAAGAATAAGTTGATTTCGATGTCTTGTTTTGATTTTATGATTTCTTTGTCTTTATGACTTATTTGAATTTATTATATGAATGAAAGTTTTTATTTTAAAAATCATATCTCTAAAAATCTGAAATAAGTATAATAAAATCTATAATAATAAATCACCTAAAATTTCTTCATTCTTAAATAATGGATAAATGGTTTCAAAATTGAAACCATGGGCAGTGGGAACAAAGAATTCCTTTACATCGCCCAAAGAGATAAGAAAAATAGTTACGGGTATAGTCATTCCCATGAAAGGCTACGACCAGACTAAAGAGATGTAATGATTTATACTCACCCATAGAAGCCCATTGAGTTTAAAAAACATAAGAATGATTTCCATATTGAAACAATGGGCGAAGGAAATAAAGATTTCCTTTTAAAATTCACTCAAGATCATAGAAAAAATGGCCCTGACTATACCTGCATTCTCTACTGGTCTATACTATGCAAAGATCAGTTTGATAGAGGCAAATGCCTGCGAACTTTTCACTCTATGGCATAACCGGATTAGCCATCATGGTTCAAACATGATGCAAAATGGGCACACATTGAAAGAAAGAAAGAGTTATCCCATAGAATCTCACAAGGGAAACTCATTAGGCGATAATTATAATATGTCCATGAGGGGGCAGTGTGGACAAATCCGTGGCACATGTCCATACTATAAACGGCTTGGCCGAATCGTTTTATAAACCGCATAGGCCATTACTTATAAGGTCAAAACTCTAAATCTAAAGCTTTGGGACATACGAATTTTACATGCATCTAAGTTAAAAGCATCAGGCCATTTAGTGATCATAGATATTCCCCATCTCGATTAGATAACGGGTCAAGAGCCAGACATATTCCATCATTAAAGACATTTAGATGTGCCAATTGCTCCACCACAGAAAACTAAGATGGGACCTCAAAAGGAGGATAGGGATATATGTTGGATATGAATCTCCCATGATAATGAAGTACCTTGAGCCAAATATGGGTGATCTATTTAGTGGCCAAGAACACAGATTGCAAGTTTAATGAATCCGACTATTCAACATTAGGGGGAGAAAATAATAAGCTGGTAAAAGAAACAGAATGGCATCGACCATCATTGTCTTGGCAAGATCCTCGGACTAAAGAATGTGAAATAGACGTCCAAAGATTATACATTTACAAAGCTAGCTAATCAAATGCCAGACACATTTGCTGACCCGGAAAAATGACTAAGTCATATATAAACCAGCTTGTAAAACACCAACGAAAATGATGTCCAAGAGAAACACAGTCAAGTTGCTACAGAGTCTATACAAGATAGACCAATAAGTTCCAAAAAATTAGAATCCTCGGAAACAAAAGAAAGGTGCAGATAATGATAAACAGATCCAAATCCGAGGTTACTAAGGAAACCATCCCAGATATAGAGATAAGGCCGGTCGGCTAAACATCTAAGGTACCAAACAATGTAGCTTGGGGCGCCAAGCTGCAAGGTAATAAAGATCCTTGATAATAATAAAATCTCAATCGATTATATCATGTCTGGAACATTATGGAACACATAAAGATTGTCGACATAAGATGATTTAGTAGCACTTGAAATTATGAATATAAACGACGATCATGAACTCACGTCCATACATGAGTGCACTCAACAAATCAGATAAAAAGAAAAGGGGACGTGGAATTAATTAAGAAAAGAGAGGTTTTGGTCCCACATTTCGGACACCTCTAGATGTAAAACCAGTTGGACAAATGAGTCTTTGTGAAAGAAATGAAACATGGCGAGATAGCAAGATATATAGCACAGCCATATGCACAAGGATTCACACAAAGACCAGGAATCAATTATGAGGAGATATACTCCCCTGTGGTGGATATAACAAACATTTAGATTCCTAATAAGTCTGGCCATAAGAAAAGAAAATAGATTTGCGGTTAAAGGATGTAGAAACCGCCTACTTATATGGTCCACTGGATAATGAATATATATATAAGTCCCAGAAGATATTGAGTTGTCAAATACAACAGGTTCTCGAGAACTAAAATATATATGTGTATGTTAATATCCTCTGGAGAGATTTTCCAAACGATTATCTAAAAGAAAGAGATTGAAATGAGAATTTGGGACAAACAAGGTTTTGTTTGGGAATAAAATTAAAACATCTTAAAAAGATGGAATCTTTGTGCATCAAAGGGCTTATAGAAAGGTATTCAACCAAATTTTAAACATGGACTAAAAGTTCGCCCATTGTGTTCTCCCATAAGGTACTTTGGTCTGGACACAAACGTATTGTAAGTCTCAAGAAGGACATGGTCGTGAGGATTTATTGAATTAGACACGGATCCTTTGATCCCAAGAAGGACAAGGGATATGTCCTTGGTCCGGAAAAGTTCTTAACCCAAGTACCATTGGCGCCTTGATGTAATAGGCAAGTGGGTCTATATTATACTAACCATAACAAATATGGTTTAGTTGGCTTTGCTGATGCTGATTTTTTATCAGATCCACATCAAGCTCGATCACAGACAGGATATGTCTTTACACATGGAGGTACGACCATATCATGGCGTTCCATGAAAAAAACCATCGCGGCCACATCATCTAATCATTCGGAAATATTGGCCACACATGAGGCCAGCCACGAGTGTGTTTGGTTGAGGTCGATGACCCAACACGTCGGAGATGATTGCGGGATGGCCGAGTGCAAAAAGCCAACCGTGATGTATGAGGACAATTCTGCGTGCATTGCTCAGCTCAAGGACGGTTACATAAAAGGTGATAGGACGAAACACATATTGCCTAAGTTCTTCTTCACTCACGAGCTTCAAAAAGCCAGTGAGGTCCAAGTCGTCCAAGTACGATCCAGTGACAATTCAGCAGACCTATTCACTAAAGCACTTCCTACCTGCACATTCAGGAAGCTCACATCAGATTGGGATGCGTAGGCTGAAGGACCTCCACTGAGGTTCACATCAGGGGGAGTAGTACGTGTTGTACTCTTTTTCCTTCATCATGGTTTTGTCCCACTGGGTTTTCCTGATAAGGTTTTAATGAGGCAACATAAAGCGTATTACAATCCCTGTATGGTTATGGCATTCAAAGGGGAGTGTTATAAATCAATTGATGGATGTCCATAACCGGCCCGGTCCATAACTGGCCCATACACTTAGAGAGAGAGACGGCCCAACCCTAGACAGAGAAAGGCAGCCACGACTTGGAGAGAGAGAGAGAGACGGCCTTGTAGCTTGGAGAAAAGGAAACCATATTTTTTTTTTCCTTGTATTTGTACTCTTTCCATATTATGTATTAGTAGTTTTCCTAATCCTAATTGGTTTAGGTTTTGGATTATTTCCATATTTCTATATCTTGTAATCCTTATATAAAGAAACACACTTTTGATTAATACACAGAAACTTACGGTTCTAAATCTTAAGTTTCACAACAAAAAGTGATTTATTCAAAATTGATCATGTATTCATATTTAATATGTGTGCATTTCGTGAAGATTTTTCACTGTATAGGTTAATATGGCCTATAAGTTAATGATATGCATCCAATTAGTTTATTTGCATTTCGTGAAGATTTTCTAGTGACAAGTAAAGTAAATTAATATTATTGATTGAATTGGCGTGCAATTTTGGAAGCCGCGTATATATCAAACGGGAAAGATACTTATTTGTTAGCTAATACTCTCTATTTTTATATAGTCGACCATATATATGTTACAAGTGCTCGAATATTTTCAGCGTACTATATAAGTGATGTCATAATCATCTACTCATCTCATATGGTATATTATGTCCATTTAAGAGTTGTAAATTTTTCCACCATTTCAATATACAGTAAAAATTCTAAAAAATAATAATGTTGAAACTATATTATTTTATTAATTTATTGAATTATTAATTGTTTTAAGAAAATCGTTTTATATTTTTAAAATTTACGATATTATTTTTTTGTAAACTAAAAAATAGTTGATTTTACTGTTTACTAAAATTTAACTTTCATATAATTTTATTATTTTATTTGTTATTTGATGTATTGAGATATATATCATACACCAAATGTATGTTTTAGATATATTTTTAATATATAACATCAAAATATTAAAAAGTCTTTGAAATATAAATAAGCTTCATTGTGAACGTAAAACAAACAATACAATGTAATCATTTGAACTTATATAAAAAATTATTAATTTATAATTTTAATGGGAATATATTTTTACATGAGATCTTCTAAAAATATTCTTATCAATTTGTGTCTTATTTTGAACTGGCTCAATTTTATTACTTTATAATATTTATTAATTTATCTAATCTTAGTTTACAGAATTCTATTGTATATTGCGTCCGCATTGTATATTACATCTAATTTTTACCGCAAAATAAATTCAACGCAATAATTCATATTATGTTAGGAAAATTTGTTCATCATTTCCATTCCGCGCAAAGCGCAAATCTTTACTTAGTTGAAATTAATTGTCACAGTTTCATTAGAAGTTTATCAGTGTGTACAAAATTTCATTCTTCACCAATATTAGAGCATCGCCGCCAATATTCTCACAAATATTGAATGCATATTATTATTTTGTAACAAAAAACTATATAATATTGGCGCCTTTATTTCCATCTTAATTTATGTCATCAGTAAACATGTCAGCATTTTAGAAATAATTGCAAAGATTTGATCGACATGATAAATAAAACTCATGCATGGCCGATTTTTTCGACAGAGCCGAAAAAGATATAAGAAATGAAGAGAAGATTCTATGATTTCAGGCTACCTTACATTTCCCAATAAATAAATGAGACTGCTAATTTTTTAGTTAGATCTGTTCGGTCTTTCCATAGGTCTTTTTGTTTCGTTTGTTATTCTATTATGGTCTGGTTACCCAGACCACCTCAAGTTTGAGTAATAGAATAGATTTTTAATATCAAAAAAATTATATATATATAAATAAAGTTGAACCATTTATAAGATGAGATGCAGAAAATTGATATCTCATAAGTTTCAGAAACCAAAAACTAACATTGCGCTTTCATATCCATCGAGGCGACCTCATTTTTTCACCCCGTTGAAAACTTTCAGCTAAAGTTTAATCCACATGTATTTTGGTAAAACTCAACAAGTCCATTGTATTAGTTAAACAGTGGAAAAGAAAATTTCTAACACCTTCATTGATCGTGGTCTTATGCAAATATATTGTCAAACTTGCACATGAGTCATTTCCAAGGCTCCTCGAAAGTATTGTCTCTCATCACATTTTCACTTATCTAATTACTTTTTCTTTATGATGTTTATCCAGACCCGGTTTAGTCCATTTATGGGCCTTGTGTTTGGAAAATTTTCTCCTCAAATTATAGTTGTATTAGAGCCTCTTCAATGGTACTATAATTTTCCCTCTAAAATATAGAATAAAAGTCAATGCAATGGTACATCAAATCTTATACCAAATCTAGAAAGATGAACAGTGTTATTCCAAATACAGAGTAACACTATTAATTTACTCTATATTTGGAATTGAACTTTTCATTTGCAAAATGATCCCCCTCTTTTTATAAGTTTTCATTTTCTATTCGAATATAATTATATGTCATATTTTATACATTTGAATATTATAAAATTAATTATGAAATTGGGTGAAACTTTGAATGCAATGATACCTTATATAAATAAGAAAGTATATCAACATAATAATTAATAAACTAAAAATACATAAGTAATAGCAAAAACATTTAAAAAACTCAAATTTAACATATCATTATGATTTAATACTCTAGTAGATCATTTCCAGATCCACCAAGAACATTAAAAATTGTTCAAATGAAGTTGATGAAGAAGGAGCTTGTTGATTCATGCCTTTCCTCAAAATTCGTGTTTATTCTCCTTGAACATATTCTCGAATGTTTAGATCTTCTATGAAATTTATGTTCAGAAATAACATTTTATTTTCTTCTTTGAGCTCCTTCAATGCATAATTCTTACTTTGCATCTCCAAGTGGTGTTGTCTTTATGCACTTGTCTTCTTTATTTGTTCTAGAAGCTGTTGGTTTCCTTCTTCTAAGGTCTTTATAACAACCGATATTTTTTATTTTTATTTTGATAATCCAGGTAATCCGGACACCCCGGAGGAAACCCGACAAGCGCCTAAGTACACCTCCGCAGAAGGCATCCTGGAGGGCCGCCTTTTTCACCCCATTTTAATCGACGGTAGCTAGCGGGATTCAAACTCGGGTCCGTATTGGGGCCAACGCTCCCTAAAAACCACTGGGCCTTCCTCGCTTGGTTAACAACTGATATTTGATCATCATTCTTTTTTTTTAGTTTGTATTTTTTCACTCCAATTGGTCGCTGAGATGGAGATCCACCATTAATGTCTTCTTCTTCTAAATTTATAGAAAATAAAGACAAACCTGGATATGCTTGTGTAACATGATTGTGATATTTAAGAGAACTCAGGTTGTATGTGTGTATGAAACCCAAATGGGTAAAGAGAGAGAGAGCTTGGAAGCGATTTGAGAGAAAGGAAGTTTAATGAGTGTTTGTGTATCTAAGTGTTTAAGAGATTAGTAACAAGACTGAGAACGTGTATAGAGATTCAGGATGAGAGACTAGAGAGACTAAGAAAGTGTTTTAGATTAGAGAAGGAGAAGGGAAACCCCCTTACTCACTTAAAGATTACAAAATGATCATAAGAGGCTTATATATGCCTTTACACAACTCAGATCACAAACCTAGATCCTAAGGCTGTAA
>NC_027752.1:19243747-19254456 GCF_000695525.1 Brassica oleracea var. oleracea
AAAGTGTTTAGGAGAGTTTATGTGAACAGATTTGAGACTTAGGAGTATGGGGAGAGATTTAGAGTATGAGAGAGACTAGGTAACAAGATTAAAGAGACTGAGAGACTTAGAGAATAGATTAGAGACTTAGTATCAAGAACAGACTTTCATAGAACATGAAGGAGAAGGGTTTCCCCCCTTACTCACTTAAAGATTACAAAATGATCATTAGAGGCTTATATATGCCTTTACACAACTCAGATCACAAACCTAGATCCTAAGGCTGTAAATAAAAGATAGATTGAATGGCTAGGATGAGAGAAGAGTGGTCTTTGATGTTCTGGTGATAGCTGGCGACTTTTGACTGAATGGAGAGCTCAGATTGCTTCATTTGAATGAAGGGAAGAGATTGGTCTTGCTGTAAAGGTAAAGCACCTTTACCTTTCCAGCTTGCACATACAGCTCACTCTTATCCCTTTGGTATATTCTCCTTGCCTCTCACACTCCAACGGTCACTATAGGAAACTTAACCCGCGCCCACACATTGCACAACTCTGAACAAGGCTGATCCGGGTGATGGCCAAACCGGATTGGATGTACGGTCGCTGTACGGCCTTGAGGTCCGTACACTCGCCCTATATCTGCACCTTCATCCAAACATCTTCTATGGTTGACCCATACACCTTCTTGGATCGCCCTTAGGCCGTACCATGGCCGTACTGGCCCTATCTTTGCACCACACTTCCATCTTCTCTCTAACTCCTCCAAAGCCTTCACATGATCAGTCTAAGTCTTTCCTTGACTTAACTTCACAAGATAACTACTTCAGAACACCTCTGAAGCTTGATTGAACTCTTCTTGACATCTTCTAGAGCTTGCCCTATTATTGTACAAGCTCCATCTTCTCTTCAGTTCAACATCAGAAGTAAGATTTTCAGACTCTGAAGATGTATATCCAAAACCGCATAGAGTTATATCTCTTTTAGCAAGATTGGAACCATCTTTAAATTTTTCGAAACTCTTGACAAAATTCAATACATGATCAAAGTTCCAACTAGGGTTGTGATTGGGGATTTGACTTTGAAGGCTTTAAGGACTTTATAATTATCTAAATTTAGGGCTGGGAAAATAAACCGAACCCGAAAATCCGAACCGAATCCGATCCGATAAAAATGAATCCGAACCGATCTGAACCCGACATAAATCCCGAATGGATCTTGTTTTATGGTATTTTGGGTATGGGTATTATCCAAACCGAACCCGTACCTAAATGGATATCCGATAGAACCCGAAAAATTTTAAATCACAAAAAGAACTTCTACCAAACATGATCTTAATTCCTAATATGTATCCAAAATACTTTAAAATGTTATTGAACTTCTAAAATAATTATCTATTATATGAAGGTTAATGGTTGGATGTGGCGGTTGAAGCTTGAAGTTTTTAGATTTTGGTTTTGTTTTCATTGAATAATGCTTAGTTTTTGTTTTATGCTTTCATTTATTTGGTTTTCTTTTTATCAATATCTATGTTTACCTTTCTTATTTTTGAATCGATTTTACTTATGGTTTGACTATTAAAATAGGTACAAATCATGTACTTAAAATCCGAAGAACTGATTTTACTTATGTTTTGGTTACAAAGTAGGTTTTAATCAGGTATTTTTAAACCGAAGAATCGATTGAGACCCGAACCCGAAAGTACAATGGGTTATACCGGTTCTTTGAAGATTTACTAATCCCGACCCGAACCCGATAGAACCCGAACCAGTTCCGAACCAAACTTTCATATAACCCGAATGAGGCTGATTTTGATAAACCCGAAAAACCGAAACCCGAAAAACTGAAACCCGAATGGATAAAACCGAAACCCGATTGGGACCCCGAATGCCCATGCCTAATCTAAAGTATCTAAAGTCAATAATTTTACCAATCATAATTTGGCTCTCCTAAAATATCTCAAAGCCCCTAAAAACACTCAAAGTCTCAACTTCCATTTTTCCTTCACGTTTCTTTACTTTCTCTAAAAGGTAGAATTTGTGACTTTTATTTTTTTCTAAAACCACGACCATAAAAGCCACAACCAATATTTTTGTAAAGTCATTAGTTTAAAAGCCATGGCAGTCAAAGTCCTAAACAATCAAAGCCTAGATTCAAAATTTGGATCTTCTCTTAACATTTCTTTAGATTAATTGATCCGCATATAAGTTACAACATAAATAGCAAAATATTTTAAAACATTATATAACTAATAAAATTATATTAATACTTGATATACTATAGTTTTTACCATTTTTTAAGCCATAGCATAAGTCTTTTATAGGGTATTTATATTATGTTTCAAGTATGTTTTGGGATCTTTTCATGTCTAGGTACATTTTGGAGTATTGTGGAGATCATGGAGCCATTTAGAGCTTACCGATTGGAAACCCATAGATGTGCAAGAAATCAGAAGTCAAAGTTGATATTTGAAGGGAGTGTCGATCGACACCTTCATGAGTGCAGTCAACACCAATGCGAATTCGCGGACCGAAAATATTTCAAGAATTGCAAGTTTGGCCCAAAAGTTTCTACTAATTACAAAAAGACCTCTGAACGTGTTTTGACCCATTTATTTTATTTTATTTTTACAGCCATTGAAAAGGCTAAGATTTTATTATTCTTAAAGAGGTTTTTGGAGAGAGGATCATAAGAATCCTTCAGATATTTGATTGGAATTCCAGTATTTCTACTTTATCTATTTTATGCAATTCATTCGTTTATCTCCTGTCTTGCTTGAATATGTCTTAGTAGTTCACTTGTTAGATTTAGGATTTTCTAGTGTTTTAATGAACTTGCAAAATATAGAACTGCTAGGATAATCATATTGAATCTTTCACATGATTGTTCTAAATGTTTGTTTCTAGAATAGCTAACTTGAAACATGATCTTAGGAATATCAACAACCGCAATAGTGGGTTTGATACCTTAACTGAATCCTGGTGAGCTAAGTTGATAGATACAACGGGAGTTGGCTTAGGAATAGTGAACATATCGAATTGGAACATTAATGCTTGTCTTGAATAACTAAATCCACAACAATATTTGGTGTTTGATAATTTAGACATCTGATAGTAATTACATGCGAGAGATGGATTACTTACTTATTGAATTCGAGTTCTTGGACTGATCAAAATTAATCCCTAGCATATATAGATTTGAGTTCTGATAACCTGTTTGAATTCCCCAAGTACGTATAGTGTTTTCTCTATTTTATTTACAACCGATTTTATTGCTTTATTTACTGCTTTTTATATTTTTCCTAGCTTAATCTATAAACCTACAGTCTATTGTGTGATCAACGTTCTCTGTGGATTTGATCCATAAGTTATGCAGTCGATCTCTTATTTAAGAGAATTGTTTTAGGGTAATTTGAGCATTATCAATACTTACAATATCATCAACATCATTTAAAGCATCATTTGGACGTCTATTTTCACATTGTTTGATACATGAATGTAATTTTCTTTCCGCTTTTTCAATGGGTTAAAGTGACTTTGGATTGATCTTTTTGTACGTTCAATACAAACTGCATTTTCCACTTTCAAAAGCTTCAAGTACACAATTTCAAAACTGGTCGGATGTTTGATAAACACCTTTGAATGGGTTTTGAGAAATTTTCAAATAGACTTGACATAAAAATTGATTTTCTTCTTGTGTTATTGTACAAGATAAAATATGAGGGTAAAATTTCAACACTTTAAAAGTTGTGGATTAAAAATAGATTAAAAAATAAGTAGAAAAAGAATATACTAAAATATTTTTATAGAGTAAAAAGTAGAGGTATCCATTGGAGCAAAACTTCTTTCTATTTCTGGGGCAAAAAAATAAAGACAACCATTGGAGATGGTCTTAGTGTTGATTTAAATTATGACCCTATAAATATATACTAGTGGTATTCTGGCGCTACGCGCCGGGTTCATATGTTTTTTCTTAAATGAATTTATGGTCTTAGTAAAGAAAATATGTTCAAAAATATGAATATAAAAATATGTTGAAAGTAAATGATATCCATTTGATAGTGGTTAGCGACCGTAATGTATTACTCTGTTTTGAAGTTGATTAGTTCAAGGTGGAATATCATAAGTGGTTATGACTAATCGATTCGATAAAAATAGAATAAAAAATTGATAGTCGTAACAAAGTTAATTTAATTGGAATTTAAACATAAAGTAATGTTGATGTTTTATTTAGAGAACATACTTATACTCTTTAGTACCATGTTGACAGTATATGGAAGGAACAGCATTTGAAGTTTTATTTTAGAGACTAATTTGAATTATAACGTGTGTAATAAGCATAGGTGTTACCAGCGGGAAAGAACTATTGTCAAAATGTTGATGTTTATATTTTTGTACGCCCGTTTGATTTGAGCTCGTTTGATTTGAGCGGCCTTGACTAAAACTGTTGATGATTTCGTAATATTATAGATGTTGCCCCTCGAATATTGGCTAGCACATGCGATGATATATTCTTTGATTTTAAGAAGTTTTTTTAATGATTGATAGTTGATGATTTGAATTCATTTTTTGAATTTTAATGAAGATAGCGATATTGAATTGGTATTACAAGTGACTAATTATGCTAAAAAATTATAAGTAAAGTCTGAATTTCTAAATTTTATTATTTGTTAAGGTGGACCCATTAAGTCTAAAAATGATATTTTTCCAACTCAACTCATTAGGGTAGAATGTGTAAAGTCTTAAACATTCTTAAAAAATTTCTTACAAAATTCATTTATACATTGAGACAAAAAGAAGATAAATAATGTTATTCTAAAAATTATTTTGTAACTCTTATGAAAATTGCATCATGCTGTAATTTTCTTTACTTGTAATTGATATAATTAAGTCTAAAAATGATATTTTTCCAACTCAACTCATTAGGGTAGAATGTGTAAAGTCTTAAACATTCTTAAAAAATTTCTTACAAAATTCATTTATACATTGAGACAAAAAGAAGATAAATAATGTTATTCTAAAAATTATTGTGTAACTCTTATGAAAATTGCATCATGCTGTAATTTTCCTTACTTGTAATTGATATAATTTTGCTAAGTCAGAAATTTATCTGATATATTAGTTAAGGGAATCTTTTATAATAATTCTGAAATGAAAAAGATCAATATACATCACATTTCCCCTTGATTGTATAATTCCTAATACTTCCTAGAACTTGTACTCAGACCGGGGTGACTTGGTAGGATGACTCCACCTTTCACGGCCATCTCCTTTGTATTCGCCACCTTTCAGGAGTAGTAGCGTCAAGAATTTGCATGGACAAAGCCATCTCAGGATTAGTCATGTATGCTAAGTGATAACCAGCTGATATACTATTTTATATTGAAAAATGTGAATAATATTGGAACAAATTACTTCTTTTTGTATGTGTGTGTCCTGTAACCAATAGCTTTCAGAATTTGGAGTTCGTATCATAAGAAATGAAGTGAAGATAATAGAAGATCCATGAGACCATCCCAGACATTTGGGATGAATTGATCACCAAGTTAAGTGTCTGACACTGTGTGTTAAACCAGCAAGTGATGGTTGCTCCACTGGTGTTGCATGATTATGGTTAAACTCTTATTCAAATGTATATTTCTTTTATTTTTGTTTCTTTAAACCTTGAAGCCTTTCCTTTTGTTCAGTGCGTTTGGGTTACCTAAATAGTTAGTAAACTAAACTAACTTTGATGCACTTGGATTTTACATTTAATTCCCACATAATTAAGACTGTCCAATTGACAAGCAGCCACAAAGTTTTGTAACCACAAAATCGTGCGTTACATAAAATGCTCAGGCAATCCCAAAAGCCTTAGAACATCAAAGTCGCACTAACACAAAAACTTAATCGACATCTACGTCTATAGTATCTGAAGACTAATTTGAGTTTTTAAGCGTTTCTCCTGCTCTCTGTAAACGTAGAGGAACTCAGCGAGTGCTCATAAACTCAACAAGTTCAACACCAGAAAGAAAAAAAACAGGTCGAGAAGGTAGCTTTGATTTAGATCATTATCATTCAACAGTACTGGAATCAGTTCTCATCTCTTTAGTTCACCTTATACTTTCGAGATTGACATTAGGAAACTACAGACTCACAAATCCAAATGTACAGCTGAAACATTTAATCACACTGTCAACTCTCTTAAGAGATTGTCTAACAAGGATTCCCAAAAATTCTTTATGCAAATGTTGTGGAGTACCCTGCTACATATGTAAGAGGTGAAGGTATGGTTTCAGTTTCTGTATCATAAATATAAAAAAAATTTGATGAACTGTCTGCATCCATCTGTTGCAAATGAAAAGAATTTTGTGCAAATGAAAAGAATTTTGAGTCAAAAAGCTTTGTCTTCCAAGATAATTTGAAAACCATTTTTCCGCATCGACACACCTTTTGCCACAGAACTCGGTTTAGACAATAGAATCTTTAACAGACTCATACCATGAGCTCTTACCACTGCAAAATGAAAGAATCAAGACAACAATTCAAGTCTCGTCCCGGAAAAAAGTTTATGTAATTACTAACCGAATATATTTATACCCAAAAATTCTTCTTTTGGCTCCCAAATCCCTATCTTTCAAGATGGAGTGGTAAGAGAAAGAGGAATTAGGAAGATGGTTGAGTGTATGAGTTTAGTCCACGTAAACAATATTTGTAAAACACACAGAAACAAACCATTCTTTTTGTCTGACTGTGGTTGTATGATTAAGGAGGACATCGATGGACTGATGCCGGAAAATAAACCGTAAATGTAGATCCACCGTACTACTCTGTTTTCTGTCTCTTTTACACGACCTCGATAGATGTTGCTTCTGTTCCGGTCTTCTCCTCTGTTTTCCAATCTCTTCCTCCACCTTCAGTTTTCCAATCTCTTCCTCCACCGTCAGTTTTTGTCGTCGCGGGAGCTTGTCTGAATCTAGCATGTCCAGTTTTACATCTACCGAGAAGAGATATAACCTTGACGACGTCAGTGACCGCCGTTATCTAAGAGGCTGAGCTTTATATAGAAGACCTTCCACCGGTTAGATATGAAGAGGTTGAGCTGGAATTAATGCTACGGAGTGGGGCGAGTGAGATGAAGCATGTTAATGGTCGGATTAAAGAAGTAAATAAATGGAAACAGAAGGCGTTACAGAAAGTGAATCGGCGTCTGCTTCATCAGAATGAAAAGAGCTCAGACCAAATAACCTACACTAAGTTTTGTGCTTAGAGACAAAAAAAACAATTGGTCCTGGACAAAATAACCTAATATAAGCCCAAATAGAAATTAATTTTGGAATAAACTATACGAAGCTCATAATGGTTGCGGAAGGATTATTGAGAATGAAAAAAAAAATTGGTTTGTCGCTTTTTTTGAAGTGCCAGGTGTCAAAAAATGCTCCTATGTGAATGCTGAGGTGGAGGGTTGTGTGCAGATCACAACTCTACTTTATATGTATAAGATACACACGCACAAATTAGGACCCTAATTGCTTAACAAAAATAACCAAAAAAAAACAAGAGACCTAGTGCAAAAGTACTTTCAGCCCATGCCGCCATAAGTCAGCACTGTGCTTAGAGGTGGGCGTTCGGGTACCCATTCGGGTTCGGTTCGGATCTAATCGGGTTTCGGGTTTTCGGGTTTAAAGATTTCAGCCCCATTCGGGTATTTCTTCGGTTTGGATCTTTGCGGGTTCGGTTCGGGTTTGGTTCGGGTTCGGTTCGGGTTCGGATAACCCTTTTAAATTATTTTTAAAATTTGAATATTCATTATATGCTTAAAATTTCTCGAAATCTATAAAACAAAATAATATATTACATATAAATTTGTATAATATATGTCAAAATACCTAAAATTAACATATAAATTGGTTTGATTTGAATATTTGGATTGAAAAGCAATAGATATTTCAAGCATTTTGGTGTTTTGAATATATTTTAGCTATTTTAGACATTTACTTTTGACTATTTATGTATATTTTCAAGTATTTTAGACAACTTAAAAGTATATTATATATTTTGGATGTTTTTAATATATATTAAATCTAAAAATAAGTAATATATTTAGGTATATAAATCTATTTCGGTTACATTCGGGTACCCGAGATACTTCGGTTCAGGTCGGGTTCGGTTTCGGTTCTTTAGATACCTAAATTTTGAACCCATTCGGATATTTAATCAATTTCGGTTCGGATTTGGTACTAATTTTTCGGATCAGGTTCGGTTCGGTTCTTCGGATCTGGGTTTTTTGCCAGCCCTAACTGTGATTATCATTTATTTTGATAACGTTTATTTGGCGATGCATCTGACCTCCTAATCTCACACACCAAGTGAACATTTCTTTGCATGCGGTCGCTAATATGAAAATGAAGATGTCAGTATTTGTACATTGAAATCAAATGACAAATTTATCTCCTTAAAATACATCTAGTTATACGATGAATCAAAACATAATTCAATGTTTTTTTCTTATCTTATTATCTTTTTGAATGAAACCTAGTAAAATAAATGAAGATAATCAACACTTTTGGCTCATCCTCGAGCCCCTAAAAAAGAGAGACAATTGTCGCCATTTTTTATGGTTTAGTAAAATACTGAGCCCGAGAAAGGAGAGAAAACCAAAATATTGTTGGGCTAGAAAATTAATACGAGTTTCAATTGTTATCCCATTTATTAGATTTAGCTTTGTTTTCAAGTAGGAAATTCAGTATTACACATATATATATATATATATATATATATATTCATGAACTAATAAAACTAACTATTTTATTCTTGCATTATGAAGTTATGATAGAAAAAGTAAATCATATGATAATTGATATCATATACCAAAGGTATCCATGTGCCAACATGTAGTTTGATTGACATCTTTAATTTGTATAACTAACATGAGCTTCAGTTGTCTCTCTTACGAATAATTCATTCAATCATGTATGCGCATGGACAAAAATTCTCCCTTTCATGTTTGAAAATATTTGTGAATCGGGATATTACAATTAAAAAAGATGCGATATCTGGCGTGATTTATTATTAGTTGTCACAAGATCAGTGTGAAGCAAACTGACAAATAAATGATCATGTGATCTTGTATACTTCTGACCAGTGGATTGTAATAATTTATGTATGTTTTTAACAAATAAAATGATCTCTCCCATTTACATCATGAAGCAAATCAATGATTTTTAATTAATAATTTATGTAACTCTTTCAGGTTTAACATATATCAAATTATCATTTGGATACAATTTGTATCTATTAAAACATATGTAGCATCTCATTCTTTCAATTTGAAATTAAGATATACAACAAATGGGTTCTTCCATTAGTAGACCTCTTAAAAACTTTTATTGGAATTTCTAAATGAAAGTCGATATAACCGGTGAAGTAAATCGTGATGGAATATGCGAACACAGCAAGGAATATAAAAATTGAATTCGAAATATAATAAACATTTGGCGAAGAAACATAACACAATTGAGTCCGGAGGAAAAAGAAAAGAATAAACAAGTTTATAAAAAGGAAGAAAGTTCTTTTGAAAAGGAATGGCCAACGACTATTGTCAAATGCTGACGACTAAAGACATATTCATGAAATAAAGTTGGGACCGTCCATATCTATTTACATATGTAATATAATAAGATTTTGGTTGAATTTTTATAATACCAACTTCTTCCTTTTCTCCTGTTAGTCTTTTACCGCCCGACATAGCTAAATTAATCTCCAAAGAGAAACTTTGCTCAAAATCTCAAAAGGTGGTGTTCTTGACCCGGTGAATATAGCTTATCCTTGGTAAATTGATGGATATATATATATATCCATATTTGAACTTTGGATCGATGGATATTTTAAATACACATTCATGTTACGGGGTATATATGTGCATATATGAGTAGTGTCATGTCTGCGTACACGTATATGCATACATTACATTTTGCGTTATATATACTGTAATGCATGCATGTATGTCTGTAAGAGCAGAAAAAGGAAGGCATCGTATAATATAATCTAAGGTTGATGGATTCCACGTCCAAAAGACTAAGGCTGTAACTGGTAAATCAAGAAAGGAATACATGGAATAAAAAGGAATGGAATAACATGAATAGAATGCAGTAGAAAAATGGAATGGATTCATTCCATTTGTTCTTTATCAAAATTGTTTTGGAATGTTTTGCTTTATATTTTGATTAGATTTTTTTGGAATTGATGGAATGAGCATTCCATTCCATTCATGTTAAATGGTAAAAAAATTTATGGAATTAATGGAATTGATCATTCCAAAGCATTCCATTTCAAATATGGTCAATCCAGTTGCAGCCTAAAGAAAAAAGAACATTCACCTCCTTCAGTTAAATATTTGTATGGAACGACCCATAAATCACATAGTTATGGAAATTTAAAAATTGTATGTCACTACAAGAAAACAGCGGTATTCTGACGGACATTCAGACGGAAAATGAAATCCTCGGAATATCCCTCGGAATATCCGAGGAAACACAAAATTTGTGTTTCCTCGGAATTTCCTCGGAATATACCGACGGAATTCCGAGGAAATACAAATCCGTCGGAATATTCTTATGGAATACCGAGGAAAACGTATTCCTCGGAAAATACCGATGAATTCCGAGGATATATTATAGCCGTTAGAGAGCCGTTGGGGGATTTCAAAAATCCCGAGGAAATTCCGACGAACTAGCCGTTTCCGTCGGAATTT
>NC_027752.1:19257693-19258350 GCF_000695525.1 Brassica oleracea var. oleracea
TCTCTCTCTCTCTCTCTCTCTCTCTCTCTCTCTCTCTCTCTCTACACGTAGAAGCACTCGCGATTTTGTTTCTGCTTCTAGTACGGTCTTCTAATAATCATGTGAATGGCCACCAAATAAACGCATGTCATCAGCCGTTGCTTTCCCTCCTTTATAGCCTGTTTAACAAAAAACAATTCAATAAGTAATACTCCTTCCGTTTCAATTTAAATGTCGTTCTGGAGGAATTTCGTTTTAAAATAAATGTCGTTTTATGATTTCAATGTACAAAATTAAACGTTTTCTTAATCCGTGTGCATAAGTCTAAAACGACAAATAAAGTGAAACGGAGGGAGTAATCAAGACGACTATTATTACAACTCATTTTCAATTGACTTTTTCTTGGGTTCACCCCCTAGGGTGAACCTTTAGGTTCACCAACCAATAGAAAGTTGTCATTTTAGATCTAATATCTTTTAATTAAGGAAACAAAATAACTTACCAAATTATATTATGCTTTTAAAATAAAAAATAAAAAATTAAATAAAGAGAAATAACAATAGTTCTAAAAAAAGATTATTTAAAAAAAATATTTATTTTTAAGATTTAGAGTTTAGTGTTTAAGATTTAGAATTTAGAATTTATCCAAATGTTTAGTGTTTTTCCAAGGGTTTAGGG
>NC_027752.1:19258694-19265277 GCF_000695525.1 Brassica oleracea var. oleracea
TTAGGGTTTAGTGTTTTGTTGACAACATTTTTTTTTTTGAATTCGTTTTTTATATATTATTTTTATTTATTTTTAAATTTTATTTTGAAAAAATAATATAATTTGACAAGTTATTTGGTTTCCTTAATTAAAAGATACTAGATTTAAAATGACAATTTTCTATTGGTTGGTGAACCTAAAGGTTCACCCTAGGGGGTGAACCCAAGAATAACTCTTTTCAATTAATTAATGTTACGAATTAGAACCAAACGGTGAGTATAATCATAAATAATATCACATGATTCACACATCAGTGGTAAGACCAATCATATCGCTCCAAACAAAAATAAACGAAACTTTATCGTTGTTTATTAAATATATATTTGTTAAAATTATTTTCTAGAAAAGCCGAACTTTTTAAGTATTAAACGTCACGATTACAAGGAAAAATGTCATAATTTTCTTATTTTTAATAACACGTCACAGTTGTTTAGCATTGTATGTTTCTCGATGAAGCTTTTTTCTAGGGTATTTAATGTGATATTTAAAGACCAAAATAAAAAGAAATGCTCCCTCCATTCAAAATGTTTTAGAGAAGTTTTGTTGCTTCGTAAATATGTTTGCACAAATTTATATAATTTTAACTTTATCAAAAGTTGGATAACCAATCTCATTTTTACTATTTCTATTTATAATAAAATAAATTAGTTTTAAATTATATTTTATTTACTTTTGATAAAAAGTTTCTTTAATATTTGTGTATTGGTATAAAACATCATGTAATATTAAATAGAGGAAATATTTGGGATCTACTAGAAAGAAACTAAAATCCAGTGTTGGTACATACCGTGGAGGCAGAGGAGGTGATGGACATAAAAGAATTAGTTGAAGTAGATGATTGTGATGATGTTGACGATGATGATAATAAACCTACATTGTAAGTCATGTTCTCATCAGGCTGATACAATCCATAGTTCCTCTCAGACGTTGGTCCTGGTTTAAGGTCTTCATTGAAGAGAGCAAAGAGATAAACATCAAGACTCATGTTTGGTCTCAATGGCGTTCCTTCACCATGAAGCTGTCTCTTTAGAAGATTCTTGTTATAAACTGCCGCGTTGGCCACGGTGGCCCCAATCTCATCTCCGTCGCCTTTAGACGGCCACCCAGTCTCCGAGACCCCAACCTCGATATCTTTAAAGCCAAGCCTTGCCATGGCGAAGATCACAGCGTCTACTTGAGCGTAGAGCATGTTGTCGTAGTGGTACTTGGTGTAGGGGTCAACCATCCCAGGGTTAGGGTTGTAGAGTACGTAGTCTAGTGGGATCTTTGTTGGGGAATCTTTGTAAGCGAAGTAAGGGTAAGCATTGATCCAAAAAGGGGATTTTGTGCTACGCAAGAAACTTAGAAGCTGCGTCATTACGCCAGCTACTTGCGGCCTAAAACATCCGGCGGAGGGAGGGTAAGATTCTTGAAGGACTGATAGTGAACTCGGAGTCGATACTTGAATGTACTTGTCTAGTCCAGTTTGGACCAGAGCAGCATGAATGCTCGTCATTGCAGGCACTAGATACCTGCATAGCAATAACAAGGTGAATACGTCCAGATTCGAAAAGGTTAATATGTTTGAAGAATATAGTGATGTATATGACAAACCCTATGAGGCTTGAGTCATCGTCGGTGTATAGTTCGTTGCCGACAGCAATACCGCCTATCTTGGTGGCGGGAAAGTAGGGTTTCATACGGGACGTGACCCACTGGAGAGCTTTTTGAGGGTCGACCAAGCTAGGAAGCATTTCGTTTTCGACAGTGACGAAGAGCTCAATGTTGGAATTGGCGAATGAGGTTAAGACTTGAGGGTTTGTGTCGTAGATTCTTGTCTTGTTAATATTGAGTGAGCTCAAGAGTTGTAGAACTTTGTTTGGTGGAGGAAGATTGTCACCGACTTGACCGTAGTTTATGCCAAGAGAGGAGACCCTTTGAAAGAACAATCCATGTTCTGTGGAAAAAAAAATTAGAATAAGTGTAATGTGAAATTGAAATGAGATACAAATAAATTTTATACATAAAAACAAAAGGTACCTAAGAATGTTAAGAAAAATAGAAGAAGAACAATAGAGTTGGTCATTGCCGCACTGCTAAGCAATTTAGACTTGGAGGAGAAAGAGATACAGACTGAGTGAGAATATTTGTAAGAGAATAGATGCAATGAAATGTGGGGATATTATAGAGGAGAAGAACTGAGATGGGACCAAGTAGGGGGCAAATTATATTAATTTATAATTCGGGGATAAGTATACTTTACTTTGCCTAGTATGTTATTTTTGTTAGACATAATGTCTTCTCAAATAAAAGTGACTACATTGATTCATTTTAACAATAATAGTGAATACATTGTTATTTTAAGTTTTATTAGTTATTTTTTACTAGTGGTGGTAGGTTTGGCAATAGGTTTATCCGTTGATGCTACTGTAAAAGTGGATAGTGTTTGCCAAAAACATTCTTTGTGAGGCAAACATGGGCTTCATCAAATATTGTTGGATCCTAGCACAAAAAAGAAGAATGACATCTTACAGATTATCTCTTTCCAACACATTTGCCAACTGTGTCAGGCCAAAAATAAAAATTAAATTGAAAAGTGGCCTAAAGAAGACACTTTCTTCAGACAAGGCAAAGGTGAGAAAAAAAAAATTGAACTGCCACCATGGGGTTTAAATCTTAACATGTCTTCCGCTTTGGCAATATAATAGATTGGAGGATCCCAAATCTGGGGGTTGGGTGAACAAAAAACAATGAAATATAAGAGTCGAAATCAGATACAATATAAGAGTAAAAATGAAATAATGATCGAAACTCCAGTTTTTATTTACCTTTTGCTTCTAGTGAAAATACAATAAAAGATTCCCTTTAAAAAAAAATTAGAGAGTTCTTTTATCTTTGTTCCAGTTGTATTTCATATAAGATTACAGTATCATCCTCATTAATTTTAGTTAGGTTGGAATTAAAAATTAACTATGCAATTCTCTAAAAGCAATCTATGAATTTTTTGTTTGATATACGGCAGATCCAGTATTAAAGTAAGACACACACGATTAAAGGTTCGCTCCGACAACCTTGTCGAACTGTCTATCGCTCCCTTTCGTCGGCAATCACTCTTAACAGACAAATCAGCCTTGGTTTCTGCAAGTCTGGAGGTACTCTGCTTCTTTCCTCTTGTGATTCAAATAGTTGTCTGTCACGTGTTATACATTGGAGATCCCACGTCGGAAATATGAAAAGGACTTGAGTAATAAGTAATGGACTTGGATGAATCCACTAATTGCCAATTGGTTTTAAGTTGGAAGCCCATGAAACTTATCATGGTATCAAAGCGGATCCAATACCCTGACCCATTAATATGGCGGTTCCTTGGGTTTGTATATTTCTGGTGCGAAGATGTAGAAGCGAGAGCGGATATGTACATGATTTCTCAGACCTGTTAACCGGACAGGATGCTTGGCGATTTACGGCAGCTAGAGTTTTGGAAGTCGGTTCTCCCTTTTGTTCTGGCATTTTGTGGCCGCGGGTCTCCTCTGAGTGAGGTTTTCTCTTTGACGGCGACTGTCGATGAATCTACATGCTGGCTTGGACATCCAGTCACTATGAAGTTGTGACAGCCGGATTTGCGGACCGAAGTGTTCATCGGAATCGGAAGCGTCACTTCCCGTGACTACTTTCTCATGACTCATCTCTCTAGCTTTCTCAATAGTCTGTTGTTTTTTCATGATATCTTCCTTCTAACTTAGAGCCATATTTTTTCCGGTTAGCCTCCTACCTTGTAACTGATTCCAATCCCCGTGTAGGGTTGAATAAAAATTTAAGTTTTGTTAAGAAAAAAAAAAACGATAACTTCAACTCTGCTCTATGCATCAGATCAGGTGATGACTGTTATCCAACGTGTTCTTATTCATGTAATTACAGATTGCAAGAAACTGTTTGATCAGGAAACGGTACGGAACGAGAGAACGTTCGGTTTTAGATGTGGGTTTAAGCAAAGACGTCTTATTATAGATCGGAATGGAAGAGTGTTTCGTCGGTTACAAGGAAAGAAAATATGTGAACTGAAAGGTGCCGGAGCCTCGAAGGCTTTGCCGGAGAGATACAACAAGGCGAGACAACAAAGGTAAAACCCTAATCTAGCCGCCCAGTGAGTATCAGTGATTTCGGATCCCTTTCTCGTTGCGTTCCCTTCTCTTTATATAGTTGACCTCGTACTCTCCCGTGACCTAGTTTGCGTCGTCTCCATGGGCTTTTAACTCGTTGGGCCGAGAAGCCCATATTGTCTCGAGTATCCGTTGAGTCGAGGAAGCTTAGACGCGCGTTTCGAGCCGTCGAGCCGAGACACCGTTTCGTTCTGAGTGGGCTGGGCCGTCTGTTCTTCGGGCCTCGAGGGATGTCGAATCCACCCTCTACAGTAAGTCCCCCCAGTTCATCGAGATGAGCGTCTCGTTGATCTTGATGAATTTAGAAGGTTAATGGCTTGGAAGGGCAGACGGGTCGCCTCAAAGATAAATTGTCGGATTGGGCATCGCGAGGCATCGTCAAGTATTTCGCTCTGTCGTGCGGTTCGATCAAGTCTAACCAAACCGGCTTTGGTTTGGTTAGATCCGATTTTGCCCCAGATGCTGGTTCGACTCGAAGTTGGGCCAGTTATGTCGGGAAACCGGATCGACGCCTCGGTTTCCTAGGCGGCCAAAATACTGTTCCCAGGCCCACGTAGGCCCACGTAGGTATCATGATGACGCCTCGGGGAAGTACCCCATCTCTCCCTTATAAATAATTGATCGTTCCTCTCCTCCTCTATTCTTCTCCGCGTTATCAAGGTATTCTCTCTCTCTCCTTCCCTCCACTTCTCTCTCTAGGTTGTTGTTGTAATATAGATAGCGATATGTCGTCTGGGGGAAGGTTATCTCGCGAGCAGAAAGGGAAGGAGGTTGCGAACGTATCTCGTCCTTTGAGAGACGCGGGCGAGGTTACGCTCGAGGAGTTTGAACGGGTTCATCATGATGCGATGATGGACACCGGGAGTCTGGATCTGTCTCAAAGGATCCTGGTTTCCGAGTCAGCGCGTTCATTCCGTCAGGAAGTAAGGGGAAACCAAGCCGAGCCGCAGGCTTGCGATAGAGACGGTTCTGGCGGTGCGAGAGACGGAGTCCTTCCTGCTCACTATTCACCGACGTGTTATTATCCTGGGGAGATCTTCGAAGAGCTGCCGGCGATAGCTCCCGAGTGTCTGCGCTCTCCTGCGCTCTCCTGATGTGAGCGGTCAGGCTTGGGAGAACGTTATGAAGACGCAATCGACTCCCAACAGTGTGAAGAGGCTTCTGAGGGAGCGCCGCGGATTTGGGGTGACTTTCTTGATTCCTTCGGCGAGCCAAAGGCCTTGGTCGCTGCCGGTTGGGTATCAATGCGTCTACGAGTCCTATTTTCGTGACGATATGAAGCTTTGGTTCCCAATTCCCCGACTAGTCACGGCATACGCGAGGCGCCGAGATGCAGCGATAAGTCAATTTTTGAATGGTTCGTGGCGTATTGCAGTTGCTTTGTTGGTTATGGCTGCCGAGATCGATACCTCACTGAGCGTTCGTACCTTTGAAGAATTGACGTCCGTGAGTTCGTTGGAGGATGGCCTCCTATCGATAAAAATGTGGCCAAACTACAACGTGATAGGGGGGCATCCTAATAAGACGCTCGATTGGCGGAGGTCCTACTTCTATGTTAAATGCGACGATTCTGCCTTCGAAGACCCTCCAGACGACGACTACCGTGTCTTGTGGGACACTTTGCTTGGTAGAACGCTTTCGTTAACTCGTTTTATTTCTTCGCGTACTAACTGCCTTCTATTTTTTTCTGTCTTTTTTTCTTTGTAGCCAACCATCCGACTTCTCGTGAATACCCGGAAGAGTTTCTTGCGAACGCTCGTGCTATCTCGAGACTCGCTCAAGAGCACTGGGGGAATAATTCTTAGGAGAGGGTTCGCCATTCGATTGACCGTATTTCCAGGAGTAAGTCCATTTTTTCTTTTTATATGTCACGTTGTGGACTTCTACTCTCTCCTTGGTGAATTAGTCTCCTTTTTTGTTTTTTTTCTATATATCCTTTGCAGGGGATTGGGATTCGAGTTACCTTCCGTCGGTTAACAAAACCAAGAGACGTATTTTGCTGTTCACCGGTGAGGAGCAGAAGAAGATCAATGCAGCAAGAAAGATGAGGGGCCTTCCGGATCTGAGCGCTATGATGGCGGGAGAGCTTGGCTTATCGCGTGCCGAGCCGTTGGTGCCTCCCAGCGAGTTGGTCACTGACGACGTGAACCTCGCGAGTTCTGACCATCGCGAGTCCTCGCTTGTTGTTGCCGCTGCTCCTAAAAAGAAAAAGAGCAAGAAAAGAGCCCATGACAAGCCGCCTGTCGATGATGACCGCGAGACTCTTCCAGAGGGAGGCGATCGTTCGGAGGGTGCAGAGCCGCCGACGAAGAAGAGAAAGAAGAAGAAGCGGCTATCCTTGGAGGATAGCGTCACGGGTCGAGACAGTGGAATCGCTTCCCCCCCTGCTCCATCTGATCCGACTG
>NC_027752.1:19265364-19270247 GCF_000695525.1 Brassica oleracea var. oleracea
CAAAGTCAAGCGTTCGGGACTAAGAGCTGCCTCGAGGCTTTAAAGGCCGGCGGCCACGACATCCCTCAAGAGACTATCGACATGTTCGCGGCTAGAGAAAAACAGTTCGAGGAGGAGGCTTTGAAGCTCGATCCCGGCGAGATCCCGGAGACTGACTTGATTCTTTCTCCACTTCGCCTCGAATCTTAGTTCGTCGATATGCGAGCTTTCGTGGGTCTCGACCCGCACGGGTCTAACATGCGCTTGATCGATCCAAGGACTGCCGGGGTTCTCCAAAGTCCCGCTCTGCTGCGCCCTCTCATTCTGTGGGAGATGACTCGTCGAAGACTGGTGCGACCGCTACTGACTCGCGAGCCGTTGATGGGGGAGCGAAATCTGCTGGGAACCAGGACGGGAGCAACGTTCTTGAGATTTCTTACTCTTCCGTTTCTGATTCGGAGGATGGTCAGGGTCGTGAACCGGACAGAGCTGATGCCGGCGAGGAGGTCGACGAGCGCAGAGCAGGGAGATAATCAAAGATCAAGCAAAAACCCCTCCGTATGATCATTCCTTCTCTCCTGAGCCATTCTCAAGTAAGATTTTCTGGGATCATCAATGTGTGTGTGTGTATTTCAATTGTGAATACATTTCAATTCAATGTCTCAGCCAACATATCGACCAAAATCTCAATTCGAAATTTTGTTTGTAATTTTTTTTTTTTTTTTTTTTTTTTTGCTTTGGATAAACCTTCCCTCCTTTATGTATCATGACTTAACCTATTGCGGTTTCTTGTTTATTAAGACTCCGC
Source organism: Brassica oleracea var. oleracea (assembly GCF_000695525.1). NCBI lineage: Eukaryota > Viridiplantae > Streptophyta > Magnoliopsida > Brassicales > Brassicaceae > Brassica > Brassica oleracea. Next base: position 19,266,152 of record NC_027752.1, read on the forward strand.
CAGTTTCTCCTTGTTTGCGAATTCCGCTTTACTTATATTGCTTCCTGGTCATTCGATAACTCCGGGAGTCGCGATCCGAGAAGGTTGAAACTCGGCAGATATCTTGACCGCGAGCGATCGTAGAATTTGTGACTCATGCTGTATCGCGACAGCGATATAGCCGTTTCTCAACGTTGACTCGTACGGACTTGTGAACTCGACAACTCGTTGATCAGGTGTCGTTTGGTCGTTTATCAAGCTTCCTGATTTGTTCGAGTGAAAATTGGATAACTTCAGACCGTGAAAGATAAATTTTCAAACGATAACGGTTCCTACCTCGACTTTCAGAATAATTTCTAAGTGTTCGGTCGGCCAAAAACCCTACTTAGTAAATTACATAATGGATAGGGGTCATCATTTCGGACGCATCAGTGAATACTGTGATACGACCGGATTCCCGCGAGTATGTGTCTGATCAGGACATACTCGGCTGTGGGGTGCGAGTGCCGGTACGTTTGTTTCGAAGTGCCGGGGCGAATCTTATGTAGGCATCGCATGAGTTGCGCAACTTTTCGGGGAAATGTCTATTTTTTTTTTATTATAGCTGGACCCGTTAAGGATGCCTACGTACTTCCTTTGCGGAAGATCAAGCCATTCGTAGTTCTTTGTTTTTCCGAGTAAAAGTGGCTGGGAGCGCATTTACTCGGTTTTTTTTTTTCTTTTTTTTTCTCCGAGTAAAAGTGGCTAGGAGCGCATTTACTCGTTTTTTTTTTTTGCGTGAACGTGACCGTTGGTCGTTCACCTGTCTTTGCTGTTTTTTAGTTGTGGAAGAGGCGAAGGTGCTTTGAGTTCCATGCTCGTGGTACCATTTCGCCGGTTGAGGTTTTGAGGTGGTAGACTCCAGATTTCACTACCTCGATGATCTTGTATGGTCCTTCCCAGTTGGCTCCGAGTTTTCCGGCTTTCCATTCCTTTGTGTTTTTGAACACCTTCCGGAGGACCATATTTCCCAATTCGAGGGGGCGGGACTTAACCTTCTTGTTGTAATAGCTTTCGATTTGGTGCTGGTAGTTTTGGATTCGGAGCAATGCTTGGTCGCGTCTTTCTTCGATATCATCCAGTGCGTCGAGGAGCATACCTTGGTTAAGTTTGATGTTCTGCGGCATTTTGGAGAGTCGTAAACTCGTCACGTTTACCTCAGCCGGTGCCATCGCTTCGACCCCATAGGCCATCGAGAAGGGGGTGGCTTTCGTTGCTCCGCGAGGTGTTGTTCTATGGGACCAGAGGAATGGGACCAGAGGACCCCATCCAGCTCGTCGGCCCAGCAACCCTTCTTCAAGTCGAGTCATTTCTTGAGTCGGTCGATGATTATCTTGTTAGTGGACTCGGCTTGACCGTTGCTCTGCGGGTTTCTCGGTGTGGACATGTTGAGCCGAATTCTCCATCTGTCGCCGAACTCTTTGAAGTTGTGGGATATGAACTGGGATCCGTTGTCCGTGACTATCTCATACGGGAGCCCGTGCCTGCAGATGATGTTTTTCCAGACGAACTTCTGCACCTCCTTGTCGGTAATGCTGGCGTAGGCTTCTGCTTCCACCCATTTGGTGAAGTAATCTGTCAAGACTAGGATGAATCTCTTCTGTCGAGAACTCGGCATTGGCCCGATTGTATCCATTCCCCATCGCATGAAGGGGTATGGCGCCGTCAAGGTGTGGAGCAATTCTGTCGGGCTGTGTATGGTTGAAGCGTGTCGCTGGCACCTATCGCATTTCTTGACATAGGATTCGCAATCTGCGATGAATTCCGTTCGCCAATCTTCGAGTTGTCCTTCCATTGCGCGAGGTTCCCCTTCATCGATTTCCATGGCATCGGTGACAGATGCTGCAATGGCAAGTTGTTCCGTCGGTGGGCTGATGCTTGGCTTTTCAATCCTATGTATTGGGATTGTTCTTTTCTCCTGGTCGTGTAGTTTGCTCCCAAGGGCTGCGAGTGCGTCCGCACATACGTTCTCTCCGCGAGGGACTTTCGTTAGCTCGAATAACTCGAAATCTTGTGTAAGACCTTTGACGAGGTTCAAGTAAGTATCCATTCTGTCGTTTCTGACGTGGTAGTCTCCGAGGAATTGACTTACCACGAGTTGGGAATCACAGTATGCTTTGATCCGTTTAGCTTTTACTGCTTTGGCGAGACGAAGGCCTGCGATGAGAGACTCGTATTCGGCTTTGTTGTTGGATGCCGGAAAATCAAAACTGAACGACTTTCGGATTAGTTCGCCTGTTGGTGACTGGAGTTGTACGCCTGCCCCTGAGCCTTTGTTCGTAGATGAACCATCTACGTGAAGTATCCAGTTCAGACTTGGCAGCACAAGATCTTGTTCTAACTCCAGCGTTAGCTCGATCAGGAAGTCAGCAAGGACTTGCGACTTAGCTGCTGTGCGGTTTTTGTATACGATGTCGTGCTCGCTAAGCTCGACTGCCCACTTTGTTAGCCTTCCTGATTGGTTGGTATTTTGCATTACCGTCCTGAGGGGCTGGTTGGAGAGCACCTCGATAGTGTGCGATTGGAAATAAGGTCTGAGTTTTCTTGCCGAAGTGATGATAGCGAGGGCTATCTTTTCCAAGGTTGGGTATTTCGTTTCCGGTTCCGTCATCCGCTTGCTGGTGTATAAAATAGGTTTTTGTTCGCCACGGTCTTCTCGTATCAGGACGCTGCTAACGGCCGAGGAGGTGACGGCGATGTATAAGGATAGAGTGTCCCCGACTTCGGGCTTCGACAGAACCGGAGGTGTCGTTAGGTAATGCTTGAGCTGATTGAAAGCTTCTTCGCAGTTTTCGTCCCAGACGAATCTCTTATTTCCTCGCAGTTTTCGTCCCAGACGAATCTCTTATTTCCTCGCAGGATTTCCTTGCTTTGTTCAAATCCGTGAAGTCAACACAAATGCGCCATTTCCCGTTTTTCTTTTTAACAACGACGGGGTTTGCTAGCCATTCCGGGTACCGCACTTCGGCAATGAAGCCTGCGTCAAGCAACCTGTCGACTTCCTCATCACTGCTTTGGACCGTTCGGGTCCGAGCTTTCGTCTCTTCTGTCGAATAGGCTTGAACGTCAGATCGACGTTTAACTCGTGGGATGTTACTGCGGGGTCTATATCCTTCATATCAGAAGTTACCCATGCAAAGGTCGAGACATTTTCTTTGAGGAAAGAAATGATTAATGACTGCAGGTCGTCGGAGAGATAGGCGCCAATGCGCACGACCTTCGATGGGTCGGCTCCGTCGATGGGAACCTCGCGGATTTCTTCCTTCTTAGGGTAGATCTTATGTATAGGTTTGGTGACCGCGTTGACGAGAGATGGTGATTGTTGCAGCTTGACTGCGGCAATAAGGAGCTTCCTCGCGGCCCGTTGGTCCCCGCGAATCGTCTGCGTCGTTACATCTTTCCCGGGAAACTTAACGCATTGGTGATAGGTGGAGGGAATGGCTTTCATGGAGTGTAACCATGGCGTTCCGAGGATTGCGTTGTAGGGTGCCTTAGCCCGGATAACAGAGAACTTAACGGTGCGAGTCACGTCACCTGCGTAAACTGGAAGACGAATTGTCCCAATAATCTGTTCCGAGGAACCATTGAACCACGTGAGAGTACGTGAGGAGTGCTTCATATCTCACAGGTCGACTCCCATCTTGTCGAGCGTGTCCCGAAAGATGAGGTCGACTGAGCTGCCTGTGTCGACGAGAACCTTCGTGACCTGGCATTCGCTAATTCCGATATCGATTAGGAGTGGGTCGTTATGCGGCATGCTGATGCCGTGAGTGTCGGCCGCCGAGAAAGAGATTTGGTGGTCTGCTTTGACTAGCGAAGGCCACTTTCGGGCGGTTATGGCTTGTCGCCTGTAATCTTTAACTGCTCTTGCCGAGTCCCCGCAAGGGGGTGAACCACCCATTATGACGTTGAGGTACGGGGTGTTCGTAACCTTCATCAACTCTCGTTGCGCTTGTCGTTTCGCTTCGAGGCACGGTCGCAAATCACGTTGCTTGGACTGACTAAGCTTGGCGCGCAAGTCTTCGGCTTTGGAATTGATCTGCTCACGTAAATCTGCGGGCTGAGGTTGAAGGTGTAG
>NC_027752.1:19270325-19270677 GCF_000695525.1 Brassica oleracea var. oleracea
CCTCGTTCTTTTGTACCATTTCGGCCTTCCGCTTCAGAAGTGTACGTAGATCCTTGGACTCCGTTTTTCTGCCCAATTTCTCGCGCAAGTCAGTTGGTACCGGCAGAATTTCGTCATCCGAGGAATCAGCCTGTCGGGGGAGTATTACTTCCACCCGTCGCCGGTTCTTAGGTGGTTCTTCATCAGTTGATTCGCCTTCGAGGTTGAGGTTGTTTACCCTAGCTTTCTCTGGATTAGTTTGCTCTTCTTTCTGAGGGGCTTTTGTTTGAGACTTCTGAACCTTCTTCTCTTTGTTTTTGCTCCAACTCTTGTTGTTTTTTGGCTTCTGCAGAGACTCGATCTCGATTTTCCC
>NC_027752.1:19270889-19272081 GCF_000695525.1 Brassica oleracea var. oleracea
GCGGCGGAGCCCGATGGGTCGGCGTCGTCTATAGCATTCATGTAGCCCTTCCTCTGGTTAGGCTTGCCACTTGTGGAATGTTTGCGCGGTTCTTGACGAGCGTCATTCGTCCGGGCGGGGGTTTGTTTCCCTGCAGCTTCTTTGGCCACCTTGGCCCTAGTATCTTCCTCCATTCGGATAAAGTTATTGGATCGTGCGATGGCGTCTGGCACGGATCTCGTCGGGTGTCGGTAAAGGTCGGCCCGAAATGGTGACTTAATGTGGAGGGAGTTCATTAACGACTCCACGGCTATATGATCTGGCACGTCTACTTTCGAGACAATGGATTTGAACTTCTCCATAAAATCTCTCAAGCTCTGTCCATTCGCGTAGTTGAGATTCCAAAGATCCGTGGCGGTGGCTTCTTGTCGATTGAACATGATGTAGTTTTTGAGGAAAGCCGTCGAGAGGTCATGAAAACTATCAACAGAGTTCTCCTGAAGACCGGTGAACCAGTTGAGAGCGATACCTTCTAGGGTTTCGACGAAGAGTTGAGAAAAGCCTGCGTCTTTTTCCTCATAAGAGAGGTTCGCGCGTCGCATCGCGATATTGAAGGATGTGACGTGGGCAGAAGGGTCGGAGACACCGTCGAAGGTTGGAAGGCGGAGCTTTTCCATCTTTCGGAGGCGGACCGTCGTTATCTTTTCGGTGAATGGTGTCCAGAGAGATTCTGCTAGGACCCGCTCTGATGCGCCTCAGTACATGGATCAGTACATGGAACCAGGCCAGGATGGAGAACAGGACGATCAGATCATTCCAACCGTGGTTCAGGCAGACGACCGTTCCAGACAGACACACCGAGCCGTGTACCGGATCGACCCGCACGCAGCCGGAAAAGAACTAAGGCTAGAACCATGTCCAGATGACCAAACCGACCGTACCGGAGCCCATCTTTCCCGACCAACTCGCCAAGCCAAGACTGATGGTCGAGCCGGAACCCACTTGGGTCGAGTGGAAATCGAGACAGGCCATAGTCTTTCCCTTTTGGTCCGTCTGATCCGAGCCGAGTGTCCCGATGAGTGTACTGATGGATCAGCCGGCCAGTATGATCAGTTCTTGAACTTTGATGATCAAAATTTCTCTAAGTCACGGATTCTACAACTGTCCAAGGACTTGGTTCGTGCTGGAACCAAGTTGGCGCATGAGCCTTACC
>NC_027752.1:19273172-19275728 GCF_000695525.1 Brassica oleracea var. oleracea
GATTGAAACTAAAAATCCCACCTTTTGAGGGTAAAAATGATCCTGATGTTTTTCTTGAATGGGAAAGAAAAATTGAACATGTCTTTGATTGTCAAAACTTTTCTGAACTTAAGAAAGTTAGACTAGCTGTTACTGAATTTTCTGGCTATGCTATTAATTGGTATGATCAAGTTGTGACCCACAGGAGGAGAACAGGTGGAGACCAGATTGAGACATGGGATGAGTTTTCCATGCTGATGAGGAGACGATTTGTTCCTGCTCATTATCACCGAGATCTCCACCAGAAACTCCGACGCTTACTTCAAGGCACTAAGTCCGTGGAAGACTACCACCAGGAGATGGAAACTTTGATAATCAAGGCCGATGTAGACGAACCCGTGGACGCCACTATGGCTAGGTTCCTTTCTGGCCTTAACCGAGACATCCAAGATCGTATGGAACTACAAGAGTATGGAACTGTGGAGCAAATGTTGCACAAAGCCATCCTGATCGAACAACAGGTCAAAAGAAAGAGCTACTCAAAGCCGGCCTTTGCTCTTAAACCGTCCTTTACTCCTAAGCCAAGTTATCAAGACAAAGGTAAGTCTTCTGCCACAACAAATACAGCTTTAAAGACTGATGCTCCTGCTAGTGTTGACAAAGTAAAAGCTATTGAGAATCCTAGCCGTGCAAGAGACATCAGATGCTTCAAGTGTCAAGGCCTAGGACACTATGCCAACAAATGTCCGAACCAAAGAGTAATGATTCTCATGGAAAATGGAGAGGTTGAGTCTGAGGACGAGCAAGAGAACAAGGAGGATCTTGGTCCTATCTTTGATGAGGAAGAGGAGTCCTTTGACTACCCACATCATGGACCACTACTTGTTGCGAGGAAAGCTTGGAACGGTCCCATCTTCGATGAGACGGACGGTCATGCTAACGGCCACACGGACGACGACCTTGGCCCGGTCTTCGACATTGATTCTGAGCCGATCTTTGATAAGGAGGATTGCTTTGACTATCCAGCTCACGGACCACTACTGGTTACTAGACGTTCCTTGAGTGTTCAGCCCAAAACCAATGAAAAAGAACAAAGGGAGAATCTCTTTCATTCTCGTTGTTTAATCTCTGAAAAAGTTTGTTTTTTGATCATTGATGGTGGGAGTTGTACTAATGTTGCAAGTGATACTCTTGTCAGGAAGCTAGGGCTAGCTACTCGACCTCTTTCACGTCCTTTCAGGTTGGAATGGCTCAATGAAACCGGTGAACAGTATGTCAAGGAACAAGTCACGATCCCTCTTACCATTGGACGATATGAGGATGAAGTTGTTTGCAACGTTCTTCCTATGGACGCTTGTCACATCCTACTAGGTCGTCCATGGCAGTTTGATAAGAGAGCAGTGCATGATGGCTTCACAAACCGACACTCCTTTGACCACAAAGGAAAAAAGATCACGCTGGTGCCCTTGTCTCCATTAGAGGTTCACCAAGATCAGGTCCAACTCAAGAAAAAACGTGACCAGGAACTTAAGCCGGACGAGCCTGAGACATCTCAACGAAACTCCAACTTCTTCATAAAACAAAGTCAGGTTAAGAGGTCTCTTTACTCCCAAAAGCCATTTCTTTTACTTGTGTATAAAGAATCTCTTATGGCTTCACTTTCTTCTGACCTTGCACCGGAGATTCCGAGTGAGTTGCTAGATATTTTGCAGGACTTTTCTGATGTTTTTCCAGATGAGAATCCTAAGGGATTGCCACCAGTTCGAGGCATAGAACATCAGATCGATTTTGTCCCGGGAGCCTACTTGGTTCAGACGAACCTGGACGTTAGCCGAAGAGTCATCTTTGACCAGATCTGGAATTTAAGAGTTTAATACATTGTCTTTCAAAATTCTAGTCAGATTCGATTTACTAAGTCTATCTTTAATACATTCATATGTCTCTTTCTATTCCTCATGTAGTATAAATATGTAAAAACTTCTATCAATAAGATCATTCCATTTTCTTTAAACTTTTTGAGTCTTACTCTTTGTTCTTTGCTTAGAACTTTTCTAGTTTTCTTGGTGTGGTTAGCTCCAAGCAAACGCCCTTGTCCGTTGGTCTTGTGAGTCATATCAAGCAACGGTTCAAGATTGCCTCTTTGTTGGACCGGTGAGTCACATCCGGCAACAATCTGGTTCGGGAATATCAAAGGCCACTCCGCAACCTTTGTGCGACCCCTCATTCCATCAGATCTCCTCTTGGAGTTCATATCTTTTCCAAATCCGGTCGAGTGATCCTTTTAAGGCGTATCACGCTCGTTCTGAGGGGCGGACGTAGTGACATGATGGATCTTGGAGCTTATATCCAGCACCGACTGTTTCAGCGCGGCGAGTTCGTTTATCGTCTGCGCATCAAGGCTGACGGGGGTTTAGGCCGCGTCACCGTTGGCGACATCTTGGTTTGCGGTCTGTGTTGGTGCTGCATCAGTCGCCCTTTCTGTGTTAAACAGATGTCTTCGGTACTGTGCCGTCGAAGCTTCTACGTTCGCAGCGAGGGGGCCTAAGACCATGATAGTTTCTATTGAAGCGGGGTGAA
>NC_027752.1:19276472-19277243 GCF_000695525.1 Brassica oleracea var. oleracea
GCCAACTGTTTGATCGGGAAACGGTACGGAACGAGAGAACGTTCGGTTTTTAGATGTGGGTTTAAGCAAAGACGTCTTATTATAGATCAGAAGAGTGTTTCGTCGGTTACAAGGAAAGGAAATATGTGAACTGAAAGATGCCGGAGCCTCGAAGGCTTTGCCGGAGAGATACAACAAGGCGAGACAACAAAGGTAAAACCCTAATCTAGTAGCCGTTGAGTCGAGGACGCTTAGACGCGCGTGTCGAGCCGTCGAGCCGAGACACCGTTTCGTTCTGAGTGGGCTGGGCCGTCTGTTCTTCGGGCCTCGAGGGATATCGAATCCACCTTCTATAGAAACCTTTCACGAGTTTTCTGCATGTTTGGGTTGTTGCTTTTCTTATGAAACGACGTACTATGTATAATTTTGATTATGTTCTGATATATAAATAATTATTAAATACTGAAAAATATGTATTAAATGGACTAGAGATCTGAAAAACATCCCTTTACTATTATTTGAGGAGCATTGTAAATAATAAACATTTGCCTCATGTGTTATTATCAAGATTGCCATTACTTATGTGTCATCATGAGAGCTCTTCTCATAGCATTTAGTGAATAACCCTTGCTTGCCTAGACTAATTACATATAGTGCCATTGGACATTTAAGTTTCATGTTTATGCATAATATAATTGGTTTTGATGGATTATACATATATCTCTTATTTTCATGCGAGTTTTAAAAATGTATTTATTGCTTTCATGCTTATATCTTCTCATTCTTTCTTGG
>NC_027752.1:19279106-19282819 GCF_000695525.1 Brassica oleracea var. oleracea
TTTCTATAGAATTGCAAACCACGAGTTCTGAAGACACTTCTAACAGTAGTTGTGGTTTTATCAATTTTTTATTTGTTTCTTTATAAATTTGTTTCTTTCATATTTTATTATTCTGTTGCATATGTTTCATTTTATTTTATATTCATAATTTATATTATGAAAACAATAATGCTCTTGCTTTTTTTTCATCTTAAATTCATAATAAATTTATATAAGTCTTTACTTACTCTTTTAGATGTATTTCCATAAAATATAATTAAAATACCCCAATAAATTAGTCTATATAGTTTTAAAATTATAATCTCTTTTAATCCATCACTCCGCGCAAGGCGCGGGTTACCACCTAGTATACTGTAGCTTTACGGAATGATGCAACAAAGTGACCAAATTTGTATCTTTACACAACCATCCCAAGAATATAGTAACTTTTGTCAGATGAATTCCACTGATCTCAGCTACTTTTTTATTTGTTACACCTTACATATACACAGAAATATATACATTAGTTGTTTTATAAACAACATATGAATATGCATCTGTGCTTGTTTTGGAATAGGACAAACAAGCTGATGCAAATGGTGCGCTTTATGGCACCTTAGATTCCACCGATCCCCCTCCCTTTTTTTGGCTGGAGAGGGAGATTCACTTTTCCTGAAATAAAGGTTCCAAAACAAAATTAACTTAGGTTGTTAAATCTTGTAACTTATCATATATTAATAGATGACTTTAACAATGGGGTGAATATTTGGAAAATTCTCCTAAAAACACAAATTAAAAGCATAAAAAGAAAAAATAGTCAAAATAATATTCATTAAAAAGTAAAAAAGTAAGTTATCTTTAATAAATAGTATATTTAATATAAATATATATTTTTAAATAACATTATTTAAAATTTAAAATCATAAACCGTAAATCCTAACCCCTAAGCCCCATCCCTAAAAAATCTAAATCTTGATTCTTAACTATTTAAATGGTTATATGTGTTTTATAGTTTTTAAGCAATACTATTTTACTTATTTTTTCTTGGGAAAATTGTTTTTGTAGGCCATAACTATGTCCTATTAGGCTAATTTCTTTTTTGTACCACTTTTTCCTCTAATACCCTTTAGTATTTTCAAAAATAAATCAAAAAAATAGTTTTACAAACAAAAAAAATTAAAAAAATAGTAACTACTGATGAAATACCTATATCAACTTATTGGTATTTTTTTTATAATTCTAAAAGTGTTTAAATCGTAATTTCATATTTTGTTCTACAAAAAGTAGAATTGACATTTTGCACAGTAGAAAAGGTAATCCACTTTTTTCATTGAATCTAATATGTTTAGAATACGTGATCTACGTAAATAATAGTAATCTAAAAATATTTAGAAAACATATTCCGCGCTTAACCTACCATTCTAAAATCTGTAGAATCAGGAATCTACACATTACTATAAATCTAAAACATGTAGAAATTAAAATCTACACATTACTATGAATCTAAAACTAATAGAAATCGATTTCAAACATGTTTACTGTGTTTTACATATAGTAGAATACAAATTCTACGGATAAAGATAATCAGTTCCAAAAATATGGGAAGAGAATATTTGGAAATATTCAGCTTCCTTATATTTATTAAATCGTTTTTTTGTAAAAAAAATCGTGATTTATAAAATCAATTTTTAAATTAAAAAATTAAAACATCGATTTGGAAACCGTTTGATCTGAACCGGTCGATCCTGATCTGAACCGGCAAAAGACTTTTATACTCTTCTTCTCTCTATATATAATAAATCATTATTTAAATAAATAAAAAATAATTTTTTTTATGTTTTCGAATTATACTTTTTCAAATTTGAACTTTTTTAAAAAAAGAAAAAATTCGATTTTTTTTCATTTTTTATATATTTTTAAGTATTTATTTATATATTTATTAGAATCATAAATTTCGCATTCCAAAAATTCTAATCTACCCCTCAACTCTAAACTCTAAGTCTAGATTAATTAACCTTAGGAGCATAACTGTCTTTTACCCTTTATTAAAAGTATTGGTAAAAGTGGTTAGTGTAAACATAAAAAGTGGTACTAGGAAAGTGGTATTTTTGGTAATTTCTCTTTTTTGGAGGATTTTTAATATTTTTTAAAATTATTTTAGTTAAAAATTATATTTTACTATTTAACATTTTTTTTATTAATTGTAATTTCGAATTTTTAATTGATATTAAGGACAATATTGTCATTTTAAAAATATTTAAACTAATAGGACATAAAGTATATGAGAATAGCCTAATAGGACATAGATATCATTTTTTTGGCCTAAAAAAAAACAATTTTTCCTTTTTTTTTCTTTGTGTGCTATCTTATCATTAGAACTATTTTTGTTCTATTTTACAGCATTTCTCTAGATATTTATTATGAGTCACTATGACTTTTTGAAAATCTTAATTTTGTTAGTTTATATTTCAATGCAATAAAAAAGGAACAAATCAAACTTCCTTTACTGTAATATTAAAATAATAATCAATAAAATAAAAAAAATAAACTTTTATAATAGAATGACTGGAAATTTTAAAGAAAAATCTAAAGCATAATAGAAGTTTCATGACGAGGATTCAAACTTGAATAACCATAATTGTTATGAAAATAAGGGGAAAGTATGTATCTTTATTAGATAATAAGCAGTCTTTTATATAGGGAATTTTATATAGGGAATTACATAAGTATGAAACTCTAATACTGGGCTAGTAAATACAAATAAATAAGAATATGGGCCTTCGAATATGGGCATCCACCAGACCTTGGTTTATACCATTCCCCCTTGGAAGACCATCTCCGAAGTGGTTTGTAATACGCTTTGGATGTTTCCTCATTAAAACTTTACCAGGAAAATCCAATGGGATAAAACCATGTTGAAGAAAAAGAGTACAACACGTATTACTCCTCCTGTTGAGTACATCTCTGGATGTCAGTAACGCCTTAGTAATTAGGGGTCTGATTGGTAATGGTTGTAGCTTTAAAATTTTTGCTGTAGAAAAAAATCTGTAAACTTTTTTGCTGTGGCTTTAGATTTTATTGTTGTAGAATTTTATGGAAAGCACTAAAAAATTGCTTTTGATATTTGGTTTTGCAGAGCACTTGTACAGCTGTAGGTTATTTCAAGAGATGTGGTTTCAAAAAAAAATTTAAAGCTTGATTGCTCTGAATTTGGTGCTTTAGAAATAAATAGGATTGTGGACATCAACTACCAATCACCCCCTAGATCCACCAAATCTTTGCTTGAGTGAACTTGGACGGACAAACAATCTGTATCACAAAAATAATTTACCCTTCTTCGGGTAGGTTAGTATCAAATGGACCCAAGTCTTTAGTTCCTTGTAGGTAACAAAAATATGTATAATCCCATTCTAGTGCCTTTGGGTCGATCATCGGCTACATCTAGCTAATAGATTACGGAAAATTATTTATCTAGCCTTGTATGGCTCGCCAAATCCGTCAAAACTTTATGACACTTAGACATGGCATTTCGGGACCAAGGATCTCCTCATTTTCTTCATTAGGGTCGAAATTATCTTTTCTGAACTGAGTGACCTTATAAATATGGGACTTGTCAATTCGTAAGCTTAGTCCATATCAAACTTCTTGAGCACGTTATCTATGTATGTCCTTTGATGCATAAAGATTTTCCTTTCAAGGTGCTCAATGTATAATCCAATATATAATCTTGTTTT
>NC_027752.1:19283488-19283965 GCF_000695525.1 Brassica oleracea var. oleracea
ATATGATGGATGATCAGTCCATCCGTGGGTGATCAAGCCCACGAAATTTCTTGCTTATTTTCGAAATATCATGGTGAATACTCATATTATCAATTCCCTCATTCAAAGGGGATAAATCCACCGGTATCACCAATTACTCTTGCAAACTTATTGCAGATTTTGACAAGGCTATGTACAACCATATGTCATCACATATGATGGATGATCAGTCCATCCGTGGGTGATCAAGCCCACGAAATTTCTTGCTTATTTTTGAAATATCATGGTGAATACTCTTATTATCAATTCCCTTATTCAAAAGGGCAACATATCTTAAACCATTCAATAGAATGTCACATACTTAACCGGAATGGCATGATCGGTTTGCCAATCATTATTCTCCATATAATCTTTCTGTTGTGCAATTTCGTTTTCAAATTTGATTTTGGCCGAGTTCTATTTGGGCTATTGTTGTCGTGGTTGCTTAACTTATTTTGG
>NC_027752.1:19284057-19286024 GCF_000695525.1 Brassica oleracea var. oleracea
TAATTTTGAAAACATCATGCATTAAATAAATCAAAGTGTGCAACAAATAGCCATAAATAAATTAAGTCTGATTAAATTAATATGGATTTAAATTCGGCCAAGATAGATTATTCAAAAGACTTTGGCCAATGAATTTTGGCCAAGGGGATTCGACCAAGATGATTTTATTAGTTTGACTAGATTTCATATTTGGCCAATAGAAATTTCAATTTTGCCAAGGGATTTCCTATTTGGCCAAGGTTTCACCTTTGTGGCCAAGGAAAATCAGTTAATGTTTGTCTTTGGCCAAGCTTTTGCCTTCGGTCAAGGTCTTTTAAGGTTGTCCAAGAGAATTTAGACTTTGCATTTGATCAAGATTTAAGCTAGGTCAAGCTTCTACATTTGGCCAAGGTTTTAAAGATCATGCGATTGTTCATTAGGCCAAACATAAGTTTCGGCCAGGCCAAATCCGAATGGTTCTAGGATTCTTATAGATTTCGGCCAAGGAGTAATTTTATGATCAGATTTTAAGTTTTAAACAAGTGATCATGTCTTAAATTTGGCTAAGATTTCATTTGGCAAAGGTTTTGAGAAACGATCATACAAACGTTCATATGAACATGTATAGTCTTAGCCAAGCCAAATCCAAACAATTTTAGGATTTGGTTATATGTTTCGGATTTGCTAGATTTTTTTCAGCATATGATTCAAGGTTTAAAAACACATACATGCCAGGCAATGTAATCGAATCAAGTTTAGCATATGATGAAGTTTTGATCCTACGGCCAAGCTTTTAATCATGCGGATAGGATTTCATGCAATCTCTATGTTTTAAACAAGCAAGGCATCATTTTCAATCATTTTCAATCAAGTAATCAGCTATCAAATCAGTATTTATGCATGAAAAAATATCAAGTTATACAAGCATAAAATCGGCCAAGACAAAAACCCTAATAACTTTGTAACAACCTTGTAACAACCTTCCTATTTTTTTTTAAGGGTTCTAGGTTTTAGCATGCAATTTCAGTTTTAATGTTTATGTTTCAATTTCTAACACTAAAATATGTAATTTCTATTAGAGATCAGATCAAACAATTAGGTTTTATCAATCCTATCATGTGATTAACAAAATCAAATTTTAAACCTAAACATGTGATTTAATTTTCTATGTCTAGCATGCGATTTTGATTTTAATGTTTAGCATATGATTTGCAAACCTAAAACATGCAATTTCTATTAACAAACAGATCATACAATCATGTTTTAATAATCCTAGCATGTGATTAGGTGGTCAAACAAATCAAATTTCAATTAAGCATGCGATTGGCAATTTTATGCCTAGCATGCGATTTCTAATTTTAAAAACATGCAATCAGATTTTATTAAAAAAACAATCATATTTTTAAAGCTTTAAACAGCATGTGAAAACAAGTTTTAGAAAGTTTTCATCAAGGGGGTTTTAATTTTAAAGGTATGCGATTTTTAGGTTTAAGCAAATTTGGTTTTTGATGTTTTGGAATTGTTTTTCAAGCATACCAAGTATGCGATCTGATTATTGACATAATCAGATCTGAAACTATAGTTTTACGTATATGATTCAAGTTTTAGAATTATTAGAATCATATTAGATAGTATAGGTTTATACAATTTTCGGTTTTAAGCATGACATTCGATTTTCATGTCATGCGATTTTAGGTTTAGATTAGTTCTTAGGTTTAAAACTTATGACCATGTTTTACTAAGTTTTAAACATATACTATATGATTTATAAGGATATAAATCGAATTATGTATTCATAGTTGGTTAGGTTTTGATTTCTATGATCACATATTAAGGTATATGCGATCGGTACTCTCTTGTATGGTTCGAGTTTAACTTCATTAAACTCGACCTCTAAGTAGTTTTAAAGTTTGAGATAGTTTACCTATGAAATCTTTTTGATCTGAATGGAAAAGAGAGTTTGATCGCACAGGCAGCAACTCCTCTCA
>NC_027752.1:19286077-19296012 GCF_000695525.1 Brassica oleracea var. oleracea
ATAACATGAATCAACTAAGGTATGATAAACTTATCTTGCACATGAGTTGAGTTCGGCTAGAAAATCCTTGTTGGAATCGGATTTGGTTTCCAAATAAAATTGGCGCGCACTGTATCTGTGCGTGAGGGCGCGTCGGTTGTCAGATCTACAAACGGTTTGCACTGACGGATTCGTCTCGGCAAGGGCTTCGATTTGATATCTTGATCGTTTTCTGAGTCCTCACAGTTTGAGAGAACGGCCTCTTTGAAGTTTCGAGGCAGATTTCTTTGCGTTTAGGGTTTGATGATTTTCGGCTGAGTTGAAGAATATTTCGTGGGGGCTTAGGGCTAGAGGCTATCGTGCTGATAACGTGTTATGAAAATAAGGGAAAAGTCTGTATCTTTATTAGACAATAAGAAGTCCTTTATATAGAGAATTACATAAGTATGAAACCCTAATACACTATAGGCTAGAAAATACAAATATATAAGAATATGATCATTCAAATATGAACTTCCACCAGAACTTGATTTATAACAATAATACTTAACTTTGACAAGAAAAAAAGGAATTTTTACCAATTATTTTTCAAACTTTATCCAATAGTTTGGTGGGAAAGAAAAAATGGACAAAACTATTTTGTTGGAAATTAAATAAAGAACACTGCTATTGATAAAGATTAGATGTGATGGATGACTAATGAATTAGTGAGGTTGGTGGTTATGACTTATGACAATTATAAAATCAGCCTAACAGAAAACTCATGGTAAAGAGATAGAGAGGGAGGCAAAAAGGATTGGTCCTTCTACAAGAATTAAAAAGCAACGAGAGGGCACATGCTTGACTACTCCACAAAATAATTGATAATTATGTCACTAACAGTCCACTAATACAATCTTTCGAGTTAAGTATTATGGTTAAGAATCAATCTCTGGCGACCCTTCTCCATTTATATGATATTTCATATAAAAACTGTAACATCCCATCTATCACTCTATCAGAACCAAAACTTATAAAAGTTTTTTTTGCTACGAATTAGAAATAGTTTATATGTTATTTTATAGAGGCCGCCAAAAAGTATGTATAGTAGAAACTTAATAAATTACTATTCAATAATTTAAGAAATTTCTCTAGCTAGTTTCGTGTTGGTATAGTATAAAATTTAACATAATTCAATAAAATAATAATTTTTGGAAAACTTATGTAAATAAATAGTTTTAATATAAAAATAAATTAATAATTAATGTAAATTTTTTTATATAAATACATTGTATAGTCTGTTTTTATATATATTGATATTATTTTATAAATTTGCACCTAAAAATGCATTTATATTTACAATACATATTTTTTGTACACCTAATAATCGAAGAAAAACCACATAAAACTTTTATATGTAAAATTTAATCAATACATATACAGTGAACAAACATAAAATTTGTATATGTAAAATTTAGTTAATGTATATAACCTGTTGGATCCAATTTCGGTCAACTATTTAGTTGGGCCTAAGTAATGTGGACCGCACAACTAATGAAGGAGTCCGACTCCGACGAGTAAAAAGAGATCGATTTGAAGAGCCGGAGATCGCGGAGAGGTTTAGAGGAATCCGGTGTCGATCCACTATAAGAAGAGATCGACGCAGACAAAGGAGGGCACGCTGAAAACCCTAGAGAGAGCTATACACACACATCGACCTTATTTTCACCTAGCTTTAAGTTTTTTCTCTTATCAATCTCGTTTGTAACGCTCGATCTCATTTCACTTATTGTATTCGATCTTATTCATCAATAAATTCAATCTTTGCCTAGTAGAATCTGATTACATCGTTGTGTTTAAAAAATATCGTTGCCTACATAATCTTTTCTTCTCCAGATTAAACTCTCGATCACTATTAAATACTTAGTGTGGATTTTAGGATCTACGTAACCTAAAAAATTATTGTCATATTTTACATAAAACATACTTCAAACTATAACAATATGGAAAAATAAAATTTTGTAAATTATTAACACTTTAAATTAATAAAATATTAAAGTCATATAGTTGATTCATAGAATTTTTACCGTATATGTGTTTTTAATCGTGATTTTTGTGGGATTTTTTCCTAGGAACTCTGACTTTTTTACTTAACTTTCATTTGGCTTCAAATCGTGTTGGGCTCAAATTATAATACTTATTAAATTTTGTAAAATTATTTTTGTTGATTAATAAATTTTAATTTCAACAAAATCTACATATATATATATGCAAGTGTTCAAACATAATAAATACATGTATTTAGTACATGAAAAAACCATAACTGAGGATAAAATATTGTAGAGCATATTCACTATTACATATGTTTTTAAAATGTTATGAAAATAGAACATAAAATGAAAAGAGATAAAAATCATTTTAAAACTAGAAAGTGTAGATCGATATGGATGCCTTTATATACTCTACACTATTTTATATTGTAGGTTTTAAAATCCAGCGAATGGCTTCCTTTAAATTGTTGTTTATTCTTAGAAATATCAAATAAATTAAATAATCTATAAATATAGCTAATACTAAAAGCATTTGGTGCGAAAGACATATCTACATCTAAATTCTATACATAACTTGAATACTCGATAAAACCCAAAATAAAGATATAGCACTAGCAAAAAATCTCGGTAAGTATGAAAGCCTTTCATAAAAAAAAAAGTTTCGGTAAGCCACCAAAATTTTGTGGTTGTATAGGAGAATGCCGTGGCCATAGATAAAATAATCACAGAAAAATTTCATGGCAAAAATTGTGGTTATAATGTTGTAAGTAAGAAAAAATTATGGTTAATCATGGCTAATTTAACTATGATTTTTCCAATACTTTTTATATATAACCACAATTTAGCAATTAGTTTTATCTGTGGTTATTAAAATAAATAAAACAAAATATAAAAATAAGTTTTATTAATTATTTACAATAATAGTTATTAAAAGAATATAGAATAATCGTGGCTATGATAACCACTATTATTTTAGTGGTTAAATGTGACTGTTATAACCATGTTTTAGCTACGGTCTTCCAATTGTAAATTTTAATCGTAGCTATTTTTAAACAGTGATTATGTTGTAACTAATACATAATGTTTTTAACACAGATTTTATACTAGCGTACAAACGTGATTTAGAATTTTATATGTTGTACAAATTAACTTAGTGAGGAAGATTTCCACTGGGAACATACTTTACTGAATGTACAAAACTATAGCAACAAGGAGATGACAAAGATAAGGAAAATGTTAAATTGAAATGTCTAAATACAATAGATGAAAGGCTAACTTAGGGGGAGAAGATAGGGGAATAGCATGTGCATGTGTGTGTAGTGTTTTCGTAAAGGGATGTTTCTTTTTCATGTGGCTCTTTTGAATCTCATTTGCTACTTTAACAACTTGGAATTTAGACAAGACGGTGGAATAATTTTGTTTATATTCTATTGTGATATACATTTGAACTTTTGAAAGTGGAAATTGTTTCTACTGGTTAGCAATATGTTTTAAGAATTATCTCCAACTTTACTTCAACCATACAATATTTCGACAAAGACAAGAAACTAAGATAGTTAAAATTTATAATATAAATTCCAGTAATTCGTGTGATACTTTAAACATCATCACCAGATTCATGAGTAGCCAAATTCTAAGGTTTTCGTTTGAAACAACATGAATAAAATTATTTTTAAACATGATTAGTAGATTAGTTATATAACTTAGGGTACGCTTTGATTTGCTATGCGGTACATATTAATTTGGTCTTGTAATGAATTGAGTTTTAGACCAGAAGCGTCTGCTCCAATACTTCTGAACGGTAACGGTTAGGTCGACTGGGTGAATTATATTCAGAACCGGCCATAACCAGAGGCATATCGAACATGGGTGTTATTAGAAAGGGAATCCTAGTGTCTTATGGATTACCTTCACAGTTAGATTTTAGTCTATCTACTTTGTGATTATATTATTTAAGTTAGAGATACGTCTTACGTAAAGCCCTAATACCTTGAGGCTTATACTTTGTGTATATATAAGAAGAGCAATTGCTCAATGTTAATACAAGTCGGACGGTTTACAAACAACAGTTTTCTGCTTTACATGGTATCAGAGCAATAAAATCCTGAAATCTAATTTTTCTTTCGATAGTTTCGACAAAGTTCTTTAGTTCATCAGGTTGATGGCTGGAGAAGATGATTATGCTGGTTCCAGATCCAGCCCCGCTCAGGTTGAGCAGAGTAATCTGAGTTCGGCTGCTCCCTATTCATTGTTTGCTTCAGGCAATCCCGGAGCGCTTATCACATCTGTGATGCACCGGTGACAATACAATGAGTGGTCCACGGAGTTAGTCAATGCCTTGAGAGCCAAGAGGAAGTTAGGTTTTATCGATGGTACCATACCTAAACCATCCATTACCGACCCTAATTTTGAGCTTTTGTCTTCTATAAACTCCATGATCGTCGGCTGGATACGTTCTTCCATCGAAGCACGGGTTCGTTCGACTGTTACGTTCATATCAGACTCTCATAAGTTATGGGACAATCTAAAGAAGAGATTCTCAGTTGGGAATAAAGTTCAAGTTCACTTCCTCGAGGAACAGTTAGCACGCTGTCGACAAGATGGTCAATCTGTAATGGATTACTACTGTCGTTTAGCTAAACTGTGGGAAGAATTAGATATGTACAAACCACTTCCTCCTTGTAGTTGCAGTGCAGCCGCGGTATATGAAAAAGACCGAGAAGAAGAAAAAGTACATCAATTTCTGATGGGTTTAGATGAAGTTCGTTTTGGAGGAGTTTGTCAAGAAGTTATTGCAAGCGATGCACCTGTTGACCTTGGAGAAGCTTATGCCAAAGTGATTCGAGAAGAACAACAGCTCACTTCTACAAAAGACAGAGAAGCTCAGCAGAGTGTGGTTGGATTCTCTGCAAAGAAAGATTTATCTGACATTAACAACGCGTCTGGTTCTACAAAACGTGCTCCGTGCACACATTGTGGTCGTAAAGGTAATGTGATAAATCAAATTGTTGGCAGTTGGTTGGATTCCCCAATTGGTGGGATGAAAGATCTCCACCTAGAGATAACCGAGCAGTTCGTGGTCGCGGTCGAGGAACTTCTACTTCTGATAGGAAAAATGGCTCTCGCATACAAAACATGCCACCACCTCCAATGTCTCGCCGTTTCCAGAATTCGGTGAAGAACAATGGAAAACACTTACTCAGTTACTCAACGAGAAAGCTAAACCATCTGATAAGTTGACTGGTAAGAAACAATATGGTGACCTTATTCTAGATACGAGAGGTTCTCACCATATTGTAGAACCTAAAATCTACACTAAGTATTTGATAGTGATCGGGGTTTGATCTAGGGAAGACAAATGATTTAGGCAACGATATCTTTAGAACACAACGATGTTAAATAGTTTCCAGTACGTGAAAATGGACTTTATTGATTAATAAGATCAAATACAATGAATTGAACTGGATCCAGTGATACAAACGAGATCGGTAAAGAAAGAATCTAAAAGTGGGAAGACAACAAGATAGATGTAAGTGTGTAGCTCTCTCTAGGGTTTTCAACGTGTCATCTTCTGTTTCCACTCCTCTTCCTTTATAGTAAGTCGACTTCGAGATCTCTGTGGTAGCTCCGCGATCTCAGCTTCTTGTTGCATGATCTCCGTGACCTCGGCGACTCCTTCCCGAGCTCGTATTCTTGCTACGGGCTCCGCCCCTTTAAGGCCCATGCCTTTGATCGCAGCCCATTATGGTATTGACCAAAATTGGGTCAAACATTTGTCCCCCAGCCTTTTTGGTTTATTGGGAAACTGAAACGGCGAGAAACTACCGTTACTTTGAGGTATCGCGATTCTCGGGGAATGGGGTGCCACGCGCGTCGTCTTGATTTGACTTGTCGGCCATTTTAGGATCGTGAGGTCGAGATCGAAAGTTCGTGGCCGGTTAGATCCTAGCGTTCTCAGGAACCATTTTTTATAATTTTATTGTATATATTTTACTGAGCAGATCATCTTCTTCGTCACTTCGATCCTTCTTCCTTTTTCGCCATCTTCCTCTTGGTGTTTTCTCTCTCTTTCGCGACACTTTTTGATGCGACTCAAATCAGCAGCTATGTCTCAACGAGGAGCTTAAGGTACGAACCAGCTAAGCAACTGATCATAGCTTGGCTTAATGGGTATTTTATGGGCCTTATCGGTTTGATCCATGAAGTTCTAGACAGAGAGAAGTTGATAGGCTTGATGCAGAACGTGGAGGCCTTATGCTCAATAAGAAATCAATGTATGGATTTGTCCAAGAAAGACCCACCAAGAAAATA
Organism: Brassica oleracea var. oleracea; assembly: GCF_000695525.1. Taxonomy (NCBI): domain Eukaryota; kingdom Viridiplantae; phylum Streptophyta; class Magnoliopsida; order Brassicales; family Brassicaceae; genus Brassica; species Brassica oleracea. The sequence goes on from NC_027752.1 coordinate 19,292,398, forward strand.
CAAGCGAAGGTCATATAATATATCAATCTGACGGCAATTCCGAGATCTTCAACCATGTTAAAGGACGCAACCAGCCGAAGAGTTCTGCGACCAAAACTTTCAAAATTCGGTCAAGTCTTAGTCTTTGGTCAAGTCAATATTCCTAGTCAAGTCTTCTTAGTTTTAAGAGCTTTATAGTTTCAAGGATTGACTATATTATTTAATTCTACAGATTGCCTATTATATAAAGGCTTGCTTTGTATTGTTTCTATGCATTCAACTTTTCAATAAAAACCTTTCCTTTTAACTTGTTGAATCATTTGTTCTTAATCGAACATCTTATCTTCTGAGTCTTCAGAGTGTGTCATATCTTCGGGCTTAGAAGTTGGTAGTATCAAGAGACTTTCCGCACCTCTTGTGTCACCTTTCGATCCACATCCCTTGATCGTTTGTGCTTTCAAGCTCATTCGGTGCAAGACTTATCCAATCCACCAACCTTAGAGTGATCCTTCAATTTAGGGCGTATCATGTGGTACCAGAGCCACTCTGAGGTTCAGAGTTCTTCACAGCCAGCCATTCTTAACTCTTCAGCCTTTAGGAGATCAACTGTGTCTTTTGGACTACTGATCAACCATGAAGAGAAGGCGGCGCGCAAAGCACAAGAAGAAAAGTTGCGAGAATGGGGGTACAACAAACGCACAGCCGAAATGAGAGCACAATATGAGCGTGACCAAGAGAAGGAAGCCAAGAAGTCACGGCCGGCGAGAGACAAATGGAAGAAACCACTCAGCAAAGAAGATACTACATCAACCAGAACTGAAGAGAAGAGGAATAAAGGCTTGGAAAGATGGCTGGACAATTTCAAGGCTAAGATCCATCTGAGGATCACAAACCCACGTCCATCTCCAGTTTTAGAAGAAGATCAGGAGGCCAAAGATATCGAACCAGAGCTATCGATTGTTTATGTCCGAGCAGAATCTATGGACGATCAGCTGTATCAAGAGGAAGATCTCAGTCTAGTATTTGATGTTGAGAAAGATCTCGGTCCAATCTTTGATGAGGAGGAAGATCTCGGTCCAATCTTTAATGAGAAGGAAGATCTCGATCCAATCTTTGATGAGGAGGAAGAAGGAGGGGTTGTTAGTGTTCTCCTGGCTGTCCAAAAAGTGGCTAAAGATGTTGTTGATAGTGGACCAGAAGCTGATCTTGAAAAAGATCTCACAACCGGGTATGCTTCAGGTGATATTTTCGGTTCTTTATCAAGTGCCAAACTGGTTCAGCCATTTGTTTGTAAGGAGTACGACCCAGTGGAGCTATTGAGGCCTGAAGAGGGTCTACAACACTTCATATTTGAGCCTGGAATAAAGGCGAGTGCGCACAAGAACAGTAGAAACACCTTGGCTGAGCAAAACCATGTCGGTTCATTCATTCTAGAAGGTCCGGATTTGAGGACAAATCCTTTTAAAGGAGGAGGGGATGATGCGACCCAAATCAGCAGCTATTTCTCAACGAGGAGCTTAAGGTACCAACCAGCTAAGAAACTGATCATAGCTTGGCTTAATGGGCATTTTATGGGCCTTATCGGTTTGATCCATGAAGTTCTAGACCGAGAGAAGTTGATGGGCTTGATGCAGAACGTGGAGGCCTTATGCTCAATAAGAAATCAATGTATATATTTGTCCAAGAAAGGCCCACCAAGAAAATACAAGCCAAGGTCGTATAATATATCAATCTGACGGCAATTCCGAGATCTTCAACCATGTGAAAGGATGCAACCAGCCGCAGAGTTCTGCGACCAAAACTTTCAAAATTCGGTCAAGTCTTAGTCTTTGGCTAAGTCGATATTCCTAGTCAAGTATTCTTAGTTTTAAGAGCTTTATAGTTTCAAGGATTGACTAGATTATTTAATTCTACTGATTGCCTATTATATAAAGGCTTGCTTTGTATTGTTTCTATGCATTTAACTTTTCAATAAAAACTATTCCTTTTAACTTGTTGAATCATTTGTTCTTAATCGAACATCTTATCTTCTGAGTCCTCGGAGTGTGTCATATCTTCGGGCATAGAAGTTGGTAGTATCAAGAGACTTTCCGCACCTCTTGTGTCACCTTTCGTTCCACATCCCTTGATCGTTTGTGCTTTCTAGCTCATTCTGTGCAAGACTTACCCAATCCACCAACCTTAGAGTGATCCTTCAATTTAATGCGTATCATGTCTTGATACGCCCTAGATTAGGAAAATGATCACTCAGCCGGACTAAGGGGATATGAACTCGCCAAAGGGAGAACTGGTGGATTTGATGGTGACACAAGAGGGTCGGAAAGTCTCTTGATACTACCGAGCTTCGATTGTTGCTTGATATGACGCACAAGTCCAACAAAGGAAGAAATGGTGGATCGAAGGGTCGCACAGAAGATGCGGAAGGCTACTGATATTCCCGAAGCCAATTTGTTTCCGGATGTGACGCACCGGTCCAACAAAGAAGCAATCTCGATCTGTTGCTTGATATGACGCACAAGTCCAACGGGAAAGAGGTGTTTACTTGGAGCTAACCACACCAAGAAACGAGAACTGAGAATCCATCTCAAGGTTCCAAAAATAATAATCAAAGTTTATTTATTTCATTGATCAAATGGCCTTTATATATTAGGCAAAGCATACAAAAGGTTGGAATACAAAAGACTAGTCAAACATAGAAATTAGCAACTTATAAAAACAAGGAAGACTTGACCAAAGACTTTGATTTGACCAAAATCATAAATGTCTTGACTTGGCCGGAATTGAAGGATTGTAGACGTAAGACTCTCCGGCTGGTCTCGTGCTTCCACATGGTCGACGGTCTCTGAATTGCCGTCAGATTGATATATTATACGACCATCACTTATAATTTCTTGTTGGGCCTTTCTTTCTTTGGGCAGATACATGTTTATAAACACATTTGCAATATACTTCAATCCCATCTCGTTTAATCGCAAACCCATAAGCCAAACCTTCTTGATTTATTTCTGCTGCTGATTCGGGGCACATCATTCCCTCCTTTAAAAAGATTTGCCCTCAAATTTGTCTTTCTTTAGCTTCAGATGGGATGATCTCTTGGCTTTCCGTAGAATTTTTTTTTTATAAAGAAAAGAAGATGAAAGGTAGAAGATGGATGAACAGGATGGAAAGATGAGAAAATGAATAGACAAGTACCGATTGAGTGGCTCTGATACCACTTGATGCGTCCTACATTAGGAAAGGATCACTCAGCCTGACTAAGGGGATATGAACTCGCCAAAAGGGAGAACTGGTGGATTGAATGGTGACATAAGAGGGGTGGAGAGTCTCTTGATACTATCGAGCTTCGATTGTTGCTTGATATGACGCACAAGTCCAACAAAGAAAGAAATGGTGGATCGAAGGGTCGCACAGCAGATGCGGAAAGCTGCTGATATTCCCGAAGCCAATTTGTTGCCGGATGTGACCCACCGGTCCAACAAAGAAGCAATCTCGATCCGTTGCTTGATATGACGCACAAGTCCAACGGGAAAGAGGTGTTTACTTGAAGCTAACCACACCAAGAAATGAGAAGTGAGAATCCATCTCAAGGTTCCAAAAATAATAATCAAAGCTTATTTTATTTCATTGATCAAATGG
>NC_027752.1:19296085-19320215 GCF_000695525.1 Brassica oleracea var. oleracea
AACTTATAAAAACAAGGAAGACTTGACCAAAGACTTTGATTTGACCAAAATCATAAATGTCTTGACTTGACCGAAATTGAAGGATTGTAGACGTAAGACTCTTCGGCTGGTCTGGTGCTTCCAAAATGGTCGACGGTCTTTAAATTGCCGTCAGATTGATATATTATACGACCATCACTTATAATTTCTTGTTGGGCCTTTCTTTCTTTAGGCGGGTACATGTTTATAAACACATTTGAAATATAGTTCAAGCCCATCTCGTTTAATCGCAAACCCCTAAGCCAAACCTTCTTGATTTATTTCTGCTGCTGATTCGGGGCGCATCATTCCCTCCTTTAAAAAGATTTGCCCTCAAATTTGTCTTTCTTTAGCTTCAGATGGGATGATCTCTTGGCTTTCCGTAGAACCATTTTTTTTTTTATAAACAAAAGAAGATGAAAGGTAGAAGATGGATAAAGAAGATGGAAAGATGAGAAAATGAACAGACAAGTACCGGTTGAGTGGCTCTGATACCACTTGATGCGTCCTACATTAGGAAATGATCACTCAGCCGGACTAAGGGGATATGAACTCGCCAAAAGGGAGATCTGGTGGATTGAATGGTGACAAAAGAGGGGCGGAGAGTCTCTTGATACTACCGAGCTTCTATTGTTGCTTGATATGACGCACAAGTCCAACAAAGGAAGAAATGGTGGATCGAAGGGTCGCACAGCAGATGCGGAAGGGTGCTGATATTCCCGAAGCCAATTTGTTGCCGGATGTGACGCACCGGTCCAAAAAAGAAGCAATCTCAATCCGTTGCTTGATATGACGCACAAGTCCAACGGGAAAGAGGTGTTTACTTGGAGCTAACCACACCAAGAAACGAGAAGTGAGAATCTATCTCAAGGTTCCAAAAATAATAATCAAAGCTTATTTTATTTCATTGATCAAATGGCCTTTATATATTAGGCGAAGCATACAAAAGGTTGGAATACAAAATACTAGCCAAACATAGAAATTAGCAACTTATAAAAACAAGGAAGACTTGACCAAAGACTTTGATTTGACCAAAATCATAAATGTCTTGACTTGACCGAAATTGAAGGATTGTAGACGTAAGACTCTTCGGCTGGTCTCGCGCTTCCACATGGTCGACGGTCTCTGAATTGCCGTCAGATTGATATATTATACGACCATCACTTATAATTTCTTGTTGGACCTTTCTTTCTTTGGTCAGATACATGTTTATAAATACATTTGCAATATACTTCAAGCCCATCTCGTTTAATCGAAAACCCATAAACCAAACCTTCTTGTTTTGTTTCTGCTGCTGATTCGGGGCCAAAAAATTTGGTCCGCATCACAAGACGATTCTTAATGGGAAAAATATCGACGCCATTTACGAGCTCTGGGAAGTCAGCTACGCCGTAGAATTCAAACTCCCCGAGGACGATGAGACTCCAGAGAATGTGAGACCGGGGTACTGTGGAGCTTACGTGTCTCATTTCGAGGCCGGCGGCTTATCGTTTTCTCTTCCTCGTTTTCTTCTCGAGGTGCTGGCAGAGATCAAGATGGCGTTTACCCAGATGGCGCCTAACTTCTTCCGGTATTTCTTGGGTTGCTGGGTCCGAGCTCAGGAGGAAGGTCTCGAATTTGGTCTCGGGGAGTTGAGGCAATTATTTGCCATAAAGCGAAACAACGGCTTCCCTGGCACGATGATTCTTGCTCCTCGAGGTGGTCGTGGTATCATCGAAGGCATTCCTAATAAGGATGATCGATGGAGGGAGAAGTTCTTCGTTTTTAAGATAAACTCGGCGTCGGAAGGAGACTTCGATTTCGAGAGGATCCCTCGGGAATGGTCCGACGATATTGGTGAGTATATATATTTTTTATTATCATTATCATTTCCTCTTGGTAAATGATGTCTGTTGTTGTTTTTTTGTTTTTTTGTTTTTTATTTTTTTTTAAAGATAATTCCTTTTATCTATAGACCCTTTTGAATCTGCGCCTATGTCTCCCGAGCTTCGTGGGTTAATGGAGACTTTGCGTCGAGGTAGCACTCGATGGCTCTCCTTTTCTCCTGACCGAATTCGAGCCGCCTGCGCTCTCCCACCGGGTGCGAATCATGCTACTCTTATCGCCTTGGTGGCCCCTGTTCGGCCCAAGAGAGGCCGGGGCACCAAAAGTAAGTGAGTATTATATTTCTCTTCTTTCTGGCATGATTTGGGGCGCTTCGTTGATATGATCCTAAGTTTTCTTTTCTTTTTAGGGAAGAAGGAGAAAGAGGGGTTGCTCGATCGTCCTGACGAATCTTCTGAGGCCGGGTCATTAGAGCGAGCTCGGAAAGTCCAGCGGGGGCAGGTCCTTAGACCGAGGTCGCAGGCTCAGTCTCGTGGTCTTCTTGCTAGTCCAGTTTCGGTCGCTATTCCATCTGGTGGAGCTCGTGAGGCACCGGATACTTCGGCGTGCTCTGCTGGTGATCGAGCTCTTAATGACGAGATCGATTCGTCATCTCATCGATCTCGACGTCGGGTATTGGAGGAGATTAACTCTGTGACTTCGGGATCGTCGAGCCCGAGACTTTCTCCGCCGTTACGTGCTTCTGGTGAAGGCAATTCGCGGGTTAACCCCGGTGTCTTTACTTCGAGCGTGCCCGAAGCTTTTTCGTGGTCGTTTGCGTATGACAGCGAGATCCCTATCCTTGAGAACCCCGACTCCCTTGCAGCGATTTGGTGTAAGGTCAGAGCAGAAGGATGCAAGCTACCTTCTTTGGAGCACATGCGAGAGCGCGATACCTATGTTCGGATGGCGGTCGCAAATGCCAAGGTACGTTGTCTTCGCTTGATTTTTTATGGACCGGGATGCTTAGTTTTGACGCTATCGTTTTGCTTAGGCTATGGAGGCAAGCAACGATTATGCCACTTTAATGGAGGGACGATTGGCAAATTTTCCTAGTAAGGAAGAGATTGCGGGTCACATTCTCACGATCCAACAGCTTTGGGGTGAGTTGGATGCTGCTCGGGAGGCAGAGAGACAGCGCGAAGTGGAGATTGAGGAATTGAAGAAGAATTTGGCGGCTGCTAAGGCAGAAAAGGTCGTTGTTCAGAGCGACCTTGACTCGATGAACGAGAAGTATAGGCGAGAGATCGAAGGTCAGGATAGGAAAGCTCGCAAAGATCTCCATCTAGTTCGTGTCTCTCTTGCGAAGGAGTTCGAGGGGGTTTTGGCTGTGGTCAAGGGTAAGTTGGAGCAGAAGAAGAAAGAAACGGCCGCGGAGATTCTTTTGCAAGAGACGCGAGCTCGTATTGAGGCTTTGACCGAGTATAGTGAGGGCGGCTACGAGCTCGAGCTGAGTTGGAGCGTCTTAAAGACCTGGAGGATTCGCTCGACGTCGATTACGGTCTTGCTTCGGTGTCAGACCCTTCTCTTGGTCATCTCGATCTCCCCGAGATCTCCGGAGACTCGGTCAGCCAGGATTGATGTGAGAGTTATTTCGATTTAGTTTGAAGTTTGCTATGTTTTATATGCATACTTTTTGTGTGTTTTTGTTGTTGGAGAAACATATATATGTTTCCAACGGATTTATGGGATAATACCTCTTTAATCATATGTTTCCGATTTGTTTTAAGCCTCATTGAGCTTGTTGTTTTATCCTTTGGAAGGCGTGAAACAGAGACTGATCAGGAATCTGTTTTGTGGGCCTTTATATGGCCTGATAGCAAGTTGGTAAATGGGTTATGCTTAGGAATTAGATTTTCAAAGTGATGAAAGAAAGCTAACGGCTGCTTGCTCGGTTGTTTGGGCTGTGCTCGGTGACGAGCTGTCTACGTACCCCTTTCGAGGGATCAAGCCTTATCGTAGTTCCATTTTTGACTGAGCTGTAGGCATTGATGGCCCCCTAGCTCGAAGCTTTTGCAGTTCTATTGAGGTTCGTGTTTGCGTTATTTGTAGTATTTCCTTAAGTTGTAGGCGTTCCAAGGTCTCATTTCTGGGAGGCCTGTTTTGCACTTTTCTAGCTCGTAGACTCTTATTCGGATTTCTTTAGTTACTTTGTATGGTCCTTCCCATTTTGTTCCTAGCTTTCCTGCTCCCGGCTCTTTCGTTCCGTCGAACACTTTCCGGAGAACTAGGTCGCCTACGGAGAAAGCGCGTTTCTTACGTTGGAATCATAATAACGTGCCGCAGCTTGTTGGTAATTTTGTACGCGTATTGGTGCTTTTTCACGTCGTTCCTTGATCATATCCAGCTGATGGATTAACAACTCTTCATTGAGTTCGGCGTCTTCTGGACATGTTCTTCGTCGCTGACTTGGGACCTCAATTTCGGCTGGGATTGCGGCCTCGATTCCGTAAGACAATGAAAACGGAGTTTCACCGGTTGCGGTGTGGGGGGTTGTTCTGTAGGCCCATAGGATACCATGCAGCTCTTTTCCCCACCTCTCCTTCTTGAGGTCGAGCCTCTTCTTGAGGTTGTTCATTATAGTCTTATTTGCGGCTTCGGCATGACCGTTGCATTTTGGGTATCGGGGGCTCGCAGCCTTAATCTTGATTTTCCATTTCACGCAAAATTCGTCGAACATTTTGGAAATGAATTGTGGTCCGTTGTCGGTTACTATTTCGTATGGTAGACCATGTCGACAGATGATGTTTTTCCAAATGAAGCTGGTTACCATCGTGGAAGTGACATTTGAGAATGCTTCGGCCTCGATCCACTTGGTGAAATAGTCGGTTAATACCAGAAGAAATCGCAGCTGGGCTGGTCCAGAAGGTATTAGCGGGCCTACCACATCCATGGACCATTTCATGAAAGGGTATGATGAGGATATCGTAGACAATTTTTGAGTCGGTTGATGTATCATCGGTGCGTGCCTTTGGCATTTGTTGCATTTTAACGCGAATTGCTCGCTATCATCGGCGATTGTTGGCCAGAAGTAGCCTAATTTCTTTATCCTAACTGCTAGGGATCGTCCCCCGGTGTGGCTTCTGCATGCTCCCCCGTGAGTTTGTTTCAGGATTGTGAACGTGTCCTTAGGGGATACACCTAATAGATAGGGCTCGTCTAGACTTCTTTTGTATAGTTTTTCCTCCATGATACAATAGCGCGAACTCCGGGCTTTTATTTTTCGAGCTTCCCATCTCTCGGCGTGGAGCTCGCCGTCCTTTATATATTTGAATATCGGGGTTCTCTAATCTGGTCTGGCTTCCTTCTTGAAGGCTTCGTGTGCCTCGTTTCTGGTTTCATGGACGGCCTCTTCAGGGATAGCTGCGGTGGTCGCTGTTCTTCTGGTCCCGATGCGCGATGTGTTCGGGGCCAATTGGTTGTCGGGCTCGTCGCTGTTTTCGTTGCCGATACCCTGGCTTTCTCTTCGTGCCCTACTTCGCGTAGTGATTGCATCAATGCATGGGGGACTGTTTTCCTGAAGGTCGATTCCCTTACATGTGAGATTTATGCTTGGTTTATCTATTCCTTCTACTGGTATTATTCTTTTTACCGCCGAATTGGAAGTTGAAGCCAGCGCGGCCAGCGCGGCCAGCGCGTCCGCTGACGTATTATCACCCCTTGGGATTTTTGTTAGTTCGAACTTGTCGAACTGCTGAGCGATTTCTTGCAGGACTGAAAGGTATGCTTCCATTCTTTCGTTTTTTGCTTTGTGTTCTCCGTGGAATTAGCTTGTGACTAATTGCGAGTCACTGAAGGCACTGATTTCGCGGGCACTGATGCTTCTTGCAAGCCGTAACCCCGCGATCAGAGATTCGTATTCGGCTTCGTTGGTCGACGCGCTGAACCCTAGGCGAAATGATTGTTCGATCATTTCTCCCGTCGGGGATTCGAGCTTTATTCCGATTCTGGATCCTTGTTTCGATGATGCCCCGTCGACATGTAATCTCCATTTTTCAGTATTCGAGCTCGAGCTATCCTCTTTTGGGACGAGTTCGATGACGAAATCTGCTAGTACTTGTGCTTTCGAGCTCGTTCGTGGTTTGTATTCTATGTTATATTCGCTGAGCTTGATTGCCCATTTTGCGAGCCTCCCGGATTGGCTTGGACTGTGAAGTATTGTCCGAAGGGGTAGCGACGTCATGACTATGATTGAATGTGACTGGAAATAGGGTCTCAGTTTTCTGGCGGCGGTTACTACCGCTTGTGCGAGTTTCTCCATTACGGGATATCTGGTTTCGGCGTCGACTAGCGACCTACTCACGTAATATATTGGTTTTTGTTCTCCGCTTTCTTCGCGGATCAGGACTCCGCTCACTGCGTGTTCGGAGGTCACGACGTATAGGAAGAGGGTTTCTCCTACGATCGGTTTTGACAACATGGGCGGTTCGCTGATGTACACCTTGAGCTCTTTTAGGGCAGAATCGCATTCGATGTTCCATTTGAATTTCTTATTTCCTTTCAAAAACTTGTAGAATTGAAGGCATCTATCGGTCGATCCGGATATAAAACGGTTTAATGCGGCTATTTTTCCGGTGAGGCGTTGTACTTATCGGACCGATCTTGGGGGTAAGGTATCGACGAGTGCTGCGATCTGCTTTGGGTTGGCTTCTATTCCTCTTTCGGTTACCAAGTAGCCATGGAACTCCCCAGAGGCAACTCTGAACGTACATTTGGTTGGGTTTAGTTTCATTCCGAATTTGTTGAGGATGTTGAAACATTCTTGTAACTGGGGAACATGGTTGCTTGCTTTAGACGATTTTACTAGCATGTCGTCTATGTAAACTTCCATTGTTTCCCCTAGTTTCTTGGAGAACATTTTGTTTACTAATCTTTGGTAAGTGGCTCCAGCATTCTTTAACCCGAATGACATCACTTTATAGAAGTATGTTCCTCGCTCCGTAATGAAGCTCTTTTTTTTCCTAGTCTTCGGGATTCATGAGGATTTCATTATAGCCAGAGAATGTGTGGGAACCGAAATTTGCACTGTCGATTTTCGTTTAAATTAGGAAACTAGGAAAACCCAAATTTCCCACAGGTCCCGGAGATCTGTTAATACCACACGCTAAGCAATCAGAACGAGAGATATCAACGACAAAGTACAAAAATCGTAAAAAGAGAGCAAAATAGATCTTATTCCGAATCCGTGTTTGAGCGTTACAACAATATATAATCCTGGGCTCGAGAGCTGTCGGCGAGATTCCTAGTTCTAGCAACCCTAAGACGGCTAAACCTAATTGAGTCGCAGCTCGAAATAACAAAAACGGAATATGCCTAAATCACTCTAAGTACTAAGTTTGCTCCGAAAAAAGTCTCTCTCCATGCCTCTCGCCTAGGACTCCTTATATACTGGCTCCTAGGTCGGTTTACGCTTTTCCTCTTCTGCCCTTAAGCCGTCATAGCATAAAAATGGAGATATTCCATTTTTTCCGATCTTCGTAATTATCTTCAAAATTTTGTATTTATCCGCGGAAACTTGACATTTATCTTTCCTTGCGAACCAAGCGTAAACCGTCATGTGGCGTACGGGCTGTTGGTTAAGAAATCGTAAGTTGGGCCTCGAGTCATGCGGCTTGGCTCGAGCTCGGTCGCTACGTAGCGACTGAGCGGGACGAATGCTCGGTCGCTACGTAGCGACAGGACAGCGTGCATGTGCGGTAGTTGCGTAATGACCGAGCTTGGTTCGTCCGTGTTCTGATGGCTTATGTTTGATCTAAATAGAATTCGAACGAAGCTTTATCTCGGGAACATACGTTGCGACGTTTTCTTGACCAAGCATGATTTGTTGCGGAAAGACATACTTGTATTCTGTGGGGATTTGGACTTTAACTTCGTCGTAACCATTTTCGACCCCAACAGAATGCGTCCATGAAGGAGAGTAGTTCATGTCCGGGTGTGGCTTCTACTAGCCGGTCGATATGCAGCAATGGAAAGCTGTCTCTTGGGCATGCTTTGTTGAGATCGGTGAAGTCGATACACACTCTCCATTTTCTGTTTTTTTTTAACCACGACTGGGTTTGCGAGCCAGTCGGGGTATTGGACTTCGCGAATGGAGCCGATTTTCAGAAGCTTATCCACTTCGTCATTCACGGCTTTGGCTCGCTCGGGACCCAACTTCCTTCGCTTCTGTTTGGTGGTTTTAAATGTGGGATCGATGTTTAGGTCGTGGGAAGTGACATTGGTATTGATTCCTGGCATGTCTGCCGCGGACCATGCGAACGTTTTGATATTTTGTTTGAGGAACGGCAAGAGGTCGCGCCTTAACTATGGAGGTAAACCGTTCCCTATGTTAACGCTTTTTTCAGGGGAACTTTCGTCCAGAGGGACGGTACTGGATAGATCTTTGGCGGGGTCTTTGACCGAGAGGTTGCGTGCAAGTGGGATATTCTCCTCCTTCTGTGGCATTTTTCGGAATTCGGACATGTAACAGGCTCGAGCTTGTTTCTGGCTTCCGAGTATGGTCTTTTCTCCACTTGGAGACATAAACATCACGCATTGGTGATAAACTGAGGGAACTGCCCTCATCTTGTGTAACCAGGGGTGTCCTACAATGGCATCAAAAGGCATGGGAAGATCGACTACAGTGAATTCTTTTTTTCGCTTCAGGTCGCAGGCTTTCGTAGTTAATAATACGATCCCGAGTGAAAGGATTAACCTTCCTTCGAAACTGGCAAGGGGGGGGGGGTCGCCTCTCGTCTGATCTTTGGGGCCGGTTTTTTGAGCGACCGTAGTGTTTCTTGTGAAATGTCGTGAACAGAACTTCCGGTATCAACGAAAATTTTCGAGAGGGCGACGCCTCCTACTTCTAATGCGACCACTAAGGCGTCATCGTGGGGCATATCGAGCTTTACAGTTTCATGCTCGCGGAAAGTCAAGATTTCCCCTTTCTGTGGTGTATCCTCGAATGCGGTGATAGTGGGACTGTTAATCGTTCCTCGCGAGGTATGGGAGTGTTTATCGAGATTATCGACCTCTCTTGGCGTGATCGATTTTCCCGATCTGAGGAGTTCGAGATCGATAGATCCAATGCAATCAGGTCGGACTTGGTTGGAATCCATAGTCGCGCTTAGGAAACTTAGATCGGTTGATCGGTTTCTTAGAAAAGATGTTTTTCGTTTATGTTCCCCACAGTCGACGCCAAAATGTAGAACCTAAAATCTACACTATGTATTTGATAGTGATCGGAGTTTGATCTAGGGAAGACAAATGATGTAGGCAATGATATCTTTAGAACACAACGATGTTAAATAGTTTCCAGTAAGTGAAATAGACTTTATTGATGAATAAGATCGAATACAATGAATTGAACTAGATCGAGTGATACAAACGAGATCGGTAAAAAAAGAATCTAAAAGTGGGAAGACAACAAGATCGATGTAAGTGTGTAGCTCTCTCTAGGGTTTTCAACGTGTCCTCTTTTCTTTCCACTCCTCTTCCTTTATAGTAAGTCGACTTCGAGATTTCTGTGGTAGCTCCGCGATCTCAGCTTCTTGTTGCACGATCTCCGCGACCTCGGTGACTCTTTCTCGAGCTCGTATTCTTGCTACGGGCTCCGGCCCTTTAAGGCCCATGCCTTTGATTGCGGCTCATTATGGTATTGACCAAAATTGGGTCCAACACATATGACTGAAGAACTCACATTTCTAATCGATGTTACATCCATCCCGCCTTGTCCAGTTGGTTTCGCAGATGGCAATCGAACATATGCCACACACTTTGGCACTTTCCAAATTTTGGACAAAATCATTTTTTCGAGTGTGTTATTTGTTCCGAATCTCAGCTACTCTTTGATATCGGTCTCAAAGCTACTCAAACAGACAAATTGCTTTGCGTCTCTGACTGATACTTTGTTAATTTTACAGGATCGTTTCTCGAGGACCCTGATTGGAGTAGGTGCAGAACGGGATGGGGTTTATTTTTTCAAGGATGTTATGGCTGCGAGAGTTCATGTTGCTGGTTCAGTTGTTAGATCAGTTGATCAGTTTCAGTGGCATCAAAGGCTGGAACATTCTTCGTTTTCAGTGTTTTCTTCTTAACCATTGTCGTTAATTTCTAATAAATCTACTACAGAAAATCCTTGCCACACTTTATTTTCGAGCTAAGTAGACTCGAGAGATTTTTTATGAAAGTTTGAATAAAACTACTGATTGTTTTCAACTTATTCATTGTGACGTATGGGGTCCATATCATATGCGTTCCTCTTCTGGTGCCTCATATTATCTTACTATAGTAGATGACTTCTCTCGTACGGTTTGGACGTATCTACTTCTCGAGAAATCAGAAGTCCGTTCTGTTCTTCAAAACTTCTGCAAGATGGCAAAAAGACAGTTTAACAAAGTAGTCAGAATAGGTCGTAGTGACAATGGTACGAAATTCATGTGTCTCACTCAGTTCTTTCGGGAGAATGGAATCATGCACCAAACTTCGTGCGTAGCAACTCCCCAATAGAATGGTCGAGTCAAAAGGAAGCATAGGCACATTCTTAATGTCTCGCGAGCCTTACTATTTCAAGCTGAGTTACCAATAAAGTTCTGGGGAGAAGCGATCTTAACTGCGGTGTATCTTATCAACCGTACGCCCTCAGCTATGCTCAATAATCAGTCACCGTTTGAAATCTTGTATACAAAGAAACCGTCTTATGACCAGCTAAGAATATTCGGTTGTTTGTGCTATGTCCATTATCGAGCCAGAGACAAAAATAAGTTCAGTCCACGGAGTCGTCGCTGTATCTTTGTCGGATATCCTTAAAATTAGAAAGGATGGAAATTATATGATCTTGAAAAGAAATTAAGAGTTCATTATCTCTCGAGACGTCATCTTCCACGAGAAGGAATTTCCTTTCAAAACACATGTCGCCAACTTGACTCAGCCTAGTAGCACTCATCCGTTCACAGATTCATCATCTGATGACGATTGGCTTGTTCAAGAATTACCAGCCTCAGTTGAAAGGGGGAGAAACGAAGAGCTAGCACCTGTCGTGCCATCTCCTAGCGCAATTCCTCCTTCTTCAGGTCAAACAGAGCAATCGGTTTTGTCCCAAACAGAGAACTCTGCATCTGGCATAGAGTCATCTACTGACATAAGTAAAGAAACATAATCTCTTCCGGTTCCTTTGGAAGTTTCAGAAAACGCAGTTGTCAATGAATCATTGGGTCGTGGTCATTGCAACAAAGTTACTCCTACTAAATTTCAAGATTATGTGTCTCATAATACTCAATGTCTTGAAGATACTGAAGAAGCCCATCTCGTTCCCGTCTGCTCTTCATCATTGTCCTCTTCAATGATCCAAGGTAAAATTTATTATCCTATGAATCATTATGTCACTAATCTGAAATTTTCAGAGCCACATCAAGCATTTCTTGCTGCAATAACTGCCGGAACCACACCAAAACATTACTTTGAAGCAATCAAACACAAAGTCTGGTGTGACTCAATGAAAGATGAGATGGTGGCTCAAGAAGAGAATGGAACATGGGACATTACATCTCTCCCGCCTGGCAAGAAAGCCATCAGTTGCAAGTGAATTTATTGTGACAAATAAAACAACGATGGAACAATACTACGGTACAAATCTCGACTTGTTGCATGTGGTGATAATCAAAGAGCAGGTGACGATTTCGTAGAAACCTTTGCTCCTGTTGTCAAAATGAGTACAATTTCTACTCCGCCTTGCTGTTGCAAAGAATTGGGAAGTACATCAAATGGATATACACAACGCTTTTCTTCATGGTGATCTCAAAGAGGAGGTTTATATGCGTCTTCATCCGGGTTTCACACATTCTGATCCAAGAAAGGTGTGTCGCCTCAAAAGTCTATTTATGGGTTACGTCAAGCACCACGGTGTTGGTTTTCCAAGTTATCAGAGGCCCTCATCGAGTTTGGATTTGTTCAATCGTATTATGATTACTCTCTATTCTCTTACACAAAAGGTGACAAAGAGGTCCGAGTGCTTGTTCACATGGATGATCTTCTTCTCGCCACCAACAATATGGACTTGCTGAATAAGTTCAAAACATATCTCAGTACGTGTTTCCGAATGAAAGATCTAGGAAAGCTTCGATACTTTCTAGGAATTTAGGTCACTCGTTCAAGTGAATGAATAGTCCTTTCTCAACGGAAATACACTATGGACCTGATCGCCGATGTTGGACTCAACAATGCTCGTCATGTTGCTACTCCAGTTGAACATAATCACAAGTTAGCAGCCGACAAAAGTCCTCTCTTTTCTGATCCTCAACAGTATAGAAGGTTGGTGGGAAGATTAGTGTATAATGCCAACACTCACCCAGAGTTGTGCTATGCCATTCATTTGCTGTCACAATTCATGAAACAACCTTGTGAGGAGCATTGGCAAGCTACCATTAGAGTTGTTAAGTTTCTAAAAGGATGTCCAGGTCAAGGCATTCTTTAAGTTCGGATAAAGACCTCCAAATATCAGTTTTCGTTGATGCAGATTGGAGATCATGTCCTAGTTCTCGTCGGTCCTTAAGTGCTCACGTTGTGTTTCTTGGGGGCTCACCAGTATGTTGGAAAACGAAGAAGCAGAAGACTGTGTCTCTCTCTTCCACTGAAGCCGAATACAGGGCCATGGGTTCTACAACCAAAGAAATCAAATGGGTCATCAATCTGTCTAAAGACCTTGGTGTTCCTGTTCACGGTCCAGTCCCATTTTATCGTGATAATAAAGCGGCCATGCATATTGCAACTAATCAAGTGTTCTATGAACGCACTAAACATCTTGAGCAAGACTGTCACAGTGTTCGGGATGCAGTACTGGCCGGTCTCATCTCCACGTCGTATGTACACTCCAAAAACCAGATTGCGGACATTCTTACAAAAGCACTTGAGCGTCCACAGTTTGAGTTCTTGTCATCCAAGTTGGATGTAAAAAATCTTTACTCTCCAACTTGAAGGGAAGTATTAGGAAAGGAATCCTAGTGTTTTATGGATTACCTTCACAGTTAGATTTAAGTCTATCTACTTTGTGATTATATTACTTAATTTAGAAATAAGTTCTACGTAAAGTCATAATACCTTGAGGCTTACGATATTACTTTGTAAGAAGAGCAATTGCTCAATGTTAATACAAGTCAAACAGTTTACAAACAGCAGTTTTCCGCTTTACAGGTATCTAGTTTTAGTAATCTTTATCTATTTTAGAGCCAGTTACATGTGAACTGAGTCTTTAGCTATATTATAATAAAACAATATTTTATTTATTAGGCGCCGCCAAGTTCAAAACATATAGTTAGATTTTATATATTTCCTAATAGATTAACAGATTAATGGGCGAAAATATTTGTATTTGTTCTTTATTTTGTGATCGAGGCTATGAAGTGATAAGATAAGCTCATGAGAGGAGCGAAAAGCAAGAATGCTTATTGGTTTGATTAGAGGCTCGATAAGGTTAGATTTCATATTAGAGGAAAAAGTGTTTTTCATATTCGACGCTTTTTTATTTTTGTAAGTTTCTTTTAGGCTGTCATCCATTTCAAAAACTGGATTGGTCCAACTTGTATACACATTTACATTATAAGGTATCAAAATTATTTATCTAGAGTCATGGTCGACATAGTTTAACTTTTATTATACGCAATGTCTGAATACACTTATAATAACTGGAATCAACCATCGAACTAGAATGCCATATGGTCGTGGAAATCATATAGTAAAATTTTCTAGAACATATTCTAAATAATTATTAGTGAGAAGATGCATTGGAGAAGGAGCATTGTAGTATTCTAGGGTATACTGAGTTTTTCTAAGAAGCTCAATGAAGAAAAACGACCATACCTGCTAGAGTATAACTAATTATGATATGTAATTCAGTAATTTGTGCATCTTAAGTGATATATTAATCAAAACTTAGATTGTATTGTGATGAACCATTCGAAAGTTAATCGTCACTTTGTCCATCTAATAACATAGTTACATAGATTACACCTGCAACAGCCTTTGAAAAAAAAATACATTGTATTGGTCTTGTGGTTTTCACCGGACGAGGAATTGGCATTGCCATGTTGGTCCATGCGATCGATTTCTATCCAGTGTAAAATTATTAACTCCTCATGTGAGTAGGTGGTGTGAGTCTCTAACTCCCATGTAGAGCAATCGGTGTTGGGATCAAAATCAGTTACGACGGAATCAACGTCAGAAAATTTCTGAGAAATGTCCTCTTTGAAAAAGAGAGATAAAATTTAACAAAGAAGAAAAGCGGAAAAACCTAAATCGAGTTTCGTATCAATTCCGAAAAGGATTCATACGATAACTCCTCGAGAAAGGTTACTCTAGGCCTCGAACAAACGGATCCCAAACAACAAAAAAATCATAAGGCTTCATCGTCCAACTCGCCGAACGGGCGAGTTGGATCGAGCAAACCAAGCAACTCGCCGAACGGGCGAGTTGGACCGAACACACCGTCCAACTCGCCGAACAGGCGAGTTGGACCGAACAAGCAGTCCAACTCGCCTGTTCGGCGAGTTGGATCAACTAATCTATCTTCATCCCGTCCTCAGCTCCCTCCTTCGAGATCGGGTCGAACCTGCTCTTGTTTCATCTCGATCGGAGTCACCATTGGAACTTTACGATTTAAAAACCGCAAGAACTCATTTTCTCTTACGAAGTTCGAAATGATCGTGTAAAACGGCAACGGTTAACTAAACACCTCGAACTGCCTCCACTATACGAGAAATTCGAACTTCTTCGGAAGCGCTCTCTCGATAAGTCATAAAAACGCTTAAGTCGGAGAGCTGCCCAAAATGGTCCAGAACGCGGCTAAAAGCCCACTCACAGCCTTATACGAAATCAAGCACAATCGTTATGACACTTTATTTTTTCTTCTATAGGAGAAGATAAAGGTCAAGTTCGAAGGATAAATGTGAAGTTTCCAAAGATAAAGACGAAGATCGAAGGAAAATGGAATATTTCTGCGAAGTGATAAACTCGACCGAGGGCAAAAAGGGAAAGAGCAAACCACCTCTAGGAGGAGTATATAAGGACGTCGAGGTTGAAGAGGCAAAGGGACAATTCTTTTTACTCTTAGAACTCTTTAAACTTTGAAACTTTAGGCATTATTCTCGAAATGTTTTGTTTCTATGATTGGCACGTGATTACTAGACGAACTCGCAAAGGCGGTTCGATCTCTTGTTCTACTCTTTCAATCGAACTACGTTCGGCTTAATCCTCGAAAGGGATACGTAGGCAGCCTTTCATAAGGTTCAGTCCGAAATCAATCAAAACTTTTTTCGTATCTTTTTCGTCTTCTATTATTGAAGCTTTTAGGTTGCTAGAACTAGGTAATTGGCTGACAGCTCTCGCGGCCAAAGCTTTTATAATCCCTTGTAATGATCGCAACTCTCTTACGCGGATTCGAAATAAGATCTACCTTTTCTATAAATTTGTTTTGTTATCTTTTCATACTTTCCGCATTTATTTTGTCACTTGTCGTTGGCTCTCGCAGAGAATCCAGAACCTCAGAGAAAGTTGGGGTTTCTTGACTTTCCTCCGATTACGAAAATCGATGGTGTGAATTTCGGTTCCCATTGTTTGGCGCTAGAAGGAGGGGAGGGGGGGGGGTTACAAATTACCCATATTCATGTCCACAAAACACTTGATCGAAACGATGTCTGGAAATATGAAAGACAAATTCGCCGTAGTGCTCAACAAAATCGAAAACCTAGTCGTGACTTTTCGCCACGAGAAGAGCACCAAAACGAGTTCACGATTTCTCTGTCTAAACAGAAAGGGCAACGATAAATTTTATCAAACCCCGTAAGATTTGGCTCATTACCGAGCTAAAGAAGTCTCAATCCATAAGGGTTTTACCAAAAGACGTTTTCCGAAAACTTTTTGTAAAAATAAAACTTGCTCTCCCCATAACCGCGGAAAACCCTAGGTTAATCGCAAAAAAGTAAGCACGTGAAGTTGGGTACATAACTCACCGCTGTACTTCTTCCGAATATCTTTCGGAAAACCCTAGGTTAATCGCGAAAAAATGAAGCACATCAATTCGCTTACATAATTCACCGCTGTACTTCTTCCGAATATCTTTCGGAAAACCCTAGGTTAGTCGCGGAAAAAGGAAGCATAGCAAATCGGGTACATGATTCACCGATGAACTTCTTCCGAATAACTTTCGGAAGAACCCTAGATTTCTCGCGGAAATGGAAGCACAACAAATCGGGCTGTCAATCCTCCACAGCTGTACTTACTCCGAACATCTTTCAGAGAAACAAAATTGAATTCTAAAACGGCTAACAAAGACTAAACTAAGCAAAACGGGAGATCGTATCCCTTACTGGAAAAACATTTTCTAAAACCTAAGATTTCGTAAGAATTCAAGTATCACTTCCACAGTAACAAAGTCCGTGAGTTGTCGATGTTTGTCACCTAAATCTTACTTCGGAAAAAACTACTCGAAACATCCACGGATCAATCCCATGGATTAGAGAAAAACTTCTTATTAAGTTTGGTCGCAATAATTAACCTCGTCATGGCTCTCGTACAGCCAAAACTGGAAAATATCTTTACGGAAAAAATCTCGTGAAAATTATGCTCGACAACAGCGTGTGAAATAACATTTGTAAAATTAAGCTCGACAATACGAAACAAATTTCGTAAAATTAAAATCGATAACATTTTGCGGAATAACTTTCATAAAATTAAACTTGATATTATTTTTCGGAAAAAAATTCGTAAAACTAAAGTTGGCAGCATTAAACGAAGCAGCTTTCGTAAAATTAAACTCGACATTATTTTACGAGACATTATTCGTAGAGTTAAAAATGGTTGTATTATATGATTCAATTTTCGGAGAATAAGTTTGACAACGTTTACGAAACGACTCTCGTAAATAAAACTCAAAACTATTCTACAACCTTTGAAAATCTAACAACGATCGTAGTAAAAGACTCACGAATAAGGAAAGAGATTGAGCGAAATCCGAAAATCAAATTTCTCCCATCCGCCTCTCTCCACGGACTTACCATCCTTCCTCTCCTCCCTTGATCTATCGCCAAAACCTCGTCACCCGGCGTGTCTTCCTGATCATCCTCGGCATATCTTGATCGTCCATGGCTATTCCTAAATGCTACAAAGGTTTCGACAAGATGCTTATTCATTTTCGTAAATCCAATGATACTAAGACTGAAACATGGATCACGAAAACCGCAAGATTGGCATCAGCCTAAACGCGGTCAAGAAAGCAGAGAAATCCAGGAACAATCAATATTCTTGCTATTCAAAATGGGCAGACAGACACGAAAAGAGTAAGGGCAAATGAGCAATAAAAACGGAGAAGAGGCAAACCCAAATCTTCGAGAGAACTAAGGTATTTCTGACTTGAAATTTTTGAAATCAGACTTGGAATTTTCGTAGGAAATTACAAAGAAATAAAAACACTTTTGAGACCGCCATAGAACTTTAGGGAACCTAAAACCTAGGTGAATAGTCTAGCGAACTAAGTCTTAGGCGATTTTTCATGTCTCGATATATTGTTTCATAACTGTTCAACCAGATCTTGCAAACCGATCTAAACTCTCTGAAAATTGAGAAACGATCGCCACGCATATACAGATTGCTTCCTAAAGAAATAAAGAACTAGAGACACGAATGTCGTCTTAAAACCGATTCATTTCTAGCGATTTTCTTAAAACCGACATATTCCAAGTCGTCAACTTGAAAACAACCAAATCACAGTCCCAGCGTCGTCTTTAAATCGACCCGGATTGTCGATCATTCCAATTCTCGGAAGAAGAAACGTACACAACCCTTCAAAGTATCGGTTCAACCATTTTCTTTCATAAAAAAGAGGGAGTAAGTACGTATACTGTACTCGTATACTCACATACTTCAAAATCTTTTTGCCTCGGCATCGAGAAAACGCTTATTACAAAGCAAACTCTCGCAGCAACATGCAAAAAAACACTTAGGCAATGCGATGCCTCATTAAAATCGTCCCAAAAAGGCAAACGACAATCTAAGATTCGTCTAAACGCTAGCAACGTATCCAAACCATTACGAACATAATCTCAAGGACTATACATCATTTCTTATCGCAACCATGCGTTTAAAAATATGTACCAATATTAAACTGAAACTCAACGATTAGCCAAAGTCTTGAAGACCTTTTCAACCTAATAAAACGAGTTTCGTATTAAAAAAATTTACGAGAAATCTTCATGCATCAAAGCATTTCTTTCAGTTTCCGTTGAACCAAGTGAGTCACAGAAAAGCATCGAAAACATTTGCGACGAAGAAAAATCGAGAATAAAAGTAGCAGCGAGCACATTAAAGGAAATACGTTCTTCCTGCTTGTTGACTAGATCTACCTCTGGTTGACCAGTTCGTTCCAAAAACGAATATGTCATGAGAATCCTCTCAAAAGCCTATGAAAAACGTTCTGTGACTAGATCATGGCGAAATAAACTTCGGTAACACTCTATGAGTAACTCCAAAAAACTTCCACCAAAGATCAAAATCAAAGCAGAAACGTTTCTCGTAAAACCTGCAGAAACAACGCTACTTTGACATGTGTATACATAGCACCGATCTACAACCTTCATAAAACTGGTCGCCCATTACTTACGCAAAAAATGCTTCGTACAATCAGATCAAGGCATACAAAGAAATTTTCAAAAGTAAACATAACAGGTTTTACGAAGAAGTATTTTTCGAATAGTAAATACAAAGCTGTAAGATCTGACTTTAGATGATCAATCTAAACTCTATCTCTTCGCATTACGATCTAATAAATCTCATTTTTAGCCCTGCGGCCTGCTGGCTTCCGCCTTTCGCTCCCCACGGTCACACTGAGCAGACAATCATCCCGCAACTGACTCTGCACTGGTTCTGTATCAAACCTCTTAGGCTTTCTTTTCCTCAAAAAAAATGAATCAATTTTCATAAGACTATAGGTAACATTATACGAAACATTCATCGTTTAACTGAAACCTGAAGCGGAGAATCGTTTTGTACGAATATCGGCCATCATAATACGGATAACCCCGGAAAACTTGGCCTATCAATCTCGACAAGAGCTCTTTGGCCCTCAGTCAATTATGCCTTCTTGTAAAATTCCAAACCAGAATTCGACATCCCCTTTAAGGAAGATCGTAAAATTAAATGACCCTAATATTAACACACGAAAGTACCATGGTCTAATCCTTGACCTACAACGTCCTTGGCTATCTAAGTGAACACATCCTTCACGCCAAGCCAAAGTATTTGAGAAACCATCACTCCATCACTTTACGGCTAAACGACAATCTGCGATTTGTCTAATAAACGTCATGTGACTATTAAGAGAATAATTATCGTATAACCCACAGTTGGAAATCATATGATAAATTCTTCGTAACAAAACTCAGTCCTAACAACCAAATGGTTAACGGAAAACCTAAACTTGTCGACAATCGACCAAGTTCAGTAAGTTCCACAATTCACTTTAAGCCAGCTACGTTTTACCCATTACACGCGGCATGTAAGGAAAAATTCGTAACAAAGCTCCTAGAGCTATACGAAACATCGTAAAAAATGCACGAAATAGATCTCGGAATGCCAACACTTCACAAAGAACTATGGAGGAAAACACTTCTCCCATGGACAAATTTACGCGACCCCTCGGTCATAATTCCTTGATCACAAATCAAACTAGTAGCATTCAAACAGCAACACCAGTTTTGGCTGCGAACATCCGCAGACAAACCAAAAATGTTTATCCGACGTAGGGTTAAGACTAAACTCTTGCAACACCACGAAACATTTTCAAGCCCACAAACATTTCAACCACGAAACGCGGCATGCAAAAGAAAAACCAATCTTCAGCATCGCGAGATGTCGCAGATGCTTGAAGAATAAGTTTTTTCGACAAAAATATCTTCCTCGATAAAAACACCTTCTTGGAAGACCAAACAGTCATACGCACTAACATCTTCTCAAACATGTATTCTTCGCTGTGGGAACTGAAATTCGCACTGTCGATTTCCGTTTAAATATGGAAACTAGGAAAACCCTAATTTCCCAGAGGTCTCGGATATTTGCTAATACCACACACCAAGCAAATCAGAACACGATAATGACAACGATAAAGTATAAAAATCGTAAGAAGAGAGCAAATAGAAGTCTTATTCCAAATTAGCGTATGAGCGTTTACAACAAGGTATAAGCCTGGGCTCGAGAGCTGTCGGCGAGATTCCTAGTTCTAGCAACCCTAAGACGGCTAAACCTAATTGAGTCGCAGCTCGAAATAACAAAAACGGAAAGTTGCCTAATTGCTCTAAGTGCTAAGTTTGCTCTGAAAAAGTCTCTCCCATGCCTCTCGCCTTGGACCCCTTATATACTGGCTCCAAGGTCGGTTTACGCTTTTCCTCTTCTGCCCTTAAGCCGGCATAGCATAAAAATGGAGATATTCCATTTTTTCCGATCTTCGTAATTATCTTCAAAATTTCGTATTTATCTGCGGTAACTTGACATTTATCTTCCCTTGCGAACCAAGCGTAAACCGCCATGCGGTTTACGGGCTGTTGGTTAAGAAGTCGTAAGTTGGGTCTCGAGTCATGTCTTAGGTCCTATTGGGCCGTCTTCTGACTCGAAGCGTTTATTACGGCTTCTTTCGATGAAGAATGGACTTTCTGTGGTTTTCACGGTAAAGTTTGATTGATAACTTAGAAATGGCGGGTAACGTGAGATGGGTTCGCTACGGTATTCGGGAGATAGCACCAAAGGATAGACGAGAATGCATGGACTGATGTCGTATCGACGTTTCGGAAGAGCTCGGTTGCTACGTAGCGACCGAACTTTGGTTCGAGCTCGGTCGCTACGTAACGACCGAGCTCCGGCTCGAGCTCGGTCGCTGCGTAGCGACTGAGCCTTAGCTCGAACTTGGACGCTACGTAGCGACCGAGTGGATCTCGTGTTCGTTCATTGCGTAACGATCCTTTTCGGGTTTTTTTTCCGATGACTCGCGTTTCCTCCGTAAAGCTTTCCGTAGAGGAGAATCTATTTTGAAAGAGTATTTGTCGAAGAAGTTTTTCTACGTTTTTCTTCCTTCGGGAATTTGGACGTTAACTTCGTCGTAACCGTTTTTGACCTCATAAGTTAGCCCCCCAGCTTGTTGGGAGCGTGGATTTCTAGCGAGGTCCCAATGCGCGGTATGGCAAGTTTGGACGAGATTGGTGTATTTGGGCGAAGTTCGTGTCCAAAAATCCGTAAGTAAATAGTAATTTCTCATGCCTATAAGAAGGGAGGTAACTTCTTCACAATCTTCACACTTACTCATTCTCATAGAGAGGTTTTTCTTGAAAAGTTCTTTCTCTTTCTCTCTATCATTTCCTTCTTGATAAAAGAAAAACACGAGATGTCGAGTAAGAAGAGGAGTTCGAAGAAAGGGTCCTCGCCCGCGAACATTTCTGAAGAGCTTCGAGTGCCTAAGATGGAATTCGTTCCTCATTCCCATAGAAAAATCGTTTCCGGTTATGAACCATTGCCCGGTGGAGGCAGGTGCGCCGAATAGGAGTACTAGTGGATTCCTCGAGGTCATGCGGTCGTTTTCCATATTTCAGACGTGGTGGAATTCAGGGTTCCTCGTCAAGGAGAATGCGCTAGTAGTCCCCCGGAGGGCTTCTTTATTTGTTACGAGGCATTCGTAGGGCGTTGCCATTTATGGTTCTCGATCCCCGAGATCATCGTCTGCGTATTGGGTCGTTTCGGGGGGGCGATAAGCCAACTGAATCCTCTTGGCATCCAGCACCTCATAAGGATCCTGGTCCTGAGCTACGAGCATGGTCTTTCTCTCACCGTTTATCACTTCGAAGCGCTTCTTCGATTACAAGTCATCAGGGACACGGACACGTACAGGCTGGTTCCTCGAAACTTCATGTCAGTGGTAAAGGGGTTCACTTCTAACTTCAACTCGTGGATGATTTTTTTCTTCTTCGTTCGTGTAGACGCAGCGTCGGTTGAGGAGAGTTGTATCCCACTGTTTCGGAGGTTGCCGAACGATTGTCCCTTTATCAACCCTTTTGCTCCGTTCCCTAAGGACATTATTACGATGAGGGATCTGCTCAGGAATGGTCCTTTTTTCTGGACTTCCTTTACGCCAAAGAGAGTTCGAAAGGCGCTGAGGTTTGTGCATCCCAACCCTACTTTGGGCGGAGAAACAAGGAGTGATTCCGAAACTCAAGACCAAGGTCTCAACGCTGCTCCCGCGATTGCGACGGGACCGAACTATTCGAAGGGAGAGGATATTGATCTCGGCAACCTGGAGTTTTCGGTGGACGATTGCATGCTTCCAGGATGGGATCCGAACCTTGCTTTCGGCGATGGAAGCGGTACGAGCGAGGTCCCTATTCCGGAATTTGATGATTTCTTCGCTCGTCTTCCGTCGGGCGTTGATGCTCCTCCGGCCACGAGCGAGTCGGGGAGGTCGAAAATCGTCGCGGAAGGATCTCGTATCATTAACGGGGTATAAACTTTAAGAATTCTGACGATCGTTATTATTATTTTTTTTTGCTTATAACATGTCAATCAGTTTTATAGGGTTTGAACTTGCTTGGATAGGCCATCGAGGCGAGCTATAGAGAGGCCATGATCTATCGCTTTAAGGCGGAGAAGGCGGAAAAGGACCTTGCTCGCATGCGAGACGAGATGCTGGCGCGAGACGCTCAACTTGCTCGTGATCAGGCCAGGGCTGTTCGTAGGGCGGAACGGAAGGGCAAGAGGGAAATCGTCGAGGTGATGAAGACTCGCGCTTCTCAATTCCAGGTTGAGTACGGGAATTTCAAGGGCGCTTTCAACTCGCTGGGCGACTTCTGTTAGTGTCGCGGCTCCGTCGGGAGTCTTTGGAAGACGCAGGAAGATGACTACGTTTTCGAGAGGGAGATGGAGTTAATGAAGGGTGGCATGAAGGATCATGCTCACGCTGAGGCGACCATTCCTCAGATCGATGGGAAGGTTTTGAGATTCTGGGATCCCATTCCGACTTCCCCTGACACCGTAGAAACTACGACTGATTTTGCCGGTGACGATGAGGAAGTGAACTTTCCCGCGGATGCATTCGGAGCCTCCTTGTTCGGGAGTTTTAACTTTGATCTGTGAGGGTTTTAATGAGTTTTTTCCTTTATCTAGTATCTAGCGGCCGAGTGTGGCCTTTGTCCATGTATGTCTGGCCGAGTGTGGCTTTCGAACTTTGTACGGGCCTATTTTGGCCGTTTTTGTCGGGATTGGCCGTTGGTGGCTTTGAAACCCTACCGCTATGCGGTTTATTTAATGGATGTTTGTTTGAGTTACTTTGTTTAGAGTGGGTTTTGAAGTAAACATGAGTTGTCGTCTCATATTTATCTTCGTTGAGGCGTTCAATCTGTTAGTTCGTTCGAGACGCGAGCTTTCGTAAAAATTATTTACGATTTTTCAGGAACGTTGAGACATGAACGAAGAGACAAGTTTTAGGAATCTCGTATCATTTATGAATCTCGCAGTTCTGTTTTACGCCGCGGGCGTTTTCACTCGGCGGTTGTCGCTGTGCTGACCGCCTTGATCGAGATGATCGTGGCAGGGTCAGTGTTCTCTTCCGGACGTTCCGGTTGAGTTGTAGTGTCGGCTTCGGACTCATGTTGAGTTTCGACACCCGAAGCGTCTGCGTCGGCAGACGATGTGAAATCTTCCTTTCTCGAAATGTTGTTGGTCGAAGATTTATCGATCTTCGTGCGTTTGTGATTTGCCATTGCAAAGATTGTCATCTGTCTTAACTTGTGTTCTGCGAGGAAGCATAGTCGGGACTGTTTCTGACATCCCCAGATAGCTGCGACTCCGTTTGGGGTCGGGAATTTGACGCCCAGGTGGTACGTCGATGGAACGGCTGCATAGCGTTGAGCCACGGGGTTCCCATGATCACGTTGTAGATAGCAGGATGATCGACTACCGCGAACTCTACGATTTTTGTGACCTCCTTGGCCATGACAGGTAGCTGAATCGATCCGAGGGTAATCGATACTTCTCCAGAAAAGCCTGTGAGCGGTTTCGGAGTGGGAGTTACTTCTCCGAGTTTGATGCTCATCCGATTGAGAGTGTCGCGGAAGATTACATTGACCGTGCTTCCCGTGTCAATGAGTACTCTTCCGACTTCCTGATCTCGTATGACGAGGTCTGTGATGAGCGGATCGCAGTGAGGCTGATCGATCCCGCCGGCTTCCTCCTTTGTGAAGGTGATTGAGCA
>NC_027752.1:19320951-19333403 GCF_000695525.1 Brassica oleracea var. oleracea
CGGTCGTACCATCATACTTCGGTACTTTGATTTTTCCTGGATCGGATGCCCTTGTATCTGAGATGCGGGCGGTGAAGGGGGCCGCGCTCGTAGCGTGATGGATTTGGGATTTTACGGCTCTTACTTCTGCCGCAGTCTTGGTGTTATAGTCGCGAAGATCGCGTATATCCGACGTCTCGTCAGTCTTGGCTCAAGCCCGGTCGCTATGTAGCGACCGAGCGATTGCTCGGTCGTTACATAGCGACCGTGCTTTGGCTCGAGCTCGGTCGCTACGTAACGACCGAGCGAGCGCTTGGTCGATACGTAGCGACCGAACGGAATGGACGTTCGATCGCTATGTAGCGACTGAGCCTTGGCTCGAACTTGGACGCTACGTAGCGACCGAGTAGAGCGAGTGTTCGGTCGTTGCGTAACGATCCTTTTCGGGCTTATGTCCGATGACTCGCATTTCCTCCGTAAAGCTTTTCGTAGAGGAGAATCTATTTTGAAAGAGTATTTGTCGAAAAAGTTTTTCTACGTTTTTCTTCTTCGGGGATTTGGACGTTAACTTTGTCGTAACCGTTTTTGACCTCAACATTCGCGAAGACTCAAAAACAGTAATATCTACCGTTATGTTCGTTACTGATCACAACTAACTCTTAACGTCCTAAACATAATTAGCCATCTCATAGAGATAGCTCTCAGACATCCGACGCAAGGATAATAACACTATAAAAGAATCCAAAATTTTGGTCAGCACTTCCAGGAGACTTAGAAATTTTCTTTGAATAGATGCTTGGTTCTAACCATACAAGTCGTATAAGCCGATAACCTATCGCAGACTTTAAATCGGTATGGAATCAGGTTGAAACTGTAACGGGATACATAAGCCGAATTAGTCACTACACACCCTAAAACCAGAAGTAATCCTAGGTCTTGTCATAAACCCATCACACTGGTCTCTAATATCTCTAGGCATGATATCGAAAGATACGAGATCTCAAAATATGTCTCTTCATTTGTGTTCCAACGTTCATGAAATTCCGAAAAGCAAAATTTTTGGAAATTCTCATCTAAAACGAACGTCGAATATAACGATCTATCAAAGAGTTAGAATATGAGATGACAACTCATAAACTTCCCTCTACATTCATACGAATACAAACATGCTCTTAAAACGCTAAACTCAATTCATTAAAACAGCCAACAATGCTAGTCTCGAGGCCGACAAAGGTCCAATATAAAATGCCATCGGCAGCAACATACCTGATAACCTCTACACGACATATTAACTAGACCGTAAAGGTCTCACTGGAAAACATGTCTTAAGAATCTTAACTACAGGAAGAACTAAGAAATGATTGATCCCTTCGACAAGGGTGCATATGCAGCCTTCACAAGGTGCAACCCTAATCTTATCGCACTCCACTTCTGGTAGAGTGAGCAGACCACTTCCTACCATTAATTTCGCCTAACTTACCTGACTTGTATAACCACTCGCAAGAACATCGCAAAAGTTCTTGCGAGCTGGGGGGCTAACTGTTGGGGTCAAAATCGGTTACGATGGAATCAACGTCAGAAACTTCCCGGGAAATGTCCTCTTTGAAAAAGAGAGATAAAATTTAACAAAGAAGAAAAGCAGGAAAATCTAAATCAAGTTTTGTATCAATTCCGAAAATGATTTATACGATAAGTCCTCGAGAAAGGTTACCCTAGGACTCGGGGAAACGGATCCCAAATAACAAAACAACCAAGGCTTTATCATCCAACTCGCCGAAAGGGCGAGTTTGATCGAGCGAACCATCCAACTTGCCAAACGGGCGAGTTGGACCGAATACACCGTTCAACTCGCCGAACGGGTGAGTTTGACCGAACACACCGTCCAACTCGCCCATTCGGCGAGTTGGACGATAAAGCCTTATGGTTATTTCGTTGTTTGGGATCTGTTTGTCCGAGGCCTAGAGTAACCTAACTCGAGGACTTATCGTATAAATTCATTTTGGAATTGATACAAAACTCGATTTCGGTTTTCCCGCTTTTCTTCTTTGTTAAATTTTATCTCTCTTTTTTCAAATAGGACATACGCCGGGAGAGTTTGACCGAACACACCGTCCAACTCACCGAACATGCGAGCTAGACCGAACAAGCATTCCAACTCGCCCGTTCAGCGAGTTAGATCAACAAATCTATCTTCATCCCGTACTCATAGCTCCCTCCTTCGAGATCGGATCGAACCTGCTCTTGTTTCATCTCGATCGGAGTCACCATTGGAACTTTACGACTTTAAAACCGTAAGAACTCATTTTCTCGTATGAAGTTCGAATTGATGGTGTAGAACGGAAACGGTTAACTAAACACCTCAAACTGCCTCCACTATACGAGAAATTCGAACTTTCCTTGGAAGCGACGTCGTTTCGGAAGCGCTCTCTGGATAAGTCGTAAAAACGCTTAAGTCGGAGAACGGCCCAAAATGGTCCAGAACGCGACAAAAAGCCCACTCACAACCTTATACGAAATCAAGCTCAATCTATATGATGGTTTATCTTTTATTCTATAGGAGAAGATAAATGTCAAGTTCGGAGGATAAATGTGAAGTTTCCAAAGATAAACACGAAGATCGAAAGAAAATAGAATATTTTCGCGAAGCGATAAACTCGACTGAGGGCAGAAAGGGAAAGAGCAAACCGCGTCTAGGAGGTTTATCTTTTATTCTTGACTTTCCTCCGATTACGGAAATCGACGGTGTGAATTTCGGTTCTCACAATCGGGCTTGTCTGTCACCCGTAAATAGATTCTCAAAGGATTAGTCGGTTTGGTCTCGGTCCGCCAAACACTCTTGATTAATAAAAAACAGCCTTTAAAAATATGTGGTAAAAAACAGCCATGCAAATAAAACGAAAACAAACAAATTCTTATTATTATTTTTTGTCATCAACTACAGTCTCATACTGACTCCGAGAACCACTCCGGCAGATTTTTATCCATGTGAACGACTAACGACAGTTACTTCCAGACACTGCGTGCTAGGCTATACGCTCTTGAATTTTGCGTCCTTGGTACATAGATAATCTCCGAACGTGTGAAACCTTCTTTCAAGGATTTAATATCTTCCAAATAACTTGCAAATGCTGGCCATTCTTCTGATTCCGAAACCATCTTCACCAACTGAGAACAATCCGTTGCAAACGTAACCTGAAATTGGCGTAAGTTTTTCATGCATTCCATTTCCCAGAGGAGTGATTCTATCTCTGCATGTAGAGGAGATAGACAAGCCCGGACATTCCTTGCTCCCAACAGCCCATCAAAACCTTCTAAAGTACTCAGCCAACCTTGCCCGGAAAAAACTTCATTCTACTTCCTAGAACCATCTGTAAAACGCCATCTCCCCGGAATTGAAGGAAGAGTCATAACCTCAACTTAGGATACTGTCCTGGTTTCGTTCAAAACATGTGCATCAGCCCAAAGTCTTGACTTTGTTTTTGCCAACTCTTTGGTCCATGTCCAGATTACTAAAAACTTTATTATTCCTTCCTTTCCAAATATACCAAAGTATCCATGCAAATTGATGATCCTCCATCGGTGGAGGGACTCTCCAGAAGAGATGATCCATGTTTGTAAAGAGGGAGCTCGTTGGGAACATAGTTGGATTTGATGGTATCTGTTGGACCCAATTTTGGGTAATAGCTTAACGAGCCGTGATCAAAGGCATGGGCCTTAGGGAGCTGAAGCCCATAGCAAATAGTCGAGCTCGAGGAGGAGGAGTCGAGGTCGCGGAGATCGTGGAACAAGAGACGGAGATCTCGGATCAGTTACAAAGATCCCGAAGTCGACACACTATAAACGAAGAAGAAGGGACGCGAGGAGGGACACGTTGAAAACCCTAGAGAGAGCTACACAATAACATCGACTTTGTTTTCCTCCCGACCTTAAATTCTTTCTTTACGGATCTCATTTGTATCATTCGATCTAGTTCAACTCATTGTATTCGATCTTATTCATATCTAAAGTCCATTTTTGCCTACTGGAAACTGTTTAACATCGTTGTGTTCTAAAGATATCGTTGCCTACATCATTTGTATTCCCTAGATCAAATCCCGATCACTATCAAATACTTAGTGTAGATTTTAGGTTCTATATTTTGGCGCCGCCTGTGGGGAAGATAAACAATAAACACATTTGCTAAGAAACCGATCTAAGTTTCCTAAGCGCGACTATGGATCCCAACCAAACCACCAGAACCACACCTTCAAGAGTCAACGACATCGATCCCATCGGATCCGACTCGAAGACCGAAGTAATACCAACTGGGTTAACGATAGTCAATAACCGACCGGAACAACCCAGACGCAACGAATCACTTCGATCGCGACTTCAAGCAAAGATCGATCTCTTCCGTTCAATCAAACACCCCTCGATCCGTTAAGAGCGGCGTCGAACCCCCAAAGCACCGGTCTATTCGGCACACCAGAGATCCCGAGCGCTCGATCCGGATGATACACGGGGGAAAACTCACAACGACCCCCGCCGAAGGGCATGACCCACCGAAGCTTAAGCTACAGCGGATTGGACGAGATCGACACCAGGCTCCAACGCCCACGAAGCACTCCGATCCACTTCCAGAACGGATAAACGGAAAGACAGGGAGAACCGAGAACACGGATCCCGCAGACGAACCATTCGATCCTCGAAAATCGACCTTCATCCGCCACGAGGACCTTCCACCCAGTGGGATTCGATAACTCAACAGAGCAAGCTCGAAGGCATGATCTTCGCAGCCCCGTCAATATCGATCTCCAAAGGGAAGACCTAGGGATCCCGAATGAAACCAGAGCGTTTCAGAATTATATCGTGAGGAACGATGCCGAGCTCAAAAGGATACATGCGAACGGGCATATGGCAACAAGCTATGCCCCAGATATCGACATGGTCATCGAGGAAACCAGAAGGACTCCATTTACAAACAGAATAGCCAGCATCAGACTGCATCACGTTGGGAAGTTAAAATTTCCCGAATATGCAGGAAACACAGACCCAAAGGCCCACGTACGAGCTTTCCGTTAGCAATATCGAGAGCACACCTCACTGACGACGAAAAAGAGGCCGGTTACTGCCGCTTCTTCGCCGAGAACCTCACGGGTGCCGCCCTCGAATGGTTTGCTGGACTAGAAGAAAACTCGATTAACAATTTCACTCAGTTGGTATCTACGTTTCTCAATCAGTATTCATTCTTCATAGAGACAAGAGTTACCGAGGCAGATCTTTGGAATCTCAAGCAAGCAACTTTCAAGCCGTTGAGAACGTACATAAACAAGTTCCGAGAAATCAAGGCCAAGATTTCACATCCGAACGAGTTTGTCGCCCTAGCAGCAATAAAGAATGGCGTCTGGTTCTCATCCAAATTCAGGGAGAATTGACAGTACGAGCACCTATCTCGTTGGATGACGCCCTACATCGAGCCTCTTATTTCGCCACTCACGAAGAGGAGGTCGCAGCCTTGAAAGAACAGTATAGCGCGAACAAGAATAACACAACCAAAAAGCCTGCTACTCCTAAAGAGCCAACCACCAAAGGGCAGCATTCCTATGCAATAAATAACTCGCCGCAAAAGTCTTCAACATACGACCTCAGCAAATACTGCGCCTTCCATTATCGCAAGGGCCACTTGACCGAAGAATGCCGAGCCGCACTTCGCAGTCAAAATGAAAATAAGAAAACCACTGAAGAAGCAAGAGAGGAAGAAGAAGAGCCAGTGACTCCAAAATCCAACCGAAAGGCCAAAGTCTCAACAAACAAAAGATGTAGGGAGATCGAGCAGGAATAACCAAGCTCTCTACCCCTAGCTCCGAAGAGAAGAGTCGACATGATTTCGTGGGGGCAAAACAACAACGCAACCGACAAAATCAAGAGCCAGACCGAAGGAAAATTCGCTTCGAGATCACTCCTCCTCCCAGTGTCACTCAGTACAACCCAAACACAGAGTTCCCTCGCGGAAAAATCTCCAAATTCAAACTAAAGAACAAAATGACCAAAATTCGCGAGCTATTAGAAAAATTCGATTGCCCCACATATTCAGAAAAAAAGACAGAATGCAGACCTTTAATCGCAATCTGTCTGGGGGGCAGAGACACTACCGACCAGCACTGACTAAGAGATGGAATTTTCCGGCCCACGACGAAGGCAAAAAATGGATCGACTTCATTTACGGAGGTTCCAAGTTCTGCAATTCGGTCAACTCAATCAAAGCGTACCAACGGAGAGCCGAAAACAACGTAGGAGTGAGAGAACCCCTATCAGGTCCCGACCATGAAATCACCTTCGACGAAAATGAGGCCGCAGATCTCAATAAACCACACGACGACGCTCTCGTGATACGACTCGATGTCGGCGGCTGCGAACTATCCCGAGTAATGATGGACACCGGAAGCTCGGCCGATGTTCTCTTCTACGACGCTTTCAAAAGGATGGGATTCACAAAAGCACTCCTAAAGCAAGAGCGAACCCCCCTCATCGGGTTCGCAGGAGAAACCACTTACTCCCTCCGATCGATCGAGCTCGCAGTAACCGCTGGAGAAATTAGGAAAATCGTAGAATTCATCGTGATAGACCGTCCAGCCCCCTTCAATCCAATCCTTGGGAGGCCTTGGCTATATAGCATGAAGGCAGTCCCCTCAACATATCACCAATGCCTGAAATTTCCAACACCGGAAGGAGTCAAGACTACCAGAGGAAGCCAGAAGAGCTCCAGGACATGCTACCTCGCGATCTTTAAGGACATCGAGCAACACCCTTAATCAGGAAGCCAAAATCAACGACAGACGTACCTATGTACACGAAACATCGAACAATAGACCCTATCCCTGGGTAATTATTCGAACTACGTTATGACTTGATCCCTCGTTGAGGTTACGTAGGCAACTCACGACACGAGTCCAGTCACCCTCTAACTACAAAAGCTCAGAGTAAGCATACCACAGCACCCGGGGAACGACGACACGAGTATACTAAACTGTCTTCTTTTCACAAATTTGTAATAAATAAAAACCCAATATCTTAATAAATACAGTTCTTAGATATCGCAGCTCGATCATATCAGATTCCCTATATCTACAAATCACAAAACCAATACAGTTGACAAAAAAACAAGACCTTGATCAAGTCTTCGGTTGCGGCCAACTCCGCCGACAAGCGCGACAAAGTTAGATAACAAAATCTTTTGTTACACCAAAACAGTCGATAAAGGTATCTACAGCAGATCGACTCACGCCTCCAAAAGATCGGCCTCGCATAAACACATAAATAACAGCAAAAAAAATCGGGACTCACGATCCACTCTTTATTAATAAATAATAAATAAAGCAACAAAAGCAAAAAGGGAAAACAGAAACAAAAAAACCCCTAAAGCTACACTTAGATGCCGAATTCGCCATCCTCAAACTGACCACCCGAGCACTTCGTCACGTCATCCGCCCCATTCACCGCAGAAGAGTCCCTAGCGAAGAAATCTTCTGGCAGATCCTCCGAAATTTGAGGCAAATCGAGCTTCCCAACGGAAAAATCTGAAACCACCATCACATCGAGCTCGGACCCGAGGTCGACCTCCTTCGTTCGAAGTCGCAACAACTCGTCTGAGGCCAAAAGATTGTTGTTCATGATTTCCTTCAAGAGATCTATATTTGCCATAACCTCCCTAATACGAGCTTCACAATCAGTTGCGGCCTTCTTCTTCTCCCACTTTTCCTTCAGAGATACCAACACCTAAAAGTAGCCGTCCGCCAGAGCCTTTTTAGCGTCATAAGCTGCGCGACGAAGGTCATCAGAGAACTTATTAGCAGAAGATTCAACCTTCGCTTCCTAAAAGGAAACATGCTCGAGGGCTGATTTCCTCTCGTTACTCACAACTCGCAGACGAGCTTCGAGCGAAGCAGCCTTATTCCCCAATTTTTCAGCAGCGGCCAGTTGAGCGGCATTTGCACACTCCCGATCTTGAGCCATCTTCAAACCGAGCTTTAGCTCTCGAACGACCTTCTTTATCTCGTAAAGCTCGTCAGAGCGCGAGACATCTTGCAGGCTCTTTTCCAAAGTCGCTGCGAACTCGTTGTTAGCCTCATAGCCTGGAATGTAGCAAATCAACATAGACAAAACGAACCAAAGATTCAACAAGGATCGAGTGTCAAAAAGAACGACCTTAGCATGAGCCATAGCCATCTTTACATAAGCCTCGCGCTCCGTCATATTTTGCAAAGAAGGAAGCGGACATCCAGCCGATTTGAAGTGCCTCACCAAGTGAGAAACACTGTTCGGATCTTCCGTAATAGGGCAATCCTTAGAGTGTGAGAACTGCCAATGAAACAGTTTAACAACAGCAGCTTCGCCTGAGACACCGAGATGATGGTCCGAGCCATTCGCCTTTGCCTTCTTCGGGGGGCGGTCACGCCCCTCCGAACCTGTTGGGCTACTCGACTTAACACGAGCAACATACTCGACTTAACACGAGCATCATATTCCGTTGACAAACAAAACAAAATTAAACGACACACTATGGTAAGTCCCAGAACAAAGCAAAGCTTTATAAGGATCAAGGCCTCGCCGTATCTCAACGACCCAAGCAAAGAAAATCTCGAAGGATAAAGAAACAAAGATATTCCGAAACATTATGCTTATCCGTTAATAATATCCAAGATACCACGATCAGAGATCGCGAAAAACAAAAGACATTAAACAAAAAAAAAGAAAAGAAAAAAATTTAACTAGAAGCAGAATCATCGGGGACAGACGATCCCCCGATTTGATCCGCCGAATCATCTGAGACTTGAGGAAGATCGAGCTCGGAGATCGACCCATCTGGCATGGCAGCTGAAGCGAAAAGATCCTCACAATCTCCTTCCATCTCCTTTAAACGAGCAAGTTCTGCGTCTACAGTCAGGCCCTCATCCTTGAGCTCGTTCAGAAGATCGATGTTGGCGATCACTTCGTGCAGCTGGATCTCAGCGGACACTTCCTTCTTCTTCTCGACCTCAAGCGCCGCGATTCTTGCCTTTTGAGCAACCATTTGGGTCATAAGAGCGTCTTCTCCAGGTGAATTCTCCTCCAATCTTGGTCATAGCCTCGATCTTTTCGGCATCCTTCTTCCCTTCTCGCTTGGTGGCTTTGAGCTCCTTCGCAATCCTCTTGATCTTGGAACCGATGCTCTCGATCTCTTTGTCGTTCTGAGAAGCCACGGAATTATCTTCCATCACCACAACGTATTCGTTAAAATCTTCCATCACCTGAGAAGAAGTCGAAATAAGCGAGCGAATACCTCGAAGCAAGTGGTCAAGGAAAATAAGGCAAGAGACGAACCTTAGAGCTCACCACCGCAACCTTGGCGTAGGCTTCCTTCTCGACTGAGGAAGCAAGAGATGGGAGACGGCAACCCGCATACCTCATAGGACCAGCGAGGAAAATTAGGTCACTTTGGGCTGCAAACAAAGAACCATCTCCCTCAGGAACAAACCTAGGACGAGATGAACCGGGCAAGGCACCCTCCGATGATCGGTGTCGTTTGCGAGTCGCCACAACGGTCTCGTCTCCCAAGCCAGGGCTCAATGAGACAGGAGGCCGCCTCTCTCCCAAAACATCTTCATCGTCAGAGTGGTGAATCGAGATCAAGGGAGATTTTCCAGAAGATCGGCCCCTCGATGTAGACCCGGAAGTGCGGAACGACGACCTCCTCACAAGCTGTCTACTTAATCGATCTGAAGACTGGGTCTGAAAGGTTTGAGTCTCTATGACTTCCTGGGAGTGTTTGGCCTCGTCCTCAGAACCCCCAAACAAAGGAGCCCTGTCGGTCCCCTCCGGCATAGCAAAAACTGCTCGAATCCGAGCTTGGTTAAACGTTGACCAGTTCGAAAGATCCCTCCGAAGAATCCCGATCAGACCACGAATCTCGTCTGACATCGAGGAGCTTCCAGAAGGAGCTGAATCGATCGAAGAAAAATGAAAAGTTGAGTCACCAATTCCCCAAAGAGAAAAATCGACACATAGATATAAGAAAACTAACCGATATTCTCGGCCCAACACCGAGGAAGCCGAGAGAAGTCGAATTCACCCATGGATGCTCGATCCATCTTGAAAACAAAAAAATTGTTTGCGCCACTTCTCGTCGCGATAAGGGATGTCCTCGATGACGTGGCGAACTGGACGCGGAGACACGAGGAAGGTACCAGGGTTCTGCTGGTTCCGCTTCACCAGAACGAGCTGTCGGAACTCACTAAGGCCAAAAGAAAGACCTTCCTCCCTAGCCCTTACCAAGAAGGCGATAAGATACCTAAGAAAGTTTGGGAGGATCTGAGTAAGCGATAACCCAAGCTCCGCCAGAATCTCAAGTATTGGCTCAGGGATCGGGAAGATAAGACCACAAGAGTGAAAGAAAGAAAGATAGGCTCCGTAGTAGCCTTCTCGCACGATTTTGGGAGTCTCATGCGTACCGGCCAAATCAAGAACGACGGAGCGATCGACCCCGTATGCCTTGCAAAGATCCTCGAGATCATCGGCTTTAGCAATCGGACGAGGGAAATTGAACGACAAAAACATCTCAAGCTCGACGAACAGAGAATTTCAGAGCAAAGTAAAGAGACGAGAAAGAGGAAACGAAATTGAGGCAAAAAAGAAGATCCTCTACGTATATATAAGCCACCTTAACGGCTTTATCATCGCTTTCAAAAAAAACAATGATGACCTAGTCTACGCCCTAGCGGTGGCTAAGATAGCCATTACCGATTAAAAAAATAAAAAAAACGCGCCAACAAACGGCTTTTTCGAGAGCAATCATTAAATCGAATCCGAGCGATATCGGTTACCAAGCGACGAGACCCGGGTCAAATGATAACCGCCTGATCAAATCAAAAGAGGCTGGGGGACAAATGTTGGACCCAATTTTGGGTAATACCTTAACGGGTTGTGATCAAAGGCATGGGCCTTAGGGAGCTGAAGCCCATAGCAAATAGTAGAGCTCGAGAAGGAGTCATCCAGGTCGTGGAGATCGTGGAACAAGAGACGGAGACTCGGAGTAGTTACGAAGATCCCGAAGTCGACACACTATAAAGGAAGAAGAAGGGACGCGAAGAGGGACACGTTGAAAACTCTAGAGAGAGCTACACAATAACATCGACCTTGTTTTCCTCCCGACCTTAGATTCTTTCTTTACGGATCTCATTTGTATCATTCGATCTAGTTCAACTCATTGTATTCGATCTTATTCATAAATAAAGTCTATTTTTGCCTACTGGAAACTGTTTAACATCGTTGTGTTCTAAAGATATCGTTTCCTACATCATTTGTCTTCCCTAGATCAAACCCCGATCACTACCAAATACTTAGTGTAGATTTTAGGTTCTATAGTATCTTAGAGAGAGCTCAAACCTGAAGTGCTGGAGGACATTCAAAAAACACATGGTTGATTGATACCTCATCCGCTCCACAACGTGCACAACATATGTCTCCTTATATTCCTCTCGCTTTCAGATTCTTCTTGACTGCTATACAACATGTAACCAATTGCGATAGAAAATGTTTTAACTTTGGCGGACATCGTATTTTCCAGCAGAAAGCCTTTGATACCCCTCAAATTACCCTAAGGAGTGAATTACTCTCTCAAATAAGAGGTTCAGTTGCAGTACTTAGGGATCGAATCCACAAGGAGCTAGGGAACCTATTAAATTAAATCTAGTCAAATTATTAATTCTAAGTGTTTGTTGTTTTATGGTTTAAAAGTAAATAGCAATCATAATTGAGCAAGTCTATTAATCGACTAACAAGATGATTGGGGGTGTGACTTATTGGAAGATATTAGATGCATGGTTTTTATTCAGGTGTTGGAGATTATAATCCTATAGATGACTAACAGTTGCATGCATGATATATTAGAGCTCAACTCCTTAATCACAGTGATCAGCGATGGCAATGTTTCACTGGTTAACTAACTAGTTTTTATCACAAGAAAGTGTCGATCGATGATTCTATAGGGATATCGATCGATACACCTTTCGCAATATCGATCGATTGTCAGAAGATAATATCGATCGATGC
This sequence comes from Brassica oleracea var. oleracea, assembly GCF_000695525.1. Lineage (NCBI taxonomy): Eukaryota > Viridiplantae > Streptophyta > Magnoliopsida > Brassicales > Brassicaceae > Brassica > Brassica oleracea. Next base: position 19,332,997 of record NC_027752.1, read on the forward strand.
TTCTAGCTAAGCCCTAGGCGCAGGTTGATAAGGCTCACGGATCTCCTAGATCATCGGTTAGCATCTCTCTAGCAGTCCTAGCATGACAGATTAGATTCAGGACATGATGATCAAGGATGCTTGACTCATTCTAATTCCTAGGTTCATGTTCTAGTTAGCAAGGCTAAAACAAGCATTAATGAACAATCAATCAATGAATATCACAACTTAGCAAATCTATAGTTGGGGCTAATCCCTCTAACCTATTTGAACCCTGAATCTAACAAGTGAACTACTCAGACATAGCTAAGCAATTCATGACACAAAATATAGATAAAAACTGCATAGAATAGAATAGATCAAATCAATGGAATTCCAATCACAAAGCTCTCTATGATTTTCTCTCCTAAAACTCTCTCTCTCTCTCT
>NC_027752.1:19334782-19335478 GCF_000695525.1 Brassica oleracea var. oleracea
CCAGACTTAAATTACACTGTCCCAGTGTAACACAGTCGGAGTTATGTTGGAAACTAAATCATAAGTACTCAATGTAACAAGTTAGGAAGATAAACCTGACCGGAGTGAAAATCGATCGATGTGCATCGGTATGCATTGATCGTCGTATTTTATTGTAGGTCGATCGATGTCGATGTCTCGTCCACGGTCGATATGGTGATCATCCTACTTGGGTCTTGCAATAAATTCGAAAGAATGAAAACGAAAGTAAATACTAGTAACTAAGAAAACCAATTAAAATTACCTAATAGTGGGTTGCCTCCCACTCAGTGCTTTGTTATAGTCATTTAGCTTGACTGTGGAGGTATGTGGCTAGTTGGTGGAAAGACATCTACTTGTTCGGAAACAAGCATCCACCTCATCTCTGCACATTCTGGACCAAACTGCAATGAAACTTCTTGTGGCCTCATCATTTCTGGTCCACCTCTCATCCATCTTATGTATTGCATTTGAGATGTTCTGTAGCCTTTCTTGGGTGTTTTCAATGCTGAACTGATGCCATCCTATCTTGTCGTAGGCGTATGCTGATAGCTTGTTCAGTTCCTCATGCATTGACTCCATTTTGTTTGTATCAGTTGCTCGGCGTCTGGTGTAGACGTGGTATCGATCGAAGCGACCAAGTGTTTATCGGTCGATGCTGGTGCCTTACTGTCGATC
>NC_027752.1:19335570-19336151 GCF_000695525.1 Brassica oleracea var. oleracea
TGAGTCTGACGTCGAATGGAAAGTAGATGTCATCACACCGCTTCTCAAACCGGTCCTCCATGGTGTCTAAAGCTGTGTAAAGTTTTGATGTGATCTGATCAATTTCTGCTGCTGTGTAGGGAAGATGTTCTGTAGGTTTCTTGACGTCGAGTGACGCCCTGCGGAACCTATCGATCGATGTTGAACATTATTCCTGAAAATCATGTTGATCATTAAGCGTGCCAATGTCCCTCTGGACATTCATCATCTGTGTAGACAAAGTGTCCAAGTATCGCATGATAGGTGGGGTGAAACGGTCGTGCATATCCTCGTATGTTTGTAACCTATCTTCCATTGCTGCGAACTTGATGTCGATCGATGTGATGGTGCAGATATCGATCAATGTGGCTGGTTGTTGGTCCTTCTTGCGAATGGTGTCCAAATCTTGCTGTAGCAGATCAATTCTCGTGCTTAACCAGTCCACGTTGTTGTTGAGAGGGTTGTATACGTCGTTAATCTTCGTGTTGATGTATGCGATCTCCCATTCATCCTTCTTCTCTAGCAAACTTTCTGATTCTGCAGGAATCTGGGATGTCTGTGGC
>NC_027752.1:19336218-19337289 GCF_000695525.1 Brassica oleracea var. oleracea
CTGCATACTCTCAATCTTTGTCCTCATCTCTGCCATACTTCTGAAAAGCTCATTGTAACCTCTGTCCAAAGGTTGATAAGTGTCATCTACCAATGTCTTGAGTTCATCTCCTAGTTTTTCCTGAGCTCCACAAATACCAGTCACCATCTCATTAATCTCATCCTTGGTGTAGATCTCTGGTGCCAGTTTTGTAGGTGTGAAATAAGTGGAATGTTCTGGAAGACATATCTAACTCTCCTCAAATAGGGATGCTCTCTCCAGAATTTTTCTGATGTTGTCCTTGGTAACAGGGATCATCTCACCAGCTACGCTCCTTGCAAATCCAAACTCATCTCTGTAGACACCATATTCGTCCTTATGTTCCCATCTGAACTTCCATAGATGTCATAAGAGCGACGTCCACATTCGTAACGTCTGTCGATCGATGGTGGAGGTGCCCTGTCGAACGATGTAAGAGCATCCTTTTCGATCGATGTTTGGCCTACTGGTTGGCACGATTGGTGTGAACCAATTTCTGTTGTGTTGGCCCTTGGATGTTCTTCTGGAACAGCTGGAAATTTGTCTGGAATGCTGCGTTGCTGCATAAACAAGTTGTCTGGTCCATTGGCCAACTGAAAATATCCGCTATGTCCTCTCTGGATACTTGTAGAATTCTCCCATCCATATCTCTTGCATGGCCATCTAGGTCCCTGAAAATACCAAATTCATCAGGAGTTAGAAAACCGTAATCAATACTCATATTCTTCTTAGTAAATAAAGAAAATTTATGTTTAGAATGAGAATCGATCGATGTTGATACTGGAGTATCGATCGATTGTAGATGTTTGTCTGCTGAATTAGGGTTTTTGGATCGAATGTTCTTCCTTGATGTTCCTTCCGATTTGTTTGTGGGAGCATTCATCTTTTCTGCTATGGTTTCGTGAGAAGTAATTTGGGGTGCAAAACTCCATATATAGGTATTGGTAAACCTACTTGGAATTGGAATATTTCCTTTTTCCTTTTCAAAGGCGGCGGCTCTAATATCAATCGATGTACTTGGTGTGGTATCGATCGATGCATAAGATCGTTTTG
>NC_027752.1:19337384-19339320 GCF_000695525.1 Brassica oleracea var. oleracea
AATCTCTATAGCTCTTTCCTTCCAGTAATCCTCATCATACTCCTCAGTAGGATCCTCATTGGATGAAGGAATCACAGTCTCTACTGTAAAACTTTCATGGAATCCACTGTCTGCCCCACTGCCTATGGAATAGTCATCACGTCCTTTTTTGTTGGGTTGTTGAAAGGCAAAGTCTGGATAAAACTGATCTGGTAATGTGAAGTGGTCTACCGGATGCTTCCCGTCGATCGACGTGGGATAGTGTTCATCGGTCGTCGATGACTTATTGGAATCGATCGATGATGCAGTGTAAGTGTCGATCGATTCTGAGTACTCTGTTTCGTACTCTGCTCCACAATGGCATGCTGTAATGTAGCCAAGATCATTTACGGGCCCCCCCCCCAAGGTTGACATGTTGTCTCACAACTCGAACTAGGTCATAGTGGACGTCTGGTTTTATCAGTGTCAGACACAATCTGTTGGTGTTCATGTCACATACAGCTCCTACTGTAGCCAGGAAAGCTCTTCCAAGCAGAAGTGAAGAGTTCCAGTTAAGCTTGATGTCCATGGCATGAAAATCTACTAGGAAAAGGGCATTACCAATCTGTACCTCAAGGTCTCTTATGATGCCTCCTGAGCTTCTTTCTGAAAGGTCCACGAAGGTGAAAGATTATGATGAAGGCTCTATTTTCAGACCCAGCTAGTCTGCCATAACCTTAGGTAGTATGCTGACTAATGCTCCTGTGTCACAAAGTGCATGGGGAAATTCAATACCCTTCACCACACATGGTATTGCGAACTTCCCAGGATCACTCTTCTTCTTCAATGTGATCCTTAGTTTCATCCTTTTCCTGACATGATGAAACATTCTCCTAATGTCCTCCTCAGTCTCCTTTGTCTCTCTGAAGAATATCCACAACCGGTGTGTGTAATAAACTTCATCAAAAGGTTTCTCCACTAGGATTCTGAGGACTCTCTTAGTGAAACCATTCATCTCCTTCTCATTAGCTTCTCTCTTAAGGTTCTTAGGAATCTTCTCATTTCTTTTCCTTAACTCTAGAGTAATCCGTCGATCGATCTTCGTCATGGTCTGTCGAGCGATGTACATCCATTGACATCGGTCGACACCAAAGTGATCCGCCGAAACTCGTGGAGCTTTCAAATTCGAAGTCTCCTTCTCCAAGCTTCTCATGCTTCACCACTTGCCAGAAATCATCATATATGATGGCATTTACGTGGTGTTTTGCTTTCTCAACTTCTCCCTCTCTAGCCAAGGCTTCTTGCCTCTTTACAGTGTCCCCAGTCTGAACCACTTGCATTTCAAGCTTCCTCACCTGAGTCCCTAAGGTCTCAATTCTTATGTTCAGACTGTTGTAGGCGGAATCTTTCTTCCCATTGAAGTCCACAGTGAGTTGTTGCTGTCCTTCCAGAACTCTTTCAAGCATTGCTTCAATCTTGCTTTCCTGAGTCTGTGGTGGTGGATTCTGGTAAAATAAGTTTCCATAGCCTCTTCTGTTGTTGGTGAAAGGTTTCTGGAACTGTGAACTCTGGTTACTCCTCTGACCATTGCCATAGACGTTTATGTTTCCACCATGGTTTCCAGACCTCTGATATCCAGTACCTCCAATGTAATTCACATCTTCTTCTCCTTCCATGTCTACAGCTACTTCTCCTTCAGCTGAGCAGACCTGCTTCCTAAGAAGCTCATGAACTACATCTAACTTTGCTCTAACTTCGTCCATCTGCTCTTTCCCTAGGGATGCAACATACTTCTTTCTCTCAAAGTCAGTGTTCTTGGTGTTGCTGCTGTTTCCTAGATTTTCTATCAGTCTCAAAGCTTCCACCGGATTCCTGGTATTGAAGTTTTCCTCGCTAGCTGTATCAAGAGCCATCTGATACCCCAAGGCGATACCTCTGAAGAAAGTGCTCAGCAGTTGCACTTCTTTGAATCCGTGGG
>NC_027752.1:19339328-19340123 GCF_000695525.1 Brassica oleracea var. oleracea
GTGGTGTGGACAGTCTCGCTGGAAGAACTTGAATCTGATCCACGCATCTTTGAAAGACTCTCCAGTCTCCTGCGCGAATGTAGCAATTTTGCTCCTCAAGTCTTCAGCGCGTGCCTCATCGAAGAAGTTTCGCAAGAAAGCATTCTTGATGTCGGCCCATGATGTTAGAGATCCTGTGGGTAGCTGCTTAAGCCAGTGCATCGCTTCTCCAGTCAGAGAATACTTGAAGAGCATGCACAATAGGTAGTCCTCGGGGACTCCATCCATAGGAATAGCAGCGATAAGATCCTCAAACCTCTCTAGATGGTCCATAGGATGCCCATGCGGTAGCCCAGGGGGGGGTATCTGCGACTCGAGTGTGTAGTACTGAGGCTTCAGCTCGAAATTCTGCTTCTGAATCTCTGGAAGTCAAATAGCTGATTTTTTGGCGTAGTACTCATCTGGAAGATTGTAGTCAGCCAGTGCCCTTGGTCGAGCAGCCTCTTCTACAGGTTGAGCAGCTCATGTAGCATCAGTATCAGGGATTACGTTCCCCTGAGCGTATAGTTTCTGACCTGTTGCATTACGCAGATGACCATCCTGGTCATACAGGTTTCCATTCTCGTCCTGTCTGAGAATAACAATCGCAACCATGTTTCGCGAGTAATGATCGATCGATGTACGCGGTGTAGTATCGATCGATGTCGAACGATGTAGATCGGTCGACAATGAAGGTCGGGTGTCGGTCGACGGTTAGGTATGAGAATCGGTCGACGTGAAAGCTGCTGCGTCGAACGATGTGGAACGTTGGTCTTA
>NC_027752.1:19340251-19340987 GCF_000695525.1 Brassica oleracea var. oleracea
AATAAGAATTAATAACACTAAATCTAATGGCGATCAAAGCTCCCCGGCAACAGCGCCAAATTTGATACCACTCAAATTAACCTAAGGAGTGAATTACTCTCTCAAATAAGAGGTTCAGTTGCAGTACTTAGCGATAGAATCCACAAGGAGCTAGGGAACCTATTAAATCTAGTCAAATTATTAATTCTAAGTGTTTGTTGTTTTATGGTTTAAAAGTAAATGGCAATCCTAATTGAGCAAGTATATTGCTCGACCAACAAGATGATTGGGGGTGTAACTTATTGGAAGATATTAGATGCAGGGTTTCTATTCAGGTGTTGGAGATTATAATCCTATAGATGCCTAACAGTTGCATGCTTGATATATTAGAGCTCAACTCCTTAATCACAGTGATTAGCGATGGCTATGTTTCACTGGTTAACTAACTAGATCTTGGATCTCAACTGTCGTCTTTTGATCCCAAAAAAGTGTCGATCGATGATCCTATAGGGATGTCGATCGATACACCTTTCGCAATATCGATCGATTGTCAGAAGACAATATCGATCGATTCTTCTAGGTAAGCCCTGGGCGCAAGTTGATAATGCTCACTAGTCTCCTAGATCAGCGGTTAGCATCTCTCTAGGAGTCCTAGCATGACAGATTATATTAAGGACTGGATGGTCAAGGATGCTTGACTCATGCTAATTCCTAGGTTCATGTTCTAGTTAGCAAGGCCAAAACAAGCATTAATGAA
>NC_027752.1:19341211-19353641 GCF_000695525.1 Brassica oleracea var. oleracea
TTGCCTCCTAACACTTAGGCAAGTATATAACTATTAGGTTAAAAACTCGTCAGGGGTAATCTTGTAATTTGGTGAAGCCTTGGGTTTAAAGTCGGCTGGAACCAAGTCACGCATCTCGCGTCTCGTCATCCATCGATGGTACAGGATGTACATCGATCGATCATAATCTTTAATCGTCGAGGCTTCTCTTCTGTATCGATCGACGGCACTGGATGTGCATCGAACGATTGCTTCTTCTTCGTATCAACCTCTAATGGTCAGCTCGGATGAAATCTCTTTTAATCTCCTAAATGCTCCATAATCATCACTTAACTCCAAGATACTCCTGAACCTGAAAACATACATAATAGAATATAATATATAATATATAGGTAGTAAAATACTTATATACCATGGATGAAAATGGGTCAAATCCATGGTATATAAGCCTTCAAAGCATCCACTGTGGGTCCAAACTGTAAAGATGGTCTTTCCCTGTCTGGATAAATTCGTTCGATCTGATATCCTGATCTAACCGTATATTTCTCATTGTTTGTAAAATGCCATCCATCCCTCTCAACCATCTGGGTTTCACTCAGTGGTATACTTTCTATAATTTTCACATCCTGGGGATCCATCAAAGTCCTGAGTGCATGTGAAGTCCATGTTCGCGAAGTAGAGTCAATAAGAGAATCCACTGTGAGATCTGGGTCAAAAATGTGTTGATTTTTATTTGTTGGTCTCGGGCGACTGGTTGGGAGCCATGGATCGTTCCATACAGATATATATGATCATGATCCCACCCTTTTGATTAGTCCTTTGCTTACTAGAGATCTAGCAGAAATGATAATCCGCCAGCCATATGACGGAGAATAAGAGCGAATCGGTTCTAGTGGTGATGCATTCCTGTAATACCGTCCCTTGAAAACCCGAGAAAATAATGTATTTGGCTTCTCGATCAGATGCCACAACTGTTTACCAAGCATTGCTGTATTAAAATTCGTAATATCCTTAAAACCTAGTCCCCCATCTTCCTTATCAAGACACACTTTATCCCATGATTTCCAGCGCATGCCTCTTGTCCTTCCCCCTGGACTCCACCAGAATTGTGCGACCGCGGTCGTCAGTTTTTTAGCTGCTGCTTTAGGTAGACGATAGCAAGACATCACATGGTTTGGTAATGCTGTTACCACATATTTAATAATCACTTCCTTTCCTCCCTTTGTGAAAACCTTAAAAGTCCAACCATTAACTCTATTATTTAACCAGTCCTGCACAAAGCTAAAAACTTGTATCTTGGATCCTCCCAAATTTTCTGGAAGACCTAGATAAGATCTCATGCCTTCAAGATTCTGGATTCCCAATATATTTCTTAACTCATGTCTAGCTGATTCCTCAATTATGTGCCCAAATTGGATAGAGGACTTATCAAAACTTATAAGCTGGCCTGATACAACCTCATATTCCTTTATAATCCTAAGGATAGTGTGACATTCATCTTTTTGAGCTTTACAGAAAAAGAGACTATCATCCGCAAAAAGCAAATGAGATATCGATGGACATGCTCTAGCTACCTTCATTCCCGTTAAGAGTTTCCCTCTTTCCGCCTTTTTAATATTTGTAATTAAAGCCTCAGTACACAAGATAAATAAATAAGGTGATAAAGGGTCCTCTTGTCGTAAACCCCTATGTGGGACGATAAGGCCCCGTGGTTGACCATTAAGTAGGACCCGATATTACACCGATGATATACACTCCATCATTAATGTTATCCAATGAAGATCAAAGCCCATCTTCTGTAGGAGAGCCTTTATAAAATCTCATTCCACTCTATCATACGCTTTACTCATATCCATTTTAATTGCCATATATTTTCCTTGGCATGCCTTATTCGTCCGTAATCCATGAAACATTTTCTGAGCGATAAGAATATTATCAGAGATTAACCTTCCTGGCACAAAATTCGACTGGGTTTCTGAAATGAGGGAAGGTAAGCATATCTTCAATCGCTGACACAGTACCTTCGAAATAATTTTATACCAAACATTACACAGACTAATTGGCCTCAGTTCTGTCATTCTTGTAGGCCTCTCCGTTTTTTGAATCATACAAATATTAGTGATATTTAACCTCGGATCCAGAATTCCAGTAACCAACAAATTATTCACCACGTCCACCAAATCCTTCTTAATAATATGCCAGGAGTATTGAAAGAAAAGAGCTGTCATGTCATCCGGTCCTTGTGCCTTCTCTGGATGCAACATAAACAGGGCTTCTCTAACCTCATTCTCCGTCGCAACTCTCAACAGACGTTGGTTCATCTGAGGAGTAATACCAGGTGTTACCTCTGTGAGGACGTCATCAAACTCCGCTGGAGAAGTGGTAGTAAAAGCTCTTCGAAATAGTCTACTGCCACTTTTTCCACACCCATATCCTCCGTAATCCAATTTCCGAGGGCATCATATAAACCCACAATCCGATTAGGTACCTGTCGTTGCTTAGTCAAAGCATGATATAATTTTGTATTGAGGTCCCCAGATGTGTACCACATATTCCTACTTTTCTGGTGCCAATGCTCTTCTTCATCTTTATATGCATCTTGCAACTTCTTTGAGACCTCTATAATATCCTCCTGAGACCTAGAATTATCAGTTTGTACCTCCTCAAGAGCTTTCTGTAACTCATTAATTTTGTCATTTCCAAAAGGAGGATTATTTTTCCGCCATTTAGCAATTTCTTGTCGACAATTACTAATTTTTTCTACTATCCTAGTTTCACTTCCTGCACTATAATCTGACCAGCCCATTGTAATTGATTCCAAAAGACCTTTTTGTCCAATCCATCTTTTATCAAAACGAAATTGCCCTTTTCTCCTGGTGACTTTATCATCCAGGTAAGCCACTACTGGGCGATGATCAAATGCCACCATCCCTAAATATTCAATATAAGAACATGGAAAAAGAGTATGCCATTCCTCATTTGCTAAAGCTCGATCCAGGCGACATCTTATCGTAACTGCCCCTTTTCCTTTTCCTCTTCTCCCTTGCCATGACATTTTATTTCCCGTGCCAGAAATTCCAATAAACCAGTATTCCTTATCATATTATTAAAAGGAACGAAAGAATCCGCACTCCGCAAAGATCCTCCATCATTTTCATGATTTCTAGTGATCTCATTTAAATCCCCAATGATGAACCAGGGTTCCGAACGCGCAAGCCCATATCTAGTCAAACGTTCCCACACTTGTTCCCTTAACTTTGGAACAAGATCACCATACACAAACGTAAGATAAACCGTCTTTCCATGGGCCATCGCTTCCACATCGATCATTCTATTACTAGAATATAAGACTTGGGTCTGAGACTCATTGTTGTAAAAAAGCGCTAAACCACCACTCCTTCCCACTGGATCAACCGTGAACAAATTATCAAATCCAATATGTGCTTGGAAGTCTTGAACAAATTTTGAGTCTTGCTTTGTTTCAGATAAAAATAAAAAATCCGGTTTATGTTTATGTCATATCTCTCTTAGATAGCTCATAGTCTACTTACTTCCCATACCTCTACAATTCCAAGTAAAAAACTCTCATTTAAAATATAAATAAACTCCGGAGAGCTAGCAAATTTGGGTTTAATGATACCCTGAAATCCCAACCACCAAAACACAATAAGCCACCAAATTGTGAAACCACCCGTCATAGCAGACGCCTTCAACATAAAAATGATAAGCCCTAGCCCTATTCCAAGTATATACATTATTTCCAAATCCACCTCACCATATAAATTGAATCCAATAAACGCCATGATAGAAGAACCAAACATATGAATCATTATCTTCACGTTAAACAGATATATATATATATATATATAATCTGTGTAAACTTCTGAACACAATATCCGTACCAAATATCTTTTCCTTTATTTCTAAAAAGAACACTCTAAGCTTCTCCAAATAACCTGTCTGCGACTGGTTTATAGAGACCAGCCACAGGCCTCGAGTCCATGCAACAAGAACGTTCTGTTCTGTCGTGAGCCACATCCCAAAACCACAAAACCACACGAGAACCAAATCCTTTACTTGTCTTCCGAGAACATCAAACTGCATAAATAAGACTCCATCAAGAATACTAACCCGGCTGTTAAGATCACATCGCTTCAACAAGATGGACCAAATCCAAAAACCAAAACCAACAAATTTATTCCATACGTTCCAAGCACCATGCAAACCACAACTTAAGAAGTACCCTTTTAAAACCCAAACATACCAAATAAAATTTAAACTGCTCATAGAGCTTATTGAAACAACAAAAGAAACTGAAAGTAAAAAAACCAAACAACCCCATAACATAGCTGAACACACTGATCCATAAACACTTTAAGACTTGGGTAGTTGTTTCGGGTGTGAGGAACCCTTTTCTTCCACTTGCTTAGCGCCACCTCCCCTGCGGAGACTCTGTTTAGCTGGTGCACGTTTGCGAGGCGACATGAGAACTTGAACAAACTTGGAATTGTTTCCACCAGCAACTGAAAACAAAGGCTTGCGCAGTCCCGGTTTCTTCTCCGCCGCAGTTGCCACCAGCAACTGAAAACAAATTCTTATTATATAATTGCTTTTAAAAAAGTTGATTTGCAAATATGTACATCACTAATTTAAAAATTCAAAATTTTTAAATTTCATATTCATATAAGTTATCATTTACTATAAACCATTCCATATGTTAGAGTAAATACATTTTCTACATGTCGTTATACTTTCCATCCAAAAGATAAAATAAATGTTCATACTAATATTTCACAAATTAAACTAAAAGATAAATGTTCAAACAAATATAATATTTTCCATCCAAAAGATAAAATAAAAGAAAATTGTCAAAAATACAACATTCATAATACCAATTTTCATGTTTATCTTAACCACTTTTACCCTCATTTTTAAAGAAAAAATGACATTTATAACCCTAGAGTTAAGTAATCTAGAGTTAGGGTTTAGAGTTGATGGATGGGGTAGGATCTTTTGAACGTGGAGTTTATGATTCTATTAAATATATAAATAAATACTTAAAAATTCTGAAAAAAATAGTTTCAAAAATAATTTTTGAATTTTGAAAAGAAAATTTGAAAAAAACAAATTCAAAAAAAAATTATAAAAAATTTGAAATGAAAAAGTATAATTAAGATGATATTTACGGTAAATACTTATTTATTATATATATACAGAGCAATGGTATAAAAGTCTTTTGTCTCTTAATGAATAATGTATTTTTGAAAATATCTATTTAGTGGTGGTAAACATAAATAATGGTACCAACAATGTGGTAAACATAAAAATTCTCCCAAAATGAATGTTCATACTAATATTTTCTACATGTCATTATATTTTCCATCCAAAAGATAAAAGAAATGTTCATACTAATATTTCTCATATTAACATTTTCTACAAGTCGTTCATATATTTTTACACACATTAAGTAATATCTTATTATATTTAACTTGTTTGGCAAAACAACTTATTATATATAATTTGAAACAGTTACATATGCAAAAATGCACTTTCGACGTCTTCTCACGTTCGTACATAAATGTCATGGTCAATACGGACTTTGGATTTAGACTGTTGTTTTGGAGTGTTGGCGATAGAAAATTTTGGATGTTAAAACGGTTAGTATTAATTTAAATATTGAAAAAGTAAAATTAATAATCAAATTCATAAAAACAGTAAATAATATTTTAAATCTTCTATTATACATATAAAATTATGCCAATAATAAAGAGAAAATATACATGAAACCAAAAGTTATACAATGTGGATCTCAAAATAACAACAAGAAAATAACAATGATTAGTTTATCATATAAATTTTATAATAAAATTAATATAAAGTATAATAAGTATTTTAGTTATTGTGGGGAAGAGAAAAATATATTTTTATAATAAAAATAAAAAATATATTTTTACTTGTAAAGCGACGTGAATGAGGTTTTTGGCATTTCTTTGAAAAAAAAGAGAGAGAAATAGAAAATGACTTTGAGAATTTTAGAACTCTTAAGATGAGAAAAAAATCTGATTGGTGAAAAATAGACTTTAAAAACTTTAGAATTAGGTCAAAGCCTTTAAAGCCAAACCCCAATCGGAGCTCTAATTTTAATTAAGGGGAACAGTGAAGCTTTTAAAATCGCATAGCTTAGAGCACCACCAACTGTGAAGTTCTTAAACTCGGTATATAAACCATTAAAAAATAATATTAATAACATAATAAAATTTTCTGATTAAATTTATTTTATTTGTAAATGATAAAGCCATTTATATAATGACATAAGGCAAAACAAGTTTTAAAATGGTTTTTAAAAATCATGCGCAGAGAACTTTATCTACACTCGCTCCTTATGTTATTATTTTAAGAACCCTATGAAAAAGCAACCATTGGACATGTTATTATTATCAAGCTTAAGTTCATTATGAAAACTAAGTCTTCTAATTTACTTCGATACATCCCCTATATATTAATCCTGGAGCATTACAATATATTTTCGTAGCCACGTGTCATCACGAGAATGATTCTTAAAATTGTTAAAAAAATAAGTTATCCATATAAACATATACTATGCTTTTTTTTAAACTAACTATCAAATTAATTAGTAGTGTACAAAATAATATTTTTTCTTTCTTTAAATAAAAGCTACGGAATTACCTAATATAGTTAACATATATATGACAATTAATGATTATGAATAATACATATTTGATAACAATTTTTCTAACATCTCTCTTTTTTGTTTAATTTTATACTATTAAAAAAATTAAACAATCACATTAATCATATAATAATTTAGATTTTTTCTTATATGTTATGTTTTGAATTTTTTCAAACGACTCTAAATTACGAAAAATGGTAAAAGTCCTACATTTAAACTTTTGTGATCGTTTAACTTTTTTTGTTCAACCAAAATACAAATAATCATATATCGTAGGGGTAGGTGTTCGGATACAAGTTCGGGTTCGTATCCGGTATTTCAGTTTAAAGTTATAGAACCCATTCGGGTATTTTTATATTTCGAGTCGGATTCGGGTATTTTATTTTCGGGTTCGGATATTTTGGGTTGGGTTCAGATATTTAAATTTTGAAAAAAATAAATAAATTATTCATTGTTTAAGTTTTTTATATTTAAACTATATTTTAACTTAACTGGTTTTCTAATTTTTAAAAGACTAAACTATTAATAGATTAGAAAGACACAAATTTAGTTGTTGTTTTGAAAATTTAGATGCAACTTTTGTTAATGCAAGAAACAAGAGCTTGATATGTATTTTAAGTGAGTAGAAAATGATTTTGTCCATAATTATATGTATATTATCTAATTTTGAGAAATAATCATTATTAATATAAATATTTTGAATAAAATGAGAGAAGTAAACTATAAATATAGGGTTAAGTATACTTATGTTTGGTTATTTTTGGATATTCATTCGGGTTCGGATATTACCCGTTCGAATTCAGATATTACCTGAACTGGTCAAATAAGTAATTTGTTTTGTTGTTCTTGAATTAGATGATTTTTAGACCGAGCTGATAAATATATACTTGACAGACATTTATATTTCGAGTCTACACATATATTCTATAACAGTTTGATATATTAGATTTGAACACTAATATGTTAATATAGTTTTTCGGTTATTTTTTTTCAAAATTTTGATTCTTAGATATGTATCTGGAGTGAAACTAATTTTTACATATGTCTATTTTTTTAAATTGAAACTTATGTAATTCACCGAATTCATAGAAAAAGTTAAAAAAAAACTTAACTCATATCAATGAAACAAAGACGGAAACGACAACACAATTTTATAAAGGCAGAAAATAAAATCACTTATGGAGAGTCAATAGTAAACAAATCTAGAGCAAAAAACCTAATCCCCTTTCGTCATTATATAATCGATGTTGCCTATTTGGTTTTGGAGATTTGTGTCAGCCGCAAAACTTAATTTTTTTTGTGCATATGAAGTCTTAAAAATAATTAAAATGAGATGTAATACGTTCACTATTCAACAACGATGATATATTTAATAGACCAACATTTGTCTTCGTTATTATATAATCGATAAAAATTGTAGTATTGCAAAATGTTAAAACTATTTAATAAATAAACATTATTATAAAAACTCATCTTGCGCATGCGCGCGGGTTATCACCTAGTTATCTTGTTAATAAACATATAGTAAACTGGTTTTCATTTTGTTTCGAAGCTGAGGTTTCACTGGAGCTCTTGTAACTTCCCAACAGTATGTTTGCAAGTGGTAAGTTTCTTTGATGTGTTGCTTTCATCCCCCTTCTGTTGTTCGGTGGCTTTTCATCAAACTTGGTGACTACATGTTCTTAAGCCAGCTTCCTCTCTACCAGCAGATGCGATTCAAGTTCCTCAACCTATCAAATAAAGTGATATGTGATGGTTTCAGAAAAGATGTAGCTAACGTATGTTCCTCTTGTGGTTATGGTAAATATATTTACATTTTCTTGAAGGGTTTTGTTCTTGGTGTTTTGTTCCTTGATCTTTGCTTGTAAACCTAACATGGTCGATTGGTCTCCTTAATTTTTCTTATATTTTCGTCTTTTTCTTTAATATCTTTCTTCCATTTTTCAACCTACAAAAATTAACACAACCCAAATAAACACTTAATGATTCAATATACGCATATGTGGAAATGTAAACTTGAATCTAGATTACCATTTTCTCATATATCAAGATTTCAGTATTGTCTAGGTGCTTCTTTGCGCCGCCCCAACTCTATCCCTCCAACTCTGGTAGCAAAATTCAGTGAGCATAGTGTTTCGTTATTGTCCTTCTCGTTAGAGTCCCATTACACAAGCCAGAATGTAACGGGACAATAATTCAAAAAATCAAATCAAACCAATGTTAGATCTAGATGATTCAAATTGAAATTATATGATTTTCAGACAATCAGGAGAAAATTTCAATCGATTTCAATAGACACAAAACCTGAACAACCTAGATGGAACTGGCGGTCACCCTTAGGGCTAGCCCAAGCTCGGACGCCTTCTTCAGCAACCCTCTCGAGACACGCAACCAAGATAAAACCATCTCCTTGAACGCGAGAATCATCATCGGTGACACCACCTTTGTTGGCAAGATCATTGTCACCGTAATTGATTTGGAACCGTGTTGCATAAATCCATAAACAAATCCATTAAAAACAATTGAATTCGTTAAGTTTGGTTTAAATTAGATTCGATTTTATTTTAGGGATTTGCCAGCCATATAATGTAAATATAAGTAAACAAATGGACATACTTTAGGGATTTGCCAGCCATATCAAGAACAATATGCAAAAGTCCCGTTATTGTTCTTGTTGTAACTAGTTCATTCTTATCATCTTTAACCACAGTTATTCCACCCTTCTTTGGGATAATATGCACAGAAGACACTCATTTGCTATCTGAAATAGAATAGATTACACCTGCATCAAGGAGTTTTAGAATCTCTTTCTTAACAACATCTTTTAAGTTGGGGTTGAATCTTCTTTGATGTTCTATAGAAGTCATAGATTCATCCTCTAGATGTATCCTATGCATGCATAAAGAAGGTGATATCCCTTTAATATCATCTAGTGAGTAGCCTATTTGCCTTTCTATACTTTTTAAGTTCATTCAAAAATTTAGACAATTCATTTTCATTCAGTTCACTACTCACAATGACAGGATATGTCTAATTAGGTCCAAGAAATGCATACCTTACACCAAGGGGGAGAGGTTTAGCTTCACTTTTGGTGCTTTCAGTTCACTCCAATCATCTTCTTGGTAGTTCTCACCCATGAATGCAATGAAATGGACTTTTCAAAGGTCCAATAATCAAATCATTATAGTAATTAAGCTGTCAATCTATTTCTAAGTATTTTGATGCAAAGAGAATGCAGGTTCAAACTTAATCTAACTGCAATCAAGTGATAAGGTGATTCAATCAAGCTAACAAGGTTCTAACACTACTAACTAGCAACTTTCAATCAAATAGATAAAGGAGGACACATGGGTATAGGAATTTGATGTCAAATGATTAAGATTCAATCTAAAAAGGCAAGGTTTCAATCAACACATTTCCCTAAGTCTAGATAACAATTCTAAGCAAGTTCTTTATCGAGATAAATGCTCATTTACTCTCATTGATCAAACATCAAATATCTTTGGTTTGTGTCAGTCAAGCAATCATTAAGAACAGATCATACAACTATCAAAACTCCCCTAACATCAAATGTCTTTGGTAGGGTAAGTTAAGAGCATGTTGAGTTGGCTCAGACATTTCATCGAACACCTTTCAGGCAATGAAATGTCTAGGTTTCTAATCTGAAATGGCCAACTCTAGATTAGCATTAAGATCACTTAATCAAGCAAGTAAACATATTAATCTATTCTAAACATTCTAGATCATTACTTAATCATCCTAATCATCCTAACCCATGAATCCAAAGATGACTGTTGAGGTCAAAAACGGTTACGACGAAGTTAACGTCCAAATCCCCGAAGAAGAAAAACGTAGAAAAACTTCTTCGACAAATACTCTTTCAAAATAGATTCTCCTCTACGAAAAGCTTTACGGAGGAAACGCGAGTAATCGGATAAAAACCCGAAAAGGATCGTTACACAACGACCGAACACGAGCTCCACTCGGTCGCTACGTAGCGACCAAGTTCGAGCCAAGGCTCAGTCGCTACATAGCGACCGAACGTCCATTCCGTTCAGTCGCTACATAGCGACCGAGATCGAACCAAAGTTCGATCGCTACGTAGCGACCGAGCTCTTCCGAAACGTCGATACGACATCAGTCCATGCATTCTCGTCTATCCTTCGGTGCTATCTTCCGAATACCATAGCGAACCCATCTCACGTTCCCCGCCATTTCTAAGTTATCAATCAAACTTTACCGTAAAAACCGCGGAAAGTCCATTCTTTATCGAAAGAAGCCGTAACAAATGCTTCGAGTTGGAAGACGGCCCAAAGGGACCTAAGACATGACTCGAGACCCAACTTACGACTTCTTAACCAACAGCCCGTAAACCGCATGACGGTTTACGCTTGGTTCGTAAGGGAAGATAAATGTCAAGTTTCTGCGGATAAATACGAAATTGTGAAGATAATTACGAAGATCGGAAAAAATGGAATATCTCCATTTTTATGCTATGGCGGCTTAAGGGCAGAAGAGGAAAAGCGTAAACCGACCTTGGAGCCAGTATATAAGGGGTCCTAGGCGAGAGGCATGGAGGAAATTTTTCTCATAGCAAACTTAGCACTTAGAGCAATTAGGCAACTTTCCGTTTTTGTTATTTCGAGCTGCGACTCAATTAGGTTTAGCCGTCTTAGGGTTGCTAGAACTAGGAATCTCGCCGACAGCTCTCGAGCCCAGGCTTATACCTTGTTGTAAACGCTCATACGCAAATTCGGAATAAGACTTCTATTTGCTCTCTTCTTACGATTTTTATACTTTATCGTTGTCATTATCGTGTTCTGATTTGCTTGGCGTGTGGAATTAGCAGATATCCGAGACCTCTTGGAAATTATGGTTTTCCTAGTTTCCTTATTTAAACGGAAATCGACAGTGCGAATTTCGGTTCCCACAGTTTGGCGCTAGAAGGGGGGGGGGACGGATCAATCTAACTCTCAACCACATCCCACTCAACCAGACATGTCAACTGACGACACGGATAACGTGCAGACTCCTCTTAACGGAGGCAGTGGGACTGATCTCTACAATCCCGCAGCGGACGTATCCGCGGCCAATGCACCAGCCAACGCCGCGGCGCTCGAGGAGTTTAAAAAGATGTTTGCCACCTACGAAAAAAGGTCGGAAGAACATGATAAGCTCGTAAGCACCTTGACAAAACAAGTTGACACTTTAACGGCAAGGACTCGAGCAATCCGCCCCGTGGAACCACTAAAGTCCGCGGGAAAAGACTCGACTTTGCAACCCCACTCAACAGACCTGGAGCCGCCCAGGAACGACCTTCGGGTCAAAACCCTAGCGAGAAGTCTCACGTCGAAAAGGGAAACTCCGAAAGCCCTCCGCCTCCCGCGATGGTTTCGGAGGACAACGGAGTCGAACAAGTCGACCTGGATCCTAGCGATGTCTCCAACAATACTGACGAGGACGCCGACAGACATCCAAGAATGACCAGAAGTCGATTCACTCGGGAAAGCTCTCCGTTCGACAAACCAATGACAGAAGAGGAGGAAATCCTCTATTGGAACGAACAGGAAGAGCTGGCTGAAAAACAAACCGAGCTTACTCGCAGTAAACGCCGACAAGTGGGAAATCTGCTAACGAGACGTCGGATATACGCGATCTTCGCGACTATATCACCAAGACTGCGGCAGAAGTAAGAGCCGTAAAATCCCAAATCCATCACGCTACGAGCGCGGCCCCCGAGATCGACAGACTGCTGGAAGG
>NC_027752.1:19353824-19355114 GCF_000695525.1 Brassica oleracea var. oleracea
AGACGCCGGCTACTGCCGCCTGTTCGTCGAGAATCTAGAAGGAGCAGCCCTCGAATGGTTTGTGCGCCTTAAACGAAACTCTATCGGGAGTTTCCGACAGCTCGCCTCGGAATTTCTCAAGCAATACTCTATGTTCATAGATAAAGAAACTTTCGATATCGATCTCTGGAGTCTGTCCCAGAGGGAAGAGGAACCCCTCCGCGAGTTCATCAGCCGGTTCAAGTTGGTAATGTCCAGGGTCAGCGGGATAAGCGACAAGGTGGCCATCGATGCGCTCAGAAAGGCGCTCTGGGACAAATCGAAATTCAGAAAATGGATATCCCTCGAAAAACCACGGACGATCCAAGACGCCCTCCACAAGGCGACGGACTACATCATGATCGAGGAAGAAACGAAAATCTTATCGCAGAAGCATAAGTCGGCGAGATTGTCCTCAAAAGATGTAGACCCAAAAACGAGGAAGAAGAACTGTGGGAACCGAAATTCGCACTGTCGATTTCCGTTTAAATAAGGAAACTAGGAAAACCCTAATTTCCCAGAGGACCCGGATATCTGCTAATTACCACACGTCAAGCCATCAGAACACGATAATAACAACGATAAGAATAAGAAATCGAAAAAGAGAGCAAAGTAGATCTTATTCCGAATCTGCGTATGAGCGTTTACAACAAGGTATAAGCCTGGGCTCGAGAGCTGTCGGCGAGATTCCTAGTTCTAGAAACCCTAATACGGCTAAACCTAATTGAGTCGCAGCTCGAAATAACAAAAACGGAAAATTGCCTAAATTGCTCAAAGTGCTAAGTTTGCTCTGAAAAGTCCTATGCCATGCTCCTCGCCTAGGACTCCTTATATACTAGCTCCAAGGTCGTTTTACGCTTTTACTCTTCTGCCCTTAAGCCGTCATAGCATAAAAATGAAGATCTTCCATTTTCCCGATCTTCCAATTATCTTCAAAATTTCCGTATTTATCCGCGGAAACTTGACAGTTATCCTTCCTTGTGGACCAAGGGTAAACCATGTTGCGGTTTACGGGCTTTTGGTTAAGAAATCGTAGGATGGGCCTCGAGTCGTGTTTTAGATCCCTTTGGGCCGTCTTCCGACTCGACACGTTTACTACGAATTCTTATTGATAAAGAACGAACTTTCCGCGGTTTCTAATCCGCGAAGTTTGATCGATGAACTTGAATAGCGGAAAACATGGACTGAGATTGCTACGGTGTTCGGGAGATAGCATTCAAAGGTTTGACGAGAATGCATGGATTGATGTCGTATCGATGTTCGGAAGGGTTC
>NC_027752.1:19357562-19358065 GCF_000695525.1 Brassica oleracea var. oleracea
GTTCTTCCGACCTTTTCTCATAGGTGGCGAACATCTTTTTAAACTCCACGAGCGTCGCGGCGTTGGCTTGTGCGTTGGAAGCAGATACGTCCGCTACTAGAGTGTGGAGATCGGTGCCGCTGCCTCCGTTAAGAGGAGTTTGCACGTTATCCGCGTCGTTAGTTGACATGTCTGATCGAGAGTGATGTGGCTTTTGCGGGTTAGATTGATCCGTGCCTCCCCTCCTTCTAGCGCCAAACTGTGGGAACCGAAATTCGCACTGTCGATTTCTGTTTAAATTAGGAAAGTAGGAGAACCCAAGTTTCCCAGAAGTCCCGGATATCTCCTATTACCACATGCTAAGCAATCAGAACATGAGATAACAACGACAAAGTATAAAAATCATTAAAAAGGGAGCAAAGAGAAGTCTTATTCCGAATTTGCGTATGAGCGTTTACAACATGGTATAAGCCTGGGCTCGAGAGCTGTCGGCGAGATTCCTAGTTCTAGCAACCCTAAGACGG
>NC_027752.1:19358808-19369186 GCF_000695525.1 Brassica oleracea var. oleracea
CTTTAAATCGGTACGAATCAGGTAGAAATCGTAACAGGAAAACCGATAGCCGGCTAGTCACCGCACAAACCTTAAAACCGAGAGTAAACCTAGGTCTTGCCCTAAACCCATCGCATTGGTCTCAAACATCTCAAAGACATGATATCTAAACGATACGAGATTCCTAAAACATGTCTCTTCGTTCATGTCTCAACGTTCCCGAAAAATCGTAAATAATTTTTACGAAAACTCGCGTCTCGAACGAACTAATAGATTGAACGCCTCAACGAAGATAAATATGAGACGACAACTCATGTTTACTTCAAAACCCACTCTAAACAAAGTAACTCAAACAAACATCCATTACATAAACCGCATAGTGGTAGGGGTTCAAAGCCACCAACGGCCAATCCCGACAAAAACGGCCAAAATAGGCCCGTACAAAGTTCGAAAGCCACACTCGGCCAGACATACATTGGCAAAGGCCACACTTGGCCGCTAGATACTAGATAAAGGGAAAACTCATTAAAACCCTCACAGATCAAAGTTAAAACTCCCGGACAAGGAGGCTCCGAATGCATCCGCGGGAAAGTTCACTTCCTCATCGTCACCGGCAACATCAGTCGTAGTTTTTACGGTGTCAGGGGAAACCGGAATGGGATCCCAGAATCTCTGAACCTTCCCATCGATCTGAGGAATGGTCACCTCAGCGTGAGCATGATCCTTCATGCCACCCTTCATTAACTCCATCTCCCTCTCGAAAACGTAGTCATCTTCCTGCATCTTCCAAAGACTCCCGACGGAGCCGCGACACTCACGGAAGTCGCCCAGCGAGTTGAAAGCGCCCTTGAGATTCCCGTACTCAACCTGGAATTGAGAAGCGCGAGTCTTCATCACCTCGATGATTTCCCTCTTGCCCTTCTGTTCCGCCCTACGAACAGCCCTGGCATGATCACGAGCAAGTTGAGCGTCTCGCGCCAGCATCTCGTCTCGCATACGAGCAAGGTCCTTTTCCGCCTTCTCTGCCTTAAATCAATAGATCATGGCCTCTCTATGGCTCGCCTCGATAGCTGATCCAATTAAGTTCAAACCCTATAAAACCGATTGACACGTTATAAAACCCTTCTCGGCCCCGTCGCAATCGCGGGAGCAGCGTTGAGACCTTGGTCTTCAGTTTCGGAATCACTCCTTGTTTCTCCGCCCAAAGCAGGATTGGGATGCACAAACCTCAGGGCCTTTTGAACTCTCTTCGGCGTAAAGGAAGTCCAGAAAAAAGGACCATTCCTGAGCAGATCACTCATCGCAATAATGTCCTCAGGGAACGGAGCAAGAGGGTTGATAAAGGACAATCGTTCGGCAACCTCCGAAACAGTGGGATACAACTCTCCTCAACGGATGCTGCGTCTACACGAACGAAGAAGAAAAACTTCCTCCACGAGTTGAAGTTAGAAGTGAACCCCTTTACCACTGACATGAAGTTCCGAGGAACCAGCCTGTACGTGTCCGTGTCCCTGATGATTTGTAATCGAAGAAGCGCTTCGAAGTAATCAACGGTGAGAGAAAGACCATGCTCGTAGCTCAGGACCAGGATCCCTATGAGGTGCTGGATGCCAAGAGGATTCAGTTGGCTTACGCCACCCCGAAACGACCCAATACGCGGACGATGATCTCGGGGATCGGTAACCATAAACGGCAACGCACTACGAATGCCTCGTAACAAGTAAAGAAGCCCTCCGGGGGACTACTAGCGCATTCTCCTTGACGAGGAACCTTGAATTCCACCGCGTCCGAAATATGGTAGAACGACCGCATGACCTCGAGGAATCCACTAGTACTCCTACTCGGCGCACCTGCCTCCACCGGGCGATGGTTCATAACCGGAAACGATTTTTCTATGGGAGGCGTGATCGAACCGTAACACGCCACCCACCATGCCTCGTTCTCTGCGGGGTCTATCGAATGAGGAACAAATTCCATCTTCGGGACTCGAAGCTCTTCAGAAACGTTCGCGGGCGAGGACCCTTTCTTCAAACTCCTCTTCTTACTCGACATCTCGTGTTTTTCTTTTATCAAGAAGGAAATGATAGAGAGAAAGAGAAAGACCTTTTCAAGAAAAAACTCTCTATGAGAATGAGTAAGTGTGAAGATTGTGAAGAAGTTACCTCCCTTCTTATAGGCATGAGAAATTACTATTTACTTGCGGATTTTTGGACACGAACTTCGCCCAAATACACCAATCTCGTCCAAACTTGCCATACCGCGCATTGGGACCTCGCTAGAAATCCACGCTCCCAACAAGCTGGGGGGCTAACTTATGAGGTCAAAAACGGTTACGACGAAGTTAACGTCCAAATTCCCGAAGAAGAAAAATGTAGAAAAACTTCTTCGACAAATACTCTTTCAAAATAGATTCTCCTCTACGGAAAGCTTTACGGAGGAAACGCGAGTCATCGGAAAAAAAACCCGAAAAGGATCGTTACGCAATGACCGAACACGAGCTCCACTCGGTCGCTACGTAGCGTCCAAGTTCGAGCCAAGGCTCAGTCGCTACATACGTAGCGACCGAGCTCGAACCAAAGTTCGGTCGCTACGTAGCGACCGAGCTCTTCCGAAACGTCGATACGACATCAGTCCATGAATTCTCGTCTATCCTTTGGTGCTATCTCCCGAATACCGTAGCGAACCCATCTCACGTTACCCGCCATTTCTAAGTTATCAATCAAACTTTACCGTGAAAACCACAGAAAGTCCATTCTTCATCGAAAGAAGCCGTAATAAACGCTTCGAGTCAGAAGACGGCCCAATAGGACCTAAGACATGACTCGAGACCCAACTTACGACTTCTTAACCAACAGCTCGTAAACCGCATGACGATTTACGCTTGGTTCGCAAGGGAAGATAAATGTCAAGTTTCCGCGGATAAATACGAAATTTCGAAGATAATTACGAAGATCGGAAAAAATGGAATATCTCCATTTTTATGCTATGCCGGCTTAAGGGCAGAAGAGGAAAAGCGTAAACGACCTTAGAGCCAGTATATAAGGGGTCCTAGGCGAGAGGCATGGGGGAGACTTTTTCAGAGCAAACTTAGCACTTAGAGAAATTAGGCAACTTTCCGTTTTTGTTATTTCGAGCTGCGATTCAATTAGGTTTAGCCGTCTTAGGGTTGCTAGAACTAGGAATCTCACCGACAGCTCTCGAGCTCAGGCTTATACCTTGTTGTAAACGCTCATACGCAAATTCAGAATAAGACTTCTATTTGCTCTCTTCTTACGATTTTTATACTTTATCGTTGTCATTATCGTGTTCTGATTTGCTTGGCGTGTGGTATTAGCAGATATCCGGGACCTCTGGGAAATTAGGGTTTTCCTAGTTTCCTTATTTAAACGGAAATCGACAGTGCGAATTTCGGTTCCCACAATGACTACTCACTAATTGTCATGATAAACCTAAGAATCAATGATGATCTGGTGTTAATCATGATTAGTGATCAAGATAATCAAGCAAGCACAAGATTTCAAGATGAAAAGATGTTAAAGTTTAAATCCCTAGAAAACCTAATGGTTTCCATTAAAAAGTCTAAAAACCCTTAAAATGTTTAAAATCGACTAAGGATAAGTCTCGACTCGGGTAGAAGTCGACGGCTACAACCCGCGCGACCCTAACCCGCGTTGGAGCGTCGAGCGGCTGCACTTCATGCGCTTGGGTAGCTCGCCCCGCGTCACTTACCCCGCGTCAGACCATCGATGATGCTGCTTCTTCATGTGCGCGGGTAACGAATCCCGCGTCGTTCTCCCCGTGTCAAGGCGTCGGCTCGCTTCTCCAGCTCCGTGCGCGTGGGTGAGTGATCCCACGTGCCTTCAACCCGCGTCGGGGCTCTTCGTCGCCTCTTCTTGCTTTGGCTACGCGGGTAGGTGAGCTCGGGGTGCTTCAACCCGCGTCGTACTCGCTCGAACTCGAACCTACTTCATTTTCCATCTCCTCTTGGACCACAATGCTTCTAAACACCTCCAATCACTCCATAGGACACTCTAATACCTGATAAAGACATATGAATGCAATATGGATCCTAAAGATGCTTAATAACCTAATCTTTATGCTTAATTCCACAATGCTTCTAAACACCTCCAATCACTCCATAGGACACTCTAATACCTGATAAAGACATATGAATGCAATATGGATCCTAAAGATGCTTAATAACCTAATCTTTATGCTTAATTCCACAATGCTTCTAAACACCCCCAAACTTGTTCTTTACTTGTCCTCAAGTGAACTTGCAAGAACTCATAAGGGAGAGAGGTTTGAAGGTGGGAGCTCATAGCCAAAAGAAACACTTCCTAGCCCTCAACTAAACATCCTAAAGAAACATAGCAAATAGCATGAGCAACTCTCTTATTATACTCTAGCTTCTCTACGCCTATCTATACTCTTATGCATTACACAAGTTGCAATACTCATCAACTAACAAGTTCTTTAAACCAACTCTCACATTGATTCACACACACAAGGTGAATTCTCACAAATGGGCACATGATCTCAATCATTTGGCTAGGTAAGCAATGGTCTAATATGAATGAAGAGGAGGATTCAAATGTTATCATTTCAAGGTGGTTATCACTCAAAAACAAGGAGCTTGATCATTATGCAAAATTTATCTAAGACTAGAAGCAACTCATGCATACATAGATTCATTCTCATCATTCTACCCCTTTTTATAAGTGATTACAAGTTCTTCCCCTTTTTATCACCATCTCAAAACCAAAATAACACCCACCCACATCACTCACCCAATGAACAACTCTCTTTTTCTTTTTACTCAACCAACTAGGGACTTTAATTCACTTTTTACAACACTTAGCTCTAACTCTTTCTCATTTCCCTCCCCACCATCTCTTTGGTTCTTTTTTTTTTATAAGGGGAAAGGTTCTTTTGTACATAATCTAGAGCTTCATACTTTTCTTTTGTCCCTAGAGTTTTTCTTTTCTAATGACACTCTTTTGTTCATCTTTCTCATCTTTCTCACTCCCCAAACCCAAGATATTAACATTTAGAACACACAAACCCTCTCTCACCATCCTAAAATGCTAGCTCATTATGCTAGCAAGAGATGAGAACAAATCTATGTCGCCTCCAATACTCTCAAGATTTTGCACATGACAAGCTATCAAAAGAGGCCTCACTCATGCAATTCAATGTTTGGTCACAAAGAATGGCTAGGGTTGTAGGGTATGGAGTGTCATTTGGGTTAACACGGTATAATGGAATAAGATAACGAAATGTGTATGAGATCCATGATCAAGTATGCAAGTGCCCATATGCAAGAGAGATTAAGTTCATTCAAGCCAAGTTCAGTTTGGATATGATTTTAAGAACAATGCCAATATAAAGCAAGCAAACAAGTTTCAAGAAGAGTTTTCAAGGCTCGAAGGATGCAAGGCTTTCAAAAGATGCTTAAGCTACTTGATATGTTTAACTAGGGTGTCACTTTGAGTTTTAGACAAGAGTTCTTTACAAGGCATTTTAAATCATTGCTCCTTATGTACAATGCAATGCATGAGACTCAAATCGTCAAAGAAAACATGATCAAATACTTGGTACCTCCCCCAAACTTAGTTCACACGGTCTCTGTGTTAGGAAGTTGAAGGAGATACCGAAAAGGGTGATAAATGCAAAGAAAAACCGGTATATACAATAGAAAGGTGGTGGAGTACCTCACTATGGAGTGTGGGAAGAGGCTATTGCCTCATCCTCGGTGTCAGCCTCCTCGTCTGTTGAGGCAAGGGATGGAGATTTGTTTCATGAATCGGAGGGTAGAGCTGGTGGGTTTCTCTTCCGGCGGAGCAGCTGTTTCTTAGTGGCGGGAAAACTGAGTGCCAAAGGGCCAATTGAGAGCTGGGGCTGGGGGGTAAGGAAGTCAAAGTCTGATGTTGAGCATCCTGCTACAGCTCCTCTAGTCAGTATATCATCCACCTTCTTCATGAATTGAGCTGAAGCTTGAGCTTGCCTCTTTACAGTGTTACTCAACTCCTTGTACTTGTTCTTGAGCTTGAAGATAGTTATGTCCTAAGCTTTGTTCCATCTTTGGAGATTTCCAATATGCTCATGAGCTTGGCGATGGGGACCACTGGCCAAAGCTCCAGGATGCTGCTCAAAATGGTAACGAGGAGGACCATAGAGGAGCTCAGAATTTAAACCAGAAGTATCTTCCTGGTACATACCACATTTATCTGCAGTCTTCTTCTTCTTGGGAGATCTCATGGGGCCTAGAGGACCATGGGGTGCAAGGAGGTGCTCTCTCCCAATATCAAGGCTAATAGCTCCTGGCTGCGTCAAGCTTGTTAGGTTCCAGTTTGTGAGAAGCACTTCAACCTCCTTTGTAGACTATAGGTAAGAGTAGACACAAACTCCATCGAACCGTCCACTGAAGTACTGAGCTTTTTTCAAGTAGCTTCCATCCAAGAAGGTTGGACTAGTTGGATCATCTCCCAAGGGGATATCCTTGTACTTAAGCAATGGAGCTATCAAGCCCCCAATTCCAATCTGAGGTTCAGAGTCACTTGTTGTCCAAGCCCATTTGTAGTGGATGAGGCGCTTCGCAAAGAATCCCACCATTCCAAAGTTCTTGTAGAAATCAGTGCTGACAAGAGGTAACTGAGATGCTGGAGCATAATGTTGGACAGTTTGGTGAAGAAGTTGTAGTTCCTCATCATTAACAGTTCCTGGTTCTTTCCTTGGGAAGATGGTGTGGACAATCAACCGGTGGAGATAGCGCACTGAGCGATGGCGAATGGAGGCATTCTTGTCACGGCTTGGCTTTCGATCCTTCCCCGCCAATACCTTCCAAACCAGTCTGGCAATGCTCTCTTCCCTAGTGGCATCATAGAGGATGGGAATTGATGATTCCTCCAAATCCTTAAGACCAAGCGCTTGTTCAATCTCCTTGAAGGTCATGTAATGAACCTTCTCATGGACCTTGAACTTGATCTTCCCCCATCCTTGCCTCACATGCTTAGAAGTGTGAAAGGTGGCCTCCAATGATGCCAAGAACTGACATGAGACCTCTTCATAGGTAGGATAAGCCATGGAGAAGAAGCTTTACATGTTCATGTGCTCCAGCATTTGCTTGATGCCTTCAACTATCTCCAACTCTTCCGTAATCTTGATATCCGCAAATTTAGTTGGAGGCCACAACACACCATTCTTCAAATGCCCATATAGCTTAGATTCAGTTGGCTTCTTGGTTCTATCCCTCTCAGTATCAACATTCTTCCCCTTAGAAATCTTCGCTTTCTTGAGGAGAGCTTGGTCCTCTTCAGTGATGTCTTCATTGTCCTCCACTTGAGGAAGAGCTACCCCCTTGCTCTTTGGATCCTTAGATATTTTGGGAGGGGCTGACTTTCTACCACCAACAACCTCTCTCTCATCAGTGGCAACTTGCTTTCCATCTCTCTTCTCTTAAGCTTTTGATTTCCTTGCTGCCAAGGTTTGTTGCCTAGAAGTTCCTCCTGTTGAAGATATGGAGGTTAAAGGCTTTCCAGTTCTAGCAGTCTCTTGCTTTGCAACCTCTTGTTTCTCAGCTTCCATCATGTGTTGATCCTTTCTCTCCATTTGTACCTGAAAATTTCAAACCTTGGAGAAGAGTAAGCACATGGAAGAAGAAGATTTGATAATGCAAATGTGAATTCAACTCATGATCATTTAGCCTAAGCAAAAACCATCACATTGCACACAAGTTATTGATATAAGGCTACAAGAGAGAGACATAAGCAAAGAATAAAGCTCTTAAGCAAAATTTAAGCATGAATTGAATTCTTCAATGAGAAAGTTTTCTAATCAAGCTCTTAAACACCCTAACTAACCAAGCCAAGCCAAATTCATACCCAATTATTACAATTTTGAAAAATTCTCAAATCTCATGAACCCTAATTTTCAAAGTTCAAATTCAACTCAAATTCACCATAGAATCAACCCAACATGATATATAAGCTTTCCCTAGTCTATTTCACAAGAATCTAGCAAGAAAAATATCAAATTTCAAGTTCAAATTTCTAGGGTTCATGAGGCCTACGAAATTGAACTTTGTGATACAATACCTTGCTCTGGATGAATGGAAATGATGAGTTGAATCAAGAAAATAGACTACAGGGCCGAAAGCTTGGATTTAGAAAAAAGAATGGAGTGATTTGGTAGAGAATTGAGTGAGATATGGGGTGATTTGGTGTGGGAGGTTTAAGAGAGTTTGGTGTTTGTGAATGAGAAAGAGAGAGGAAACGAGAGAGAGAGTCGCGGGTAAAGGGTGATTTAGGGTCGAACCGGGTCGGGTCGTCGGGTTTAAGGGTCGAAACCATACCTGAGCGGGTTTGGACCCGTTAACGCGGGTAGGAGGAGACGGAGAGCACCCGCATCGTCGTCCCCGCGTGGACCCGTCGTAACTGATCAGCTCCGTGCGCGCGGGTACAGCTCCCTGCATCACTCACCCCGCGTCATCCGTCGTCGCGCTCTCTCCAGCGATGTACGCGCGGGTGAGCTATCCCGCGTGTGCACAACCTGCGTGAGACCATCGTCAAAGCTCTCCCTCCGTGCACGCGGGTAAGCTACCCTGCCTGATATCTCAACCCGTTTTCACGTTTTTTTTTTTTTTTTCAAATCCTAGTGAAGTATGTACAAGGATAGACATGGGACTTCCTCCCAAGTGAGCTTGTTTTAAGTCTCTAGCTTGATTTTGTTTTCCCTTGGCTAGGCGGAGACGGGGTCGGAGAGTGAAACCGAGATTCTTTTCTCCTCCATTGTGGTTCCCATGTATAGCTGAAGTCTTTGTCCATTAACTGTAAAGTCTCCACCATTTTTGTCCCATAACACAATTGCTCGATATGGCCTAACTTCCTTGATCTTGAAACGACCAGACCATCTTGAGTTGAGCTTCCCGGGGAACAACTTCAATCTAGAGTTGTAGAGAAGCACTTGATCTCCAGCACTGAACTCTCTCTCTTCAAGATTTTCTTGTCATGAAAAACTTTAGTTTTCTCCTTGTAGATCCTCGAGTTCTCAAAAGCATCCAATCTAATCTCATCAAGCTCATTGAGTTGGAGAAGTCTCTTCTCCTTGGCACTCTTGATGTCAAAATTCAGCAAATTAACAGCCCACAATGCCTTATACTCAAGCTCAACTGGCAGATGACAAGCCTTCCCATACATAAGGTTAAAAGGTGTGATTCCCAAAGGAGTCTTGTAAGCTGTCCTATAAGTCCAAAGTGCATCATCAAGCTTGTCAGACCAATCTTTCCTTTTAGTTCCCACAATTTTCTCTAGGATAGATTTGATTTCTCTGTTGGAGATCTCAACTTGCCCACTTGTCTGAGGATGGTAGGGTGTTGCCACCTTATGCTTCACACCATTCTTCTTGAGAAGACTTTCCTTTGGCATGAATCACACCTAGAGACAAAGTCTTGAGTGTCCTTGAACTTATGAGGCCACCAAAACCCAGCTTGTAACACCTTTGAAACAGTCTTGAAAGTAGCAAAATGACCTCCATAGGATGATCCATGACAGTGTGTAAGGATCCCATCAACTTCTTCTTTCGCTACTACTCTTCTATAGAGTTGATATCTACAAATTATGTAGAGGTAAGGCTCATCCCAATAGTATCTCTTCACATCTTTGTAGAACTTCTTCTTGGCATATCCTTCAAGACCCAATGGCTCTCTTCCACAAGCTAAGTAGTTCACAAAATCAGCATACCAAGGACCTTTCTCTTCAGTTGCCTTCACCTCTTCAAGCTTCTTTCCAGTTTCACATACTGCCCTAATAGCCATGATCTGTTCTTCTGGAAGCCCTTCATCAATGGGGATCCCACACTCAATCTTCAGTCTAGACAAGTGATCAGCTACACCATTCTCAACTCGTGGCTTGTCTTTGATCTCAAGATCAAACTCTTGTAGCAGCAAGATCCACCTCAACAGTCTTGGCTTAGCATCCTTCTTGGCTAAAAGTAGTCTCAATGCAGCATGAACAGTGTAGACTATGACTTTTGACCCAACCAAATAGCTTCTAAACTTCTCAAAGGCATAGACAATGGCTAGCAGCTCCTTCTCAGTTGTAGCATACTTCATTTGGGCTTCATCAAGAGTTCTACGTGCATAGTAGATCACATGAGTCTTCTTGTCTTTCTTTAGACCAAGGACAGCTCCCACAGCATAGTCACTAGCATCACACATGATCTCAAAGGGGAGATCATAATCTGGTGGCTGCACAATGGGGGCGCTAATCAGCTTGTCCTTCAACTTCTTGAATGCTTCTAGACACTCCCAATCAAAGTTGAATGCAGCTTCCTTGCATAGTAGCTTAGCCATTGGTCTAGCTATCATGCAGAAGTCTTTGATGAATCTTCTATAGAATCC
>NC_027752.1:19369273-19370330 GCF_000695525.1 Brassica oleracea var. oleracea
TCTGAAATCTTGTGTCCAAGCACAATCCCTTCCTTAACCATGAAGTGGCACTTCTCCCAGTTCAGCACAAGGTTGGTGTCTTCACATCTCTTTAGGACCCTGCAAAGATTTGACAAACAAGCAGAAAACGAAAATCCGTAGACAGAGAAGTCATCCATGAACACCTCCACAACATCCTCTATAAGATCAGAGAAAATAGACATCATACACCTTTCGAAGGTGGCTGGAGCATTACATAGCCCAAATGGGATCCTTCAATAAGCAAAGGGACCATAAGGGCATGTGAATGTTGTTTTCTCTTGATCATTTGGATGTATGGGTATTTGGAAGAACCCTGAATACCCATCAAAAAAACAATAATTGGGATGATTTGCAAGTCTCTCTAGCATTTGATCAATGAATGGCAATGGAAAATGATCATTTCTAGATGCTGAGTTAAGTTTTCTATAATCTATGCACATCCTATGTTCCGTTATTGTTCTTGTTATAATTAGTTCATTTTTATCATTTTTAACCACAGTTATTCCACCCTTCTTTGGGACAACATGCACAGGAGACACTCATTTGCTATATGAAATAGGATAGATTACACTTGCATCTAGGAGTTTTAGAATCTCTTTCTTAACAATATCTTTCAAGTTGGGGTTCAACCTTCTTTGATGTTCTATAGTAGTCATAGATTCATCCTCTAGATGTATCCTATGCATGCATAAAGAAGGTGATATCCCTTTAATATCATCTAGTGAGTAGCCTATTTCCTTTCAATACTTTTTAAGTTTATTCAAAAGTTTAGACAATTCATTTTCATTCAGTTCACTACTCACAATGACAAGATATGTCTCATTAGGTCCAAGAAATGCATACCTTACACCAAGGGGAAGAGGTTTAAGCTCCACTTTTGGTGCTTTGAGTTCACTCCAATCATCTTCTTGGAGGTTCTCTTGTTGATCAACTGAGGCAGCATGTTGCACTACAGGAAATGTGGGTATTAATAGCGTCGTAGCATAGCCTTTTTTGCTTCTCTGCTATTGTATATAAACACGGGCCTTTATAATAG
>NC_027752.1:19370430-19388628 GCF_000695525.1 Brassica oleracea var. oleracea
ATAGCGCTTTTCGTCCGCTATTACTAACCACATTTCCTGTAGTGTTGAACTTCTTGTGGAAGCTCTATAAAGTTGTCTTCTCCACTTTTCTCCTTGTGGCAGTCTAGCATCCTCACATACCTTGCACTCTCCTCATCTTCTATCAATTGAGTCTCTCTATCAACTGTTATGGCATGTTGAAGAGAGTCCTCAATAGCTAATTCCTCCAAATACTCTTCAGTTAAAGTTTTCATCTCCTCAATGTAGAATGCTTGGCTTTGGGTAGTGGGCTTCTTCATCACCTGCTTGATGTTAAAATGCAAGATGTTCTATTTGCCAAGATGAAGATCAATCTTCTCTTCCTTAACATTCACAACAGCTCCTGTTGTAGTCAAGAAAGGTCTCCCTAATATCAAAGGATTTGTTGGTTCTTCATCCATCTCCAACACCACAAAATATGTAGGAATCTCACAATTTCCAACCATAACAGGGAGATCTTCTAGGATACCAATGAGAATCTTCACTGAGCGATCAGCTAGCACAAGAGAGAGTCTACACTTCTTGTATTGTGTAAACCCAAGCCTTTTAGCAATGGAGAGAGGCATAAGGCTCACACTTGCTCCCAAATCACATAGACACTTTTCAAAAGCCAATTGCCCAATGGCACAAGGTAGTGTGAAACTTTCTGGATCTTCAAGCTTCTTGGGGATGGTTAGCCGATGTATAATGGCGCTGCATTCATGGGTGAGAACTACCATCCCTTCCATCTCTTTCTTCTTCTTGGCTACAGCATCCTTGAGGAACTTGATGTACTGAGGCACTAGCATGAAGGCATCATTAATGGGCATAGTAATCTGAACTTCACTCATTTGCTTCTCAAACAAGGCCTTGTATTGCTCCAAAAGTTGTCTCTTGAATCTACCAGGAAAGGGAAGTTTTGCTTCATATGGAGGAAGAATGAATGGAGCTCCTTTTGATGAAGTAGCAGCTTCATTCTTTTTCACAACCTTCTTCTCTTCTCCAACTTTTCTTTTCCTTTAGCTTCAACTATCTTCTCCAAGATCTCTACATTGGTTTTCTCATCCACAATAACTACATCATCAACCACATTGATGACCACCTCCCCATCTTGATTCTCATTATCCCTAATGAGATCTCTAGGAGGCAACTGTTTACCACTCCTAAGGGTGATGGATTTCATTGTCTCCTTGCTATCCAAGAGAAGCATATCCAGCTTGTCTTGTAAAGCTTTTAACTCTTTCTTGGTGTTTGTATCATCACCTCCACTGCCTATGTTGCTTCTATCAGGCTCATCACTGTAGACTGAATCATTCTTAGCCATATTCTCTAGAAGCTCCAAAGCATCTGCTTCAGTTCTCCCCAAGAACAAACCATTGCTAGCAGTATCAAGTTGGCTTCTAAACTTTGGCAAAGCACCTCTGTAGAAAGTACTAAGCAAACTCTCCATATTGAAGCCATGATGAGGACATTGAGAGATGTAGCTGATGAACCTTTCCCATGCTTCTCCAAAGCCTTCAAGAGTCTTTTGATGAAATCCAGAGATTTCATTCCTTAGCTTAGAAATTCTTGAAGTACAGAAGAACTTATTGAGTAAAGCATTCTTGCATTCATCCCATGTGGTGATTGAGTCTCTTGAAAAGCTCTTCTCCCATGTGTGAGCTTTGCCTCCCAAAGAGAATGGAAACAACCTGAGCTTGAATGCATCTTCAGAGACACCATTGATCTTTGTTGTTCCACACAGCTTATCAAAGTTATCCAAGTGGTCTAGTGGATCCTCCAAGGCAAGACCATGGTACTTGTCGCTCTGGATCATGTTTATCAAGCTTGACTTGATCTCGAAGTTGTTGTTTTCCACAGCTGGTGCTCTGATGCCAGCTCTATGCCCATGGATATTGGGCTCATCATGTGTGCCAATAGCTCTTGCTTGGCGCTGTGGGTGTTGTGGCCTAAGGTTGGCAGCTCCTTTGCCAATGCCCTCTCCATCTTGAGGCTGATTCTGATGTTGATCCATCATAAACCTCAATCTGTCTAGGTGAGCATGTTGCTCTTCTTCTCTTCTTCTCCTTTCAATCTCCCTTTCAAGTGCTCTAATGTCTTCAACTCTTGGAACTAGATCCGTTGGACCTCTGCTCCGCAAGTTCATGCACCTGAGATACAAAAGGGCTAGGAGAGAGTATCAACTAGATATAATAATAAGACTTAGTCTCAAGTAAGGACCAAATCTCAATGTCAAAAACAACTTAGAACCGGCAACTGCGCCAAATTTGAAATGGACTTTTCAGAGGTCCAATAATCAAATCATTATAGTAATTAAGATGTCAATCAATTTCAATTATTTTGATGCAAAGAGAATGCAGGTTCAAGCTTAATCTAAGTGCAATCAAGTGATAAGGTGATTCAATCAAGCTAACAAGGTTCTAACGCTACTAATTAGCAACTTTCAATCAAATAGATAAAGAAGGACACATGGGTATAGGAATTTGATGTCAAATGATTAAGATTCAATCTAAAATGACAAGGTTTCAATCAACACATTTCCCTAAGTCTAGATAACAATTCTAAGCAAGTTTTTTATCGAGATAAATGTTCATTTGCTCTCATTGATCAAACATCAAATATCTTTGGTTTGTGTCAGTCAAGCAATCATTAAGAACATATCATACAACTATCAAAACTCCCCTAACATCAAATGTCTTTGGTAGGGTAAGTTA
Source organism: Brassica oleracea var. oleracea (assembly GCF_000695525.1). NCBI lineage: Eukaryota > Viridiplantae > Streptophyta > Magnoliopsida > Brassicales > Brassicaceae > Brassica > Brassica oleracea. Next base: position 19,373,142 of record NC_027752.1, read on the forward strand.
AGAGCATGTTGAGTTGGCTCAGACATTTCATCGAACACCTTTCAGGCAATGAAATGTCTAGGTTTCTAATCTGAAATGGCCAACTCTAGATTAGCATTAAGATCACTCAATCAAGCAAGGAAACATATTAATATATTCTAAACATTCTAGATCATCACTTAATCATCCTAATCATCCTAACCCATGAATCCAAACATGACTACTCACTAATTGTCATGATAAACCCAAGAATCAATGATGATCTGGTGTTAATCATGATTAGTGATCGAGATAATCAAGCAAACACAAGATTTCAAGATGAAAAGATGTTAAAGTTTAAATCTTTTACCCAAAAGATTTTGTGTTTGGATAGAAAACAAGATAAGTCTCAATTTTGGGATAATACGGGTATTTATACAATTCCAAAAAAAACTAATGGTTTCCATTAAAAAGTCTAAAAAACCCTTAAAAATGTTTAAAATTGACTAAGGATAAGTCTCGACTCGGGTAGAAGTCGACGGCTACAACCCGCGCGACCCTAAGCCGCGTTGGAGCGTCGAGCGGCTGCAATTCATGCTCGCGGGTAGCTCGCCCCGCGTCACTTACCCCCCGTCAGACCGTCGATGATGCTGCTTCTTCATGCGCGCGGGTAACGGATCCCGCGTCGTTCTCCCCGCGTCAAGGCATCGTCTCGCTTCTCCAGCTCCGTGCACGCAGGTGAGTGATCCTGTGTGCCTTCAACCCGCGTTGGGGCTCTTCGTCGCCTCTTCTTGCTTTGGCTACGCGGGTAGGTGAGCTCGGGGTGCTTCAACCCGCGTCGTACTCGCCCGAACTCGAACCAACTTCATTTTCCATCTCCTCTTGGACCACAATGGTTCTAAACACCTCCGATCACTCCATAGGATACTTCAATACCTGATAAATACATATGAATGCAATATGGATCCTAAAGATGCTTAATTTCTAATCTATATGATCAATACGTACAAAATGGATGGTTAAAACAATGCAAATATGCAAGATATCACACCAAACCCAACGAATATGCAAATATGTAAACAATATGCACATACTTGTATTTTAATATAAGTAATCATGTGTTTTAATCGATAGATCCGAAGTTAATGACAACTTTTACCGGTAGATAAAAAATCAAATTCTAAATTAATAGATAAGATTATATTTCTACGAATTTTTATGTAAAATAAGGTTGAGACAAATTAGTTGTTTGCATATCAAATAGCGAATTAAATCTTAAAATGATGCTTATTTTGAAACTAAAACTGAGTTTAAAACTTTACATGTTCGAAACATAAGTATTATTTATCACTTATAACAGACACAGATTATACACGCTTATGGATATAATACAAGAGCCCAAACATAACCATGACACTGATACAATTTAACTTTTACAAACACATATATGGTTCACAAACCAAACAGATTCATCATCCACCTCCTTTAAGCAAAAAGAATCTGAGAATTGGACGGAGTTAAATCCCCATAACGCTCCGGCGACTCCACCACTTCCCACCTCACACCAAACTTACTCTCCGACCTCCAAATACTCCCAACCGCAAGATGAAGGTTCCGACCAACCACATACACTCTGTTCCCATAACAGTTAACCGCAAACGGTCTACAAATCTTCTCAGGCAACTCCGGTCCGTTAACCGTCTCCCATGAATCCGTAACCGAATCATAAACCTTCATCTTCATCCTCTCCAACTCCGACACTATAAACAACCGATCATAAATCACCACACTCGTCCCCGTCCATCCTTCTCGCAACCCCATAGCCATCGTCTCCCACTGATCCGTCCTCGGGTCGTAAACCTGACCTCTAGGGGATACAAAGAAGGGCCATAACCATCCTTCCGTCACCAAAAGCTTCCCGTTTAAAACCGCTGCGTCGTAAGACGCCATCTGTGTAACCATGTTGGAAACAGACCGCCACTTCCCATCCAAAGGGTTCAAAACCTCTGCAGTGTCGAGCTCGAACATATCCGCAGAGTTTCCTCCAGCTGCGTATATCTTCCCGTCTATCACACCACTACCAAAGAACGATCTAGCCGTTATCATCTTGTTAGTGACTGTCCAGTGGTTCCTTACCATGTCGTACTTCAACACCAAGTCAAGAGGACAATCAGAATCAGAAACCATTCCTCCGCAGACAAACATAGTGCCTTCCTTTGGCATTGAGACCGATCTAAACCCGTGAGGACACACTTTGTCTCTACAAGGCATCGCTGGGATCTCGTGCCAAGTGAGGTTCCTCAAATCCAAAACCTTCCACTGGATCTTCCCTGTGCATCTACTAAACCCGACAACGAACAGCCACGGTTCTTTAAAACCGAACTCCTTGCGCCTAGCGAAGAAGGTCTCTTTAGCACAGAACAAGAAGTGCCATCTCTTGCAGACGGATCTACTCGAGACGTGGCTTTCGACGGGAACCCGCAAGAGACAGTTAAGAGCGACATCATCTGGTAAACCGGGAATCAACGGTTCTCCGGTAAGAGACAGTTCTTGTTCCGATGATCTATCGAACAATGGTGATTGAACCGAGGCAGCTACTCTGAATTTGGGAGACAGTGTCATCTGAGAATCGCCAAGCTTGTGCACAGCTGCTCTTTGGGATGAAACCCTAACCCTCTGCATCGTCTTCTTCTTCTTTCAAGAACACTCAAGATTTCAATTATCAGTGGGAAGTACTTTGGTTCTTCTTGTTCAACCTGAAAACGGAAAACCTTGACAATCAGAGCATCATCACTAACACTAAGACTCATTAAACTTTTCTGATTCCAGTAAAAGAACTGAAACAAGATCCAAATTCAAGATTCATTGAAGTAAACCCTAGCAGAGAAGGGGCTAAATAGGTGAAGAAACAGAGCTTATCGAGAGTTTAAAGAAAAGCGAAGATCATATCCTTACAGAACAAGAGGGCGATAGATACGGTTTGTTGTGTTGCTTCGTCGCGAATCTTTAAGCTCTTTTTGGTAATCGGGAAGAAGACGTAGTTATTACTTTTGGGAAAATAATAGTACGACTGCAAAAGTATCTCTGTCTATTTTATTGAAGTAACTGCCGCAAATCTTTCGTGTAGAATATGTATATGTCCTAATCACACTTCTTTTTTCTTTTTAACGTCTGAACAGATTTTATTGATATACCGAACTGAAAATAGAGTTGTAGAATCGTATACAAAGCAACGAAATACAATTTATTACATAAACAGAAATATGCGACATATGCTGAAGACAAATCATTTGTAGAAGTGAAGGTTGACGTTGTTTTCTTTTGCAGTAAGCCTTACACGCTAACAGAGCATGTGATCTGTTATTTTCCTTCTCGAGAATTCGTCTCACTCTGATATGATAGGTATGCCATATTGACATTTTTTTCTTTTTCCATATCATACAGTAAACCCATTGTATTCGGGACATGCTTTGAAGAATGACACGGTACCAATTCGTCCGTATCCGTGTTCTTGATAATAATTTAGACTCTATAGTACTCTCCTTTTGACTCCGGTATGTTAACCTATTAGTCTTCTGTGTGTTCCATCCACCCTTAGACGATGGAGCTTTATTGTTGCCATCCCAAACAGGATATATGTTGAACCAAGCCGAAACTACTCCGAACAAGACAAGATAACATCTGACCAGAATCGAGTAGAAGCCGTCATTCTCAGTGATACCCCACCGCCAAACTTCTAAAGGATAATAATCAGTGAACGAAGGTAACTGTAACACACTTAGATTTCTCACTGTAATCATAGTTTCCTCATGTCCATATTGTCTTCTCATAGAAGGGACCCTAACAGATTTTGCCGACAATAGATGAAAGATTGAAGCGTTGTTATAGTCTCCAGGCCAAGGTGGCTTCAAAAATGATTGCGCCTCTCCAGTAATGACCGGAGGAAGATAAACATCGTGCACCAAGTGCTCGGATAAGGGCCTGGTAAAACCATGGAATTTTGCCGGAAACATTCCGGCGAATCTAATAAAATTTGCCGGAAGATGATGCTCCGAAGTGGAGAAAATCAGTTCTTCGAATCAACGAGATCTCTCTAGCAAACTCCCCCATGATTCCATATAAGAACAAAGGATAATCAAACCAATGACACTGAACGGCTCAATGAATGGTGGTTGGAGTAATTGAAGAGAACAACATCGACAAGTGGATGGATACAGATTCCGTTTGAAGATGAACTCAAACGTAATTGGAAAAATCATGCAAATCATATAATTACTGTGGAAACAAAAATCAGAAAGGCATGAAAGAACCGGCGGCCGAAACCGCCGGTGGTGCTCGGGAATTGAAGAGATGTGTTTTGAAAATTCGCTTTGTAAATCGCCCTCAGAGAGATTTTTTCGGTCTTTTATCAGTATTTAGGACTTCATTTTGTTTTAATGACACTTCTTTTTATTAGTTGCTATGTTATCTTATGTTTTCTTTTAACATGTTATCTTATGTTTTCTAGTAAATAATGGCAAAACTGGTCGAGGAAACGGGCTTTATAATGGGCCTGTGTAAAATCATTTGTCTACATTTGACAAAGTAATTTTGTGTCAGAGTTTCTAAACCAAAACTCTCACAATTTGTTTCTGGTAAGTGTATTCAATTATGTATTTGAGATGATTTTAACTGATTCGGTTTTCAATGAATTATTGATGGTTTTAGGTGAAGTAGGAAAGTTACACTGTTTTAATCACTCTATAAACCTATAAGATTTAGATTTTTATTTTTGTAACTAAAAATTCTTACAAAATACTCTAAAAGGATATATTCAATTGAGAATTGTAGTTGATTTGTATTAAAATAAAAAATCACATGTTATTCAAACATTAATTTTCAAAAACTATTTAAAGTTCATTGTTATTAAATTTGTCATTGATAATATTCTGCTATCTACTGTTATTGGAATTTTTTTTTTGACATCATATCAGAAAAGATTTAAGTTGTAAGTTTTAGAAACAATTTGGTGATTTTTTGAATGGTTTAGTGGAGTTCATTAGTTACAAAAAAAAAACAAATACTACCATTTTAGATTAGATTCTAGAGTAATGTAATTAAAAGCATATTAAATTATCCAATTTACTTCAGCGTCGGGAGATCCATACATCTTTAGAGATAGTTTTCAGCTGCTCTCAAAATCCATTGATTGGATTCTTCAACGACGATTTTGACTTCTTTGTGTTCTTTCGAATGCGGGCTTCAGGACTACAAGTGAAGATTTTCTACGGGTTTCTTCTCTCCTTAGCCACCTCTGTCTTTTGTTATGTTTTAGCTTTGTTGTTTTATCAGCTTATCATCGAGTATCTCTCTGATTGTACCGTTTTAGCCCGTCGGGAGTTTAATTTAATATAAACATTGTTTATTCAAAAAAACATTATCCAATTTACTTATCTATACTATTAAAACACATCTATTTTATTAATTTAAAGTCCTATTTTTTATCTACTTGAAAAGTTATCATTTAAGTTTGAACCTATTCACATCTTATTAAAAATAACATCCCATATAATTCGGTTATACAATATATATATATCTTATATAGGTATTATCTATCTTATTAATTCAGACTCTTGATTTTATCTACTAATAAAAAATATCTTTTAAATTTAAAAATGGTCCAATTACTCATTATAATAATATGGCCCTGTTATCTATTAGTTTAGCCAAAGATTACATTTATGTTTCTTTATATCATAATATAACAATTAAACCATCATCTAAACATCTTTATAATTATTTATCAGGCTTTGTTAGAACATAAAAATATGGTTTACCAAAACATAGATGACACAGTTATACTTATGCCAAACATGAAGTATGAAATACATTCAGTCGTTCATATATGAAAAAATATGGTATCTTTTATATAATTGCCATATGAGTGGGTTCAAATTTTCATACTTATATATATATATATATATATATAGATATATATATATATATTATTATGTATTTAATGTATTCATATATGTCATAAGATTATATTATTTTTTGCATTTTTGGATCAGTCATGTTTTTGCAATTTTAAATTTCAAAGATTACAAAATCTTCATATTATAACTAATGTTAAGGGAACAAATTTGAGAATATCCATTATTTATTCCTAACTAACCTGCGATACTATATCCAAAAAATATTTTATATTTCTAAAATCCATAATTTGAGTGAATCGGTTAATATATAAGAGGAATAAATCTTATAATATAAAGCAAACAAAATAAACCTTATAAATCCAAACTAAAACTTATAAATCTTATACATTATGATTTATTAATTGTAATAATAATATAGTATGTACAAAAAAATAAATGTTATATATTAATTTTTAACTATATAAATTATTAATACTATTATCCCTACGCAATATATAATATTAAAATTATAACATAGTTAATCAATTATAAGAAATTTAAAACCATTTCCCATATTATTTACTCGAAACAATTTAATTGTTTTTGTCATCAATTAAAACACGATTACAAATAATTTTTAAGAAAATAAAAATAAAAAACCAATGTAACCAAACATATTATCTAATAAGTTGATAAAACATTAATTATATTTTAATTCTTTTGTAATTAAGAAATGTAATCCGTGTTTTAACGCAGGTGTTTGAGGTACCCTTGATATGGTTTAATATTTACAGCAATGCTACTATATTTGAATTTAAAAAAAATATATGGAAATTATTTGTACCTATCCAACGATTCTTAACTATTTTCCTAAAATAAATAATAAATATATATATACATACTATTAAAATACAAGACTTTTTTTGAGGTCCCCTTGGTATGTTTTAATATTTACAGCAATGCCACTATATTTAAATTTAAAAAACATTTATGGAAATTATTTGTAATTATCCAACGATTCTTAACTATTTTCCTAAAATATATATACATATATATATTATCTGTACTATTAAAATACAAGATCTTAATTGAAGCCCCCTTGATATATTTTAATATTTACAGAAATACCACTATATTTAAATTTAAAAAAACAATTATGAAAATTATTTATACCAATCCAACGATTCTTAACTATTTTTCTAAAATGAATATATATAACAACTTAATAACATCATCGATCTTCACTCAAGATTAAATTTATATGACTATTTCCTATGATATCATGGATAATGGTATAAATTATTATTATATATATTAGATGTTGTTGATTACTTTTGATGATATCACAAATAAAACTGAAATGAAATGACTATAAACACAGAAATACTCTTCAATAACATATCTATATATATTACTAAAATTTAAAACAGAAACAAAAAAACTGAATCCAACTTGATTTTAGGTAGAATATTTTTTTAGAAAAAAAACTATTTTCTTTTTTTCTGAGCAACAGAAAAACTATATATATATATTTGAGTAACAGAAAAAAACTATATTTTATATATTTTATACTAACAAATATCCATATATTTTAAGAGTGTGGGCCCCATAGGTAAATATTTATGATTTTAAAAGTTAAAAGACAATTTATTTAAATTAGCAAGTATAATTAATTATATTTATCAACTTGAAGCCAATGTCTAATATATAAACGATCAGAACCTACAAATTTTATATATAGTTGTTGCGAAGTTATCATTTAATGTAAGAGTTTTTATGTAATTTATTTTCACTATTAAAATCAACTTCAGCATAGATAGGTTTATAAAACATAAGAAGTTTTACAATGTAAGGTAACGATTCTCCTGATTTCCCTATAGAACCGAATCACTCAAAAATTTAAAAATATTTTAATTTATCTGATTTTTATTCAAAACAATTCCAAAAATGTGATTTTTAATCGATTTATTCGAAATTATCTGAAAACATGAACCCAAATAGAGCCGAATTAAATTCAAAAATTTATTGGGTTGCTAACATTATTATCCATATCAAACCGAAAACAAAAATAATCAACCGGAACCAAACCCAAATTCATAAATAATTGAATGTTTTCTATATCCCTTGAACCAAAAAACGAAAACCACAACCGAAAAAAAACTGAACGCTCATGCCTAAATATATTATTGAAAAAACTGAAGGGTTAATAATTTTGTGAAAAAAGTTAGCTCACGCTTTCAAAGCGCAGGTCAAAATCTAGTAATCATTTAAAACTCATAAAAAAATCAAATTTTTGCAAGTCTTCAAATTTTAGATTCAGTATACCCCTCTAATATCACTAGAAATATCTTCAAATTCAGTAATTACATTTTTAATAACAATGGATTTTATCGCAAGTATAATAACACTATATTTTAAAGGAGTTCTTAATATTTATGTTCAAATAATAAACGATTTATGATTTTGATACAAATCACTTCAAATTTTACCTTGAATATCTCTCCCTTTAATGATTAGATAAGTTATCTTTGGTCAAAAGATAATCCCATAGTCCAACTCTAAATTTTAGATTTACAACTCAATGAATAGAGAACCCATATCAGTGGTCAGATACGAATGAAGTATTTTCAGAGTACACTGAAAATAATAAGAAACTAAGTGGTAACCCGCGCCTTACGCGGAGTGAATAGACTAAAATAAATTATAATTTTTAATATATCAAAACTGCCCATTATGAAACTTGTAAAATTATTATGATATACAAATCAATGCAAAACAAACAATTTGGACTTCCTAAAAACCCCTAATTGATCGTCTAATTATTTAAATATTTGGAAAGTATACAGCTTCGGATATTTGATCATAAACATTTCAAATCTTTGGTTACTCTCATATATCCATTTTAAATCATGCTCATAAAAACATACAATATTATGCGAAAGTCACATTTATGAAGATTTCTTAATATCAAAACAATCTGCGAATATAGTTATCCAATTTATGGAAAGAAAACATTCGACTTCCCATGACAAAATAACACTAAACTAATGGAATATCAGTGTATTCCAATAGAAAAATATATCTTAATCAAGACATGAATGGTGTTATTTCCGATTCATTCGCAAATTTAAAAATTTCATCTCTAATTATTTGTCTATTAACATTTATGAAGATTTCAAAATTATAAAGTCCTGGTGCTTAATTTAAGGGATTGAATTTACTATGTCCTTATTTGTTTTGAATTTTCTGAACTATCAGTCAAAGTTTCTTTTACAATAAATTTTTAACTGAAAAATTGTATAAACGATAATTTAGAAAAGAGCATGTTAAAAATTACCAACGTATAATGTCCTATTGGACCCATAAGACTTAATACTATGCATGATCAAAATAATATATGGTGATATGATTTCATGCGCATGCTAATCTTCTTTATATCATTCCAAATTTATTGGACCCATACGGAAACTACATTACTTACTTATGCACATAACACATACATATATCATTGGGAACATATAGCATAATATATAATACAAAATACAAATATTATGCTAACTTATAATAAATAATCACTTATATACAATAATACAGCATACACATCGAAAAATATTCGAGTTAGTTTGTGTTTAATAATTGAGACAGAGAACCGAAAATGGATATTTCAGATTAGTTAATGACCGAAATCGAAAGTACAATTCGAATATGCCATATATGCAACCGTCAACACACACTGGTTAGTTCGGGTTTGCAGGGGAAGGAACAAAGATGCATAAAATGAAACATATACTATAATCCTTTTCTAGTATTATTTGGCAATAGCATTACATGTAATTAGTGTGGGAACCAAAAATCGCACCGTCGATTTCCGTTTAAATAAAGAAAGTAGGAGAACCCTAATTTCCCAGAGGTCCCGGATATCTGCTAATACCACACGCCAAGCAATCAAAACACGAAACGAGAACAATAATAAAATAAGAGGTCGAAAAAGAGAGCAAGATAGTTCTTATTCCGAATCTGCGTTTGAGCGTTTACAACAAGGTAAGTGCCAGAGTTATGAGAGCTGTCGGCGAGATTCCTAGTTCTAAAACCCTAAGACGGCAAAAACCTAATTGAGTCGCAGCTCGAATAACAAAAACGGAAAATTGCCTAAAATCGCTCTAAGTGCTAAGTTTGCTGTGAAAAATCCTCTCCCATGCCTCTCGCCTAGGACCCTTTATATATTGGCTCCAAGGTCGGTTTACGCTTTTTCTCTTCTGCCCTTAAGCCGCCATAGCATAAAAATGGAGATATTCCATTTTAATAAAAAATGGTTTCACACGTTCAACAAAACTTTATAAACCAAAATATCCATCTACTATGCTGCAGCTAGTGTCTATCCCTTTCTTTATTATTATTTGAGTTGCATTATTAACATTAAACCTTAACCTATGTGTGGTTAACAAGATTTCCATTGCTTAGGTGTCACCACTACAATCCACCTTACCTCATTTATTGAATATCCCTCTCTTGTCAAGACTAATTGTTGGGGTCAAAAACGGTTACGACGAAGTTAACGTCCAAATCCCCGAAGAAGAAAAACGTAGAAAACTTCTTCGACAAATACTTTTTCGAAATAGATTCTTCTTTACGAAAAACCTGGAAGAAACGCGAATCATCGGACAAGAGCTCGAGAAGGATCGTTACGCAGCGAGCAAACACGTGCTCCGCTCGGTCGCTACGTAGCGACCGAGCAGAATGGGCGTTTGGTCGCTATGTAGCGACTGAGCTTTGGCTCGAACTCGGTCGCTACGTAGCGACCGAGCGGAGCACGTGTTTGCTCGCTGCGTAACGATCCTTCTCGAGCTCTTGTCCGATGATTCGCGTTTCTTCCAGGTTTTTCGTAAAGAAGAATCTATTTCGAAAAAGTATTTGTCGAAGAAGTTTTCTACGTTTTTCTTCTTCGGGGATTTGGACGTTAACTTCGTCGTAACCGTTTTTGACCCCAACAATTAGTCTTGACAAGAGAGGGATATTCAATAAATGAGGTAAGGTGGATTGTAGTGGTGACACCTAAGCAATGGAAATCTTGTTAACCACACATAGGTTAAGGTTTAATGTTAATAATGCAACTCAAATAATAATAAAGAAAGGGATAGACACTAGCTGCAGCATAGTAGATGGATATTTTGGTTTATAAAGTTTTGTTGAACGTGTGAAACCATTTTTTATTAATCTAGGGATATCACAGGTCTTTGGAAGGTCCCAAAATAATCTTTAAGGGGAGGAGTAGCTCAGGGATAGACAGGGCCAGCTTAACATTTATTTGGACTCCTAGGCAAAAAAAAAAAAAATTAAGCTTTTAATATTCATGTTTATTTAAAATTTAAATATATTTTAGAATATTTTATCATCAACATCCTTATAAAAATTTTAATAAAAAATTATATACATCTAAAATATTTTAGGGCCCCTTTTAAATTAAATATAATGAATATTTAAATTTTTCTATCTAAAAATGTGTATATATAAAAAAATCTTGGGTCCTTAACTATTAAGTTACAGGGAGACACGGATTTGGGTCCGGGGCGGTCACACCACTTGTCCCCCCATATCAGCCGGCCGTTCGGATAGATCTTCTCTCATGATATGCAAATGGATCCTAAGCAGGGGTTATGTCCGTATATATGTGTCGATAAACAATATGACTTAGTTTCGCGCAGCAGGTGTACTGAACTTAAAACGTGTTGGCGTTACAAACTCTTCCTCTTACCATCCAACCACAGGGTTCCAGACTGAACGAGCGAAACTTATTTCATAACTTTTTGCGTTAGTGGTGAAATGTGAGCTCGATAGATATATATCCCCTATATATTAATTGAGCATCATTTAAGAAGTTGTAACTTTAAGTTTGTACTAATTAAAATGAGACCTTAAATAAAAGCTACGGAGTTACCTAATATTATTAATATATATATGGCAATTAGTGGTTATGAATAATAAAGATTTGATAACAATTTTTTGCATCCATCCTCATTTTTGTTTAATTTTATATTATTAAAAGAAAGTAAACAATCACATTAAACATATAATAAAAAATAGATTTTTTTCTTATATGTTATATTTTGAATTTTGTAAAACGACTTTAAATTATAAAAAATGTTTAAAATCCCTTTGAAAATTTTGTGATCATTGGCTTAATTTTTTTGTTATAACAAGATACAAATGATCATACAATCATATTAATATAATTTTTAATTAATAGATATTTATATTAAATAATATATATATATATATATATCGTTTAAATTAAACTATGTAACATTTAAAAATACATAAATATGTTATCTTTAAATTTTCATTGAAAAGAGTATTGAGGTTTTAATATTTTAATTTTGAAATTTGCATCGAAAAATACCACATCAATAAATTTGAGATTAATGGTTTAAATTTTTTATTAAGTCAAATATACAAATGTTAATTAAACCATCTGAGTAGTAAATCTCAATAACAAATATTTATATTACAATATACTATAATTTATGTCAATATATTTGAAATATAATTATATACCATATAAATAAATAAAATGATTATTTTGATTTATTTACCATAAATATATTGTAAATAAATAATATGTATTGTTTTTATTTATGTGATTACTATAATCTCCTATATGTTAATTGAGAAACAATTGATTACTATATCGAGTGTAAGATTTTATTAATTAATACTTTTCGAAAATTTTACAAGAGATCGATACAACTAAAATTTATTTAGAAGTTATAGAAATCACCTAGCAAGAACATGGATTGCACAACAAATTTTCTTTCCTAACCCTAAACCCATTTCTATTCGTCAGAACACCGGCAAAAAATATTTGAAAGTGTCGATTGACAATCTGAAATGGTAACGGTTTTTTAAGTGCGCCATTGTTTTTCTTAAATTGGCGTAAAACAATTTTTAATGATTAACTAAATGGGCCACAAACATAGTGAATTGTGTTTTGGTTTAAAATATTTTGCATACCCAAAATCAATATGAACCATAATCATTTTTGTTTTAAATTTTGTCACAATAAAAATATAGGGTTGGGCAAAAAATCTAAATCCAAAAAACCGAACCAAGGCCGATCCAAAGAATAGTACTGAACTTTAACCAAAATCGTTTAGATTTCCGAATGTGTTCGAAATTTTGGTATCTAGAGAACTTGAACCAAACACGATCCAAACTGTAATATTTTAGGTATCCGAATATATCCGAACAAGATTTATATACTTAAATATATTAATTATTTTTAAATTTAATATCTAAAAGAATATACAAATATATAAGAATTTTTTTATGTTGTCCAAAATACTTGGAAATATATACAAATAGTTATCAGTACATGTTTAAAATAACTAAACAATACTTATAATACCTAAAATGCTTAAAATATATGTTGATTTCTTATCCAAATATTTAAGCTAAACCAATTTTTATGTTAAGTTTAAGTATTTTGGCATGCATTATTCAAATTTATATGTTATATTTTATTTTTATTTTTAGCTTTTGAAAAATTTAAAGTATATATGAAATTTAATTTTTGAAAAAAAAATTAAATAGTTTATCCGAACCCAACCCCAAACCAAATCCGCAAAGATCCGAACTGAATCTAACCTTCAAAGATCTGAATCGAACCAAATGGTATTCGAATGTCTACTTCTAATATTTAAGTACAATATATTTTTAAAAAAATTCACTGCGCGAGGCGCGGGTAGTATGTATATATTATATAATAATTTCTAACATGTTAGCTTATATATTAGCAAAAGTCTAGCTGAAAATATGGATTTATGATATAGATTACCATATTCTATGAATATATGATTATCTTGCTTTCTCCGGAGATCTGTGTTCTGGACGAATCTTTGAAATATATGCAAGTATATATTCTTTGAAACTAATATAAAAAGAAGATGCTACTAATCAGTATGTAATTATGACTATTGCTTGGTAGGTATAGACCGTTGGTAGTTTTTTCGTGAGTTCCTCACCACCATAGGATTCGATTTTCTCGATTATTTGTTTGGACAAAAGCACATATTGATTTGAGATAATATTTTCGCCAAAACATTAAAACATTTTTTATATCCTCGATCACTCAATCATACATAATTTACGTATTATCAAATTCAAAATATCAGTGAATGGTCATGAAAAGATCTGCATAAAGATCATTCCATGTGCCAATTGTATCCAGTTTCTGAATTTTCTTGAATAAATGCATGTATATGTCGGATTCTTATATCTTTATTTTAATGATTTTGCCTCTCCAAAGTAGTAGTAGATATAGACATAAGATCTTTCTAATGAGAAGTTGCAATGATAAGTTGGTGAAATTTAACCTTTTGTACCAATTTAGTCTTCATAGCCATATGTGCAGTCCATGTGGCTAACCGAATTCCCTTATATTTGTTGTGTTTTGGTGCTCACCATGTGCTGATATTTGGCCATCATCTAACGTTTTGTGTATATACATATTTCTTTTTTTTTGGAGAGGGGATAGGCAGGGGCGGATGCAGAAGTAGATTTAATAGGGGGCACAACAAAGTTTTCATTGTATTTTTTCTTTCAGTTGGGGGCACTTATATATACATACAGCATTTGTTAAAGAAAATTTAAAAATTAGCTGGGGATAGGGGAAATTGGGTTCAATAACACAAAAAAAAATATAATTCATTATCTAACAAAAATCTCACCCTCTCTCCTACTTTCTCTTCCTATCTTTCTCTTCCCCTCTCTCTAAAAATCTAATTTCTCTTTTTTTATTTGTTATTCCATCAATAAGCCCTTGTTCAAACAAACAAACTTAATTATTCTTTAGCAAACAAAAAAACTTAATCATTTCAAATCTAAAAATAAAAATGTAATATTTTAACTTTTTGACGTGGTTTTATTTTAATTGCAAAAAGAATGAAATTGAAAAAAATAATTATATTCATAATTGTTCCGGACCTAGTCAAAACAAAAAATCAGCATGTTCAAAATATATCAGCCGTGGGAATTAGGATTCTATAAGAGGTAACGTTACAAACAAATAAAATCCTTTAATTGCGGCGGGGCTAGGAAAATAAAATCCTTTAATTGCGGCGGGTCTAGGATCATTTATCTGTAAATCAAGAGGGTTTAGAGATACTAGACCAACACAAACACAACAAGAAAACAACGACTTTACCGAGGGAAAAAATCGTCGGTATATCGTCGGAATAACGTTATTCCGATGACATACCGACGAAACAAGTCCTCGGAAATAACTCCTCGGAAATTCATTTTTCCTCGGAAATCCCTCGGAAATTTCCGACGGAATTCCGAGGAAACGAATTTCCGAGGAAACTCCGAGGACCACCAGTTCGTCGAAAAGTTCCTCGGAATATACCGAGGGAGAACTTCCTCGGGATATTTCGATGCACTTTCCGATGGTCCAATCCTCGGAAGTTCCGACAAAATGTTCCTCGGAATTTTCATCGGGAATTTCCGAGGAACGGAGCCCTCGGAAAATTCCGACGAATAAGTCCCTCGGTATATTCCGAGGAAGAAGTCCCTCGGTATATTCCGAGGAAATGTTCCTCGGTAATTTCCGAGGGTTCATTTCCTCGGAATTTCAAAAAAAA
>NC_027752.1:19392787-19400413 GCF_000695525.1 Brassica oleracea var. oleracea
GTAAACCCACTCAAATATAGATGAGTCCAAACATCCCACTCTTTAATAACCTTTCTATTTTTACAATTAGAGCAAGGACATCTTAACATACCTGTTTTTGCTTCCGGTTGTCGGTGAACTAACCCCATGAATTCGGTTATACCTCGTTGGTATTCTTCCGTAAGCAATCTCGTGTTCGGATCCAAATGAGGTCGATCGATCCAAGAACGAAAATAATTTGAAGAAGACATGTTTTTTTATGAATCAAATTCGTGTGTAAAGAGAGTAAGAGTGAGGATGAAGATATGGAGTGAATGAAGAGGAAGAGGGGTACTTGTATTTATAGTTGAAATCCTGCCGACAGACCGAGGAAATTCCGACGGAATTCCGACGCCAAAGGCTAGTTCGTCGGAATTTCCTCGGAATTTTTAAAATCCCCCAACGGCTCTCTAACGGCTATAATATATCCTCGGAATTCATCGCATTTTTTCCGAGGAATACATTTTTCCTCGGTATTCCATAAGAATATTCCGACGGATAGATTTTTACTCGGAATTCCGTCGGTATATTCCGAGGAAACCAAATTTTGTGTTTCCTCGGAATATCTTCGGAAATTCCTCGGGATATTCCGAGGATTTCATTTTCCGTCGGAATGTCCGTCAGAATACCGTTGTTTTCTTGTAGTGAAACTAGACTATCAATAACAACTCATAAACTATAGCTGAAATGTTTGTAGTTGCAAGAGTTCTCTCGTTTTTAGTTCAGAAAAAAAAAAAAATAGTTCTTTGGTTTAAATGATACTCGTTATATATAAAGATGTTAGAAGTCATGTGTTGCAAAATATTTAAAGCCATGTGTTCTGTCTATCTAAGCTCGTATAACATGAAATATTTTGGAACCTAAAGTATATGCTATCACAGCACATCCGCCAAAGTAACTAGTTGTGGATCCAATAAGATGTACCAAAGTAATTACAAGGTCTAGACTGCTGAGTTGGAGAGGTAACCGCGATATAATATGTAGTATTCAATCATCAATGCCTTGGAGGATCAATGGATCAGAGACCGTGGTGAACCTAACAAACTCTACAAGACATCCACTATGAATTAAAACGTTAAAGCTCAAAAAAAAAAACGGTCATAAGGCACTAAGGAAAGAGTGGAAGATGCCTGAAAACACTACTTTGGAGAAACATAGTACATTTTGTCTCCAAACGCTGAAGCCACTTGTTGGATTGCACAATTCTCACCAATGAGAATTGCTTTTACTTTGAAAGCCAATTTGGCCAGTTAGATCTCTCGGTTTCTTACTAGTTATTAGCCCTATCCTTTTCAAGACAATATATGATTTCAAACTGTGGTTCTTAATTAATTTAACTATATGCAATCACTAATTAAACCCTAAAAATAAAAAGAGTTTAGAAAAGGTATTTCATTCCACTAATTATTTATAATGGCAAAAAAGTCTGATTTTCTATAGATCACGAGAATAAATCTGAATTTTATGGTAGAATTCATCCGTTTACTTAAAAGGGTATTTCATTCCAGTGGACTAGATAGTTAATTATATGTTCAGATTTTTTGAGAATGACCAACTATTTACATATAACAAAACGAAAGTAGATTTTTTTTTTGCTTAACAACTAAAGTAGAATTATTACGTTTCACCATTAAGTATTCGCATGATCATGTGTCAACACTCGATATACAATCATATAATTGAATAGAGAGGGTCGAGTGTTCGAGAATGGAGCACAAGTCATTACGAAACACACAATAACATCAATAATGAGTGAAAAAAATAAAAGAGAATAACCCTAAATTATATCATATATAAACTACAACGTGCAACCAGCTTTTCAAAGTTGCTCTCAAGTCCACCTAAATTGGAGTGATTGGCCATTGGCAGGCACTGTCAAGCAGTACTAAAGCAACTTTTAAAGCTTCTCTGTCACGGTTTTGATCTGTCATCTTGGTCACCCATCAAGAGGACAAGCTGTGTAAACAACTTGCATTTATCTCTTATATGAATATAAATATTTTGGAGTTGCTTCAATCGGTGTAAAACGGAGAAATGTTCAATTATTTCCACTGTTATGAACTTACCATTATTTTATACATTTTTTTTACAAAGATCTCTTTCATAAATTATTTCATAACATTTTCCACAACTGTAAATATTATTTTTTTTTTCTTTTATGCGTAAAGGATTTTTCATCTTTATTGCATCACGGTGATTTGAGACTAATGATTAATAGAATAAAACATTGGCTATACAATAATATTGGAGTTTTTTAAATTTCTTATAAGAACAACCCCAATGAAAATTTCTTTATCTAAAGTTCTAAAAATACATATATATGTATGTTATATATAAATATTAATATTAATATTCCGTTGGGTTTTTCGCAAATTTTAGCTATTCACAATTAAATACTAATATTTATATATACATACGCATATATGTATTTTTAGAGCCTTTGATGGAAAAACTCTCAATTGGAGTTGTTCCAAGAATCGGAGAGCTATCAAATGTGTATATATGTAGCGAGTGGATATCGTACAAGTCTTCCTACTTTTACTAAATTCGAGTATAGTTAGGTTTTTATCCAAACTAGCTAAGAACTCACGGGAATTAAATCAAGTACAAATTACCTCTTGCCAACCCAAAAATTGACCCTACACATGAACCTCAAATCTAATGAAATGTGCTGCAACGACAGCTTTAAATACACCTACTTGCACCAGGACACATGCATGTCTACATATTTGTATGCATGAATATGTATGTATCAACGTACATACACTTGCATATTTCGCTCTCTTGTCAGTTCATGATCAGATCGTGTAGCTTCATGATCAGAATGTGACACACCATGTCTGCATCTTCATGATAAGATAGGATTACAAGTGACTCAGGACTCATGTGGACATGATTTGTTACTCCATGCACATATGCGTGATGATCTTGTATATGTACTTGTGTTCCCATTTACGCTTGCATGCATCCATTTGAATGATACTTTACAAGATTTGGTAGAGAACGTAATCAGCATTATAAACACGAATTTTGTTATATAACCCCGTGCTAACTATAGAAAAGCGGAATATTCTTGCATTCAAAACGTTCATATTGATCAATCATGATTGAAATCGTTGTGCGAAGACTCTACCATGTTAATTATCTCAATTAATTGAGCGAGTCTTTCAATTATTCGATTACAATAAATTAGTTATAAAATAACATCTTATGTTATATGGGATCGTTAAACAATTTATATACCCATTATATGAGATAAGAAGAGAACGTATTAGCCTATTAGACATATAACGATGAGTTTTTGTATATGATTTAATAAAATAACGTAATGTCATGAAATATAGCGACTGTTTAGAAATAACAAAACATTTGTAAAAAAACACGTTGAATCCATGTTAATTTACAGAAAAGAAAACACATATAATAAATGAAGCAACCAATTACAACATTGGTATCTGTCATTTTTGTAAACAAGATAGTAAAATATGGTTTTTTGACTTAATATGGTTATCTAGTGCATATTATCACTATATATCATAATTGTTAAATATAATTAATTAATTATTATAGACAAAAGAGAAACAAGGAGTAGGCAAGAAGGGAAAGGTAGGACAAGAGTGTTGATATAAGACATGAACATTAATCTCACAACCTATTCATCAGCGCACCACTGCTGTCTCATCTTATTATAAGTTTCCTCAATGTACGAATAACAAAATTCTATTACATCCCAAAATTGATATTATTATTTTTAACCAAAGAAGCCCGAAAACATAAACGAATATCCAACAAATCACCCATGTAATTATAGTTACAGATATACTATAGTCTATAGATATCCACTATACAAACAACTATCCAAGAAACCACCCATGTAAAAATCATCTCTTAAGTAAAATTTTAAAAATATTCACAGAAATGATGTCAGAATAAGAGCCGAAAGTCATAATTATACTGGTTACACAGAAACTAACATTTCAACATTCATAAATATATATATATGTATGTAGATGTTTAGTAGGAGATTGACAAAAGTGGATATGTAACTGGAAATTAAGGTTAGAAAGTGCGACACCAGATTCATGCACCCATCTTTTTATGACTTTTGGTCGTCTCTATTTTTCTGTACATAAACACTTTCATATATAGGCAAAACACACAATTGACGATATGATATAAAAGTACATTTTGAGAAAGATTAATGGTTAAACTAATGCGAAGTGGTTCTTGCATTTCAACCAAAATAATATAAAATAGACGTTGGTTTTAAAATTTGAAGGAAAAAGGAAAAGAAATAGACCCAAAGACCGAACTAGTCACGTCGAAATTGAGTCGAGTGCACCCAAGATTGCAAGTCTTGTTTTCTATTTCTTCTGCTACGGCCCACCTGCCCAACACAATTTCACGTGGTCCGACCAAATTTATAAAGAGTATCTACATACATTATAAAATAAATTAATTAACGGAACTTTCCTACACTTCCTTTTCTCATTCATTGTAAATTTCTTAACGGTTCCGGTTGATACGTTTGATTACTTTATTGGTAATCTTTTGTATTTCACTATTAATTTGCTTTACCAAATTCCCAAATTCTCAACTTATCGTCTTGTAACTGGGAGATCAGTGGAGATTGGTTGTTCGTTATTTCCAGTTCTTGACAAAGAATCCCTCTGTCCTCAAAAAGACTCTCATGTAACATAACAATTTTAGAAGAAAAAAACAATGTCGTGTAACACGCAACTGAAGAATCATCCTAATCAGTTTATATCGATGGATGACTTCCTGATGAAAATTTAAACCTAAACAATTTCCGGTGAATTACAGAGTTTTGCATGTCAAGTCGGGATCATTGATGTGTTGCACATACAGCAAAACCAATTCGATATTGCATGTGCGACTTTGAGATTAGTTTTTTTTTTCCGTCAATGTTTTTTTTATATTAAATAAACGGGCCAAGCCCAGTAATCGGTTAAAGCCCGAATACAACAAAAAACGGTTTAAAGGTCAAAAGACTACGGGCTAAACAAAAGACTAAATGGGCCCTCGGCCCAGACCCAGAAACCGGATGACCTGGTCGGATAGCAAGTCAAGGAGGCTAGACACATGGAGAGATCTGCTCCGTTCACGCGACACGCGTCGCAACCGTCTCAACTTAACCACCTCCGCCTCTACACCGCCGGAGCATCACCATCTAAACCTGCGTTCGTCGGAGCTTGGAAACAGACAAGCCTCCAACGAACCCATAACCGTTCTTCACCGCACTGTCTTCACGCAGACGATTTCCATCAATCATCGAGATCTCCACCGACTTTGAATCACTTCAAACCCTAGACAAGCGAACCGAGAACCACTGCTTTCTTCCCTTGAAAGTCGTCACCATCGCCGGAGAGCTTCATCGTCTAAAGATATCTCATCTGCAGTGACCCAAACACCCACATTAACGGTAACCTCACCGAACTTGACACAAATCGAACTAGTAACCTTAACCCAAAAGACACCGGGTTTCTTAGCGGCAGCGCGGAGCTTTGCAAGCCTCCACTCTCCGTATAAAAGCCGGCGAAGGTGGAGCTGAAGGAGACTCCCCTTCCCGGAATCTAAAGTCGACGACGGTGGATCTGAGCAAACCTCCACCTCCCGCATAAAACCGACGAAGACGGATCTAGATTAGCTTCCATCTCCCGGAAAAACACCACAACTGAGCATGCAAGGCGCTCCCCCTCCACCGTGGACCTCCAATCGAGCGCATCATTACTCCAAGAGCCGAGCCACCAATAGGGATGGTTGCGGTACCAGAGCTCGGACAAGGCGGTCGTTGACAGGACGGCGGAAAAAGGGCTAAGAGGAACAACTTCGACAAAAGAGAAGGGCTCCGGCGACGGCACGGGCGCTCAAGCGCCGGCCGTACGCCGATCCCAAAGTAGATCTAGTCTTTCTCTTCTCTTTCTCCACTCTCTATAGATTAGTTCAAGAAGCGTAATGTCAAAATATTTTATTACCTTAGAAATTTCAATTTTTGTACATGTAGAGTACGACTGGAAGCTGGCGATAAAAATAACAGAGTAAAATATATTTCTGCTCAGTTACTCCACTTTTGTCCAATCAGGTTAAATTTGTTTTCAACTTGTTTACGCTAACAAAGAGAAAAAGTAAAGCAATTTGTTACTCTACAATAACTAGGAGGAAAATTTTACTATAAGTTTTGTTTTAACTTTTCCTCCATTTTCCACCTACTTTTTTCCTACCTTTTTACTCTGTTAAATACCAATCAGAACTGTAGTGTTATCTTTATAGACTGTTTCCCTAAAAAAATATTATTTCTGGTATCAATCCATGGTAAACTTTTCTGAATAAGACTTAGGATAGTATAATCATTAGTAATTTTTATATACTGTGTTGGCAGAGACGGACTTGTGCATAGTATCGTGAAACATTTGAATGGCCCCTCCACTTGGCAGGGGCCCTTTTTTCCAATGTTTTTTTTTTCTATATATACATATATGTTTGTTATGTATATGTCTAATGTTTAAGCGTAAAATAAATTAAGTTGACAAAGGAAACACAATAAGAAAGTTAGAGCATCTTTAACGTACAACCCCACATTAGGGGTGCTTATTTGAGTTTTTTTTTTTGTCTGAAAAAAAAATTAAAAATTAAAAAGCTAATCAATTGCGGACTGCCACGTGTCAGTGATGTCCGCGAACAGTGTAAAAATCGAAAATACAACGTCGATTATTTTGCATGTGGAAGCGTCTGAGGCTTATGGTTTTTGTGGGCTCCATGCCATAAGCAACCCATAAGCGCTCGCGTTAAAGATGCTCTTACGGTTCATATAACATAATATTATGAGAGTTATAGACTCTTGGATAGTTATGATTTAAATGATAACAAAATTTTTATATATAAAAAATATTTAATAATGAGAACTAGAATCAGTTATGCCGTTGAGTTTGGTTGTGACTTGTGAGACAGTCTTCTCAGCTTCTTTTCGTTAGACACAATTGTTTATTCACAAAAAAAAAAGTTTGTTGATTTTCAGTTACAATCCAAACTGTAATTAAAAAAACAATTTTTTTTGTTTATTCATCTGAATCTCACAGATGCAATTGTTTTTTTCTGATTGCAAGTTTTTAATAATCATTTTTATTATGTAAAAAGCTAAAATGCATAATAAACATTTTTTTGTAATAGGGCCCCCTTTATAACAGGACCGGCTCTGTATGTTGGATCTCATGCTCAGTGCAAAACTATAGCAAATCCCTTATGATGAAGACAGAACCAACCCACCATTTGCAACATATGGTCGACCTACTAATTGAATCAACCGAGCTCTACAATTTGGGATACTCATTCACTACAAGAAAAATGCGTTTTTATAGCGGACGAATAACGCTATGTAACGATACGATAGTGGTTTTTGAAGCGCTTTATCATCGCCCGTCATAATAGGTAAATGATATTACATAGCGGTTTTTAGCGTTGCTATTTTTTCTTCCGCTACAATAGCGCTTTTCAATATGCAATTAAATTTTTTTTAATAGCATGTCTTTAATGCTATTATTTATTTTATTAACAGCGTTTTTGATTTGTTATTGTTAAAACTACTATAGC
>NC_027752.1:19400539-19401350 GCF_000695525.1 Brassica oleracea var. oleracea
TTATTTATTTTAGAATTATTTTTTATTTAATTATTTTAAAATAAAAACTTAATTAAAATTTAAAATTATTCATAGAATCAAATTTTCTTTATTACTTAAAATTATCTATAATTAAATTGGTTTACAAAAATACAAAAAAAAATCTAATTAAATAATAAACCAAAAACTTTAACCTAATTACTAACTAAACCAAGCTTTAACCTAATTAGTACTAACTAAGCGCCACCCCAACACCACCACCTTCGTCGTTTCTTCATCTTCCAACCCTCACCCGTCGCACCACCACCTTCGTTGTCGTGTTCTTCCATGATCTTCATCGTCTTATCAAGCCATGAACTTTGTTAACCTTCTTCATCTTCCAGTCCTCACCCGCCGCACCACCATCTCTGCTCGCGACCATCTCTGTCTACCCCAACGCCGCCCCTGCTCTGTCTTCCCCGACGCCGCTGCTCGGTCTTCTCCGACGCCGTTGCTCTGTCTTCTCCCACCTTGCTCTGATTCTCCAAGCTTACGCTATTGCTCTAGTCTTTCTCTGAAACCTTCTTACAAACCAAAAAAATTAATCAAGTAAACAACAAAGAGGGTAAAAGAGAAGAATGAATACCAGAACAGAGAGGAGGCGTCACTTCGTCACATGACAGAGAGGAGGCATCACGGTTCAGAGAGAGAGAGAATAGAGTAGATGGGATGCTCCTCCTCTGTTGTTGTCCCACGACCGCCATTATCTGTAAGGAGAAGGATACTGAGCGACAGAGAGGATGGTAACAATGAGTCTGTGACTTAGAGAAACTGAAGATGCAGAGAGAAAGAA
>NC_027752.1:19401450-19404366 GCF_000695525.1 Brassica oleracea var. oleracea
ATAGCATTTTTAATTATGTGCTATTAAATATATGTCTATTAAACATAGGGGTGGGTGTTCGGGTACTCGTTCGGGTTCGGTTTGGATCTAATCGGGTTTCGGGTTTTCGGGTTTAAAGATTTCAGCCCCATTCGGATATTTCTAAATTTCGGTTCGGGTTCGGTTCGGGTTCGGATAACCCATTTAAATTATTTTTAAAATTTTAATATTCATTATATGCTTAAAATTTCTCAAAATCTATAAAACAAAATAATATATTTCGTATAAATTTGTATACTATATGTCAAAATACCTAAAATTAACATATAAATTATTTTGATTTGAATATTTGGATATAAAATCAATAGATATTTTAAGCATTTTAGTGTTTTGAATATATTTTAGCTATTTTAGACATTTGCTTTTGACTATTTATGCATATTTTCAAGCATTTTAAACAACTTAAAAGTATCTTATATATTTTGGATGTTTTTAATATATATTAAATCTAAAAATAAGTAATATATTTAGGTATGTAAGTCTATTTCGGTTACATTCGGGTACCCGAGATACTTCGGTTCGGATCGGATTCGGTTTCGGTTATTTAGATACCAAAATTTTGAACCCGTTCGGATATTTAATCAATTTCGGTTCGGATTTGGTACTATTTTTTTGGATCGGGTTCGGTTCGGTTCTTCGGATCTGGGTTTTTTGCCCAGCCCTAATTAAACATATGTTATTATAGACGTTTCACCTTAAGTGTTATGTAAAATATAGTAAGAGGAAAAGTGAAACAAGTACGAGAGGGAAAATCAATTATTTTTCCGCTTTAGATATGCATAGCGTTTCAAAACTAAAAGTGCTATGTATACTATGTCCGAAAAGTGTTTTGGAGAAATTAAAATCGGACCAACCTAACATAGCGTTTGTATTTTCGCAAACGCTATCTAAAAGTAAGAGATATGTCAACAATAGCACAATCGAAAAAAACGCTATCCCGATCTGCTATTCAAACCCATTTTTCTTGTAGTGATTACTATAGCAAAAACAGATAGGGAGAAAGTGAACATATGTTTCAGTAAAAGAATCAGTTTGAATCTTACTATAATGATTAGACCGTTTTACTACGTACCTAGGTTGTTATGGATCTAAACGTATACATTAAATATTCTCTATCGTTGTATTTTAATATTGAAAGTGTACGGTTCAAATTAATCTTCACAAGTTATCATGCTAGTGAAACTTTCGAGCTTTTTCATATGCAGAAAATCAGAAAGGCATCTGATTTATCGTATGTTGCGTGTTAATTGACTATATGTGTTTTGTGTTACAGACAATCAAATTTATTTTTCATAAACCAATATATTTTGTGTGAATTTAGGAATTTTGTAGCAAAATTAATACAGTATTTTCTGAAAAGATACATTGACGTAACATCACGTGCATGGTTAGGCAGCGGGCCAGCTTCACCCGGGAGGTTTTTCCCTGAGCCCGAAGGCCCAGTACCCACTTTAGTGACAGGGATGAGCAGTTCGCCTCCGGCTGGCGTCGAACCCGGAAGCATGACAATTGGCCCCCAAAGCTCTAACCAGTAGAGCTGACTCATCCCGTCGAAAAACAATGTTGACAATGTTGCATACGCAAAAATAATGTTGACAAGGCTCTAACCAGTAGAGCTGACAATGTTGCATACGCAAAATAAGACAATTGACTGCAAAAACAAATAACTAAAAATATATGAAAGATAAGAAAGGCCTATAAACACCTGCCAACCACAGAAGATAGAGGAGACACCTGACAAACGTACCGAGAACCATTGGCAAAAGGCTGAAGAAGGGACGATCAAAGTCCAAAAGAGTAGCCTGAGACCAACTCACGGAACCAAAATCAGGCGAAAACTTGGAACCTTTAAACCCCTTCATTACAAAGGAAACCGCAATACTACTGCGTCACAAGTCCAAAACATCATTAGCATCGATCGACTACACCAAAACAACGCCGACAATACCCTTAAAAACCCTAAACCAACTGCATAGGAGAAGAGAGTCAGAGCTGTGTGAACTGCATAGCTCACACTAACCAGAACCCACTACCATCTTCAAAAAGGGGAAACAATTAGGAAAATCCAGTTTTGTCGTGATATTTTCTTGGAAAACTCCAGTTCTTGAGAGGAAACCACCAATTCTGAACGACATAAAGTTACTGACGTGAGAAGGACCACCAGAATCTGTAGTCAACCAAAAAGGCTATGATCCCTCTTACGGTAATAAATTAATTTACCATGAAGATTCTCGACTATATGCAGTATGTAACTCTTGATACATCATAATGTAATTATGTCAAAAACTGATTGGTGTTAAAAATGTCTATTCAGTTGGAGTCAAATAAAAAAAGTATATAATAACATAGTATTTCATATTTTAATATGCGATTACTTTTCCTTATTTTATGAAGAAAAAACATTATTATATTTGATTTTCGTAGTCCAACCTCAGAAGAAAGTCTATATATACTCAATCTCTCTCACTCTCCATTTCTCAAAATCTCTCAACTCTCTTTCTCCCATGGCTTCTTCTTACATAATATCACCAAACTGTTGGGAAAATTACCCAATATCGATGAGATGAAGATGAGATTAGACAACTAAAAGATTTAAGAAGAAGACTCTTTATAATTTTTGAAAAGGTTTACAAAGATTTTGTTTTGAGAACTCTCTCTTACAAATGTTTTCTCTCTTTGTTTTCTTGATGTGGGATGATTACAAATGGTGCCAAGCACCCCTATTTATACAAGTGGAGGAGCACACTCCAACAAGTTCTAGATTTCTCTAAATTATTATTTATTTCAAAATATCTAACTCCATAACTTTTTCTCTTCTTCTACACAATTCTTCTTCTACACACTTCTTCATCCTTCTCCATTTTTCTCTACATATCT
>NC_027752.1:19407971-19434881 GCF_000695525.1 Brassica oleracea var. oleracea
CTTGTTGGGAAAATTACCCAATATCGATGAGATGAAGATGAGATTAGACAACTAAAAGATTTAAGAAGAAGACTCTTTATAATTTTGGAAAGGGTTTACAAAGATTTTGTTTTGAGAACTCTCTCTTACAAATGTTTTCTCTCTTTGTTTTCTTGATGTGGGATGATTACAAATGGTGCCAAGCACCCCTATTTATACAAGTGGAGGAGCACACTCCAACAAGTTCTAGATTTCTCTAAATTATTATTTATTTCAAAATATCTAACTCCATAACTTTTTCTCTTCTTCTACACAATTCTTCTTCTACACACTTCTTCATCCTTCTCCATTTTTCTCTACATATCTCCTCTTCTTGGGCTCTTGGGTTATAACTTGATTAGTTATTATTCTTGGGCTAATGAGGGAAAACCCAACACAAACACAGCCAAACTCAATCTCTCCTTTGCACCTTCAGATCTCGATGCTCCTTCACCGTCATCCTCCGTTAGTTACACCAACACCAAGTCCAGACGCCGTAAATTCTCAACAAACTCTGTCACAGACTCTCCGGCTTTATTAACTTTCCCAAATTACCCTTCGCCAAACCCCATAATTCCGGAGAAGGACACTTCTCACTGGAATCCTCTCCAACGCGCCGCCTCCGCCGCTTTCGACTTCGCCGAGGCCGCATTACTCTCTCGCGAGCGTTCTCAGCCTCTTCCTAAAACCGTTGATCCTCGCCATCAGATCTCCGGTAACTACGCTCCGGTGCCGGAGCAATCCGTTAAATCATCACTCTCCGTTACCGGGAAAATCCCTGACTGCATTGACGGCGTTTATTTACGTAACGGCGCTAATCCACTCTTCGAGCCAGTCTCTGGCCATCACCTCTTCGACGGAGACGGCATGGTTCACGCCGTTAAAATTACTAACGGAGACGCGAGTTACTCGTGCCGGTTTACGGAAACCGAGAGATTGGTTCAGGAGAAACGTCTTGGTTCTCCGATTTACCCTAAAGCCATAGGCGAGCTACACGGTCACACCGGTATCGCTCGGTTGATGCTATTTTACGCACGTGGTTTATTCGGTTTACTAAATCACCGTAACGGAACCGGAGTCGCTAACGCCGGTTTGGTTTATTTCCACGACCGGTTATTAGCAATGTCTGAAGACGATCTCCCTTACCAAGTTCGCGTCACCGATGATGGCGATCTCGAGACCGTCGGAAGATTCGACTTCGACGGACAATTAAACTCCGCCATGATCGCTCACCCTAAAATTGACCCTGAAACGAAGGAGCTATTCGCGTTGAGCTACGACGTCGTTAAGAAACCGTACCTGAAATACTTCAGATTCTCGCCGGAAGGGGAGAAGTCGCCGGACGTTGAGATTCCTCTCGCGAGTCCGACGATGATGCACGATTTCGCTATCACTGAGAACTTCGTCGTGATTCCTGATCAACAAGTTGTGTTTAAGCTCTCCGACATGTTTCTCGGGAAATCACCGGTTAAGTACGACGGAGAGAAAGTTTCCCGGTTTGCAATTTTGCCGAAAAACGCAGAGGACGCGTCGGAGATGATCTGGGTAGAGTCTCCGGACACTTTCTGTTTCCACTTGTGGAACGCTTGGGAGTCACCGGAGACTGATGAGGTTGTTGTGATCGGATCTTGTATGACTCCGGCGGATTCGATCTTCAACGAGTGTGATGAGCAGCTCAACAGTGTTTTGTCTGAAATCCGGTTAAATCTTAAAACCGGAAAATCCACGCGAAGAACTATAATTCCCGGTTCGGTTCAGATGAATCTTGAAGCTGGTATGGTGAACCGGAATTTTCTTGGGAGGAAAACCCGGTACGCGTACCTAGCCATAGCCGAACTGTGGCCTAAAGTATCTGGATTCGCTAAAGTGGATCTTTCAACCGGAGAAGTTAAAAATCATTTTTACGGTTATAAAAAATACGGAGGTGAACCTTTTTTCTTACCCAGAGGGTTAGAATCCGACGGAGAAGATGACGGTTACATTATGTCGTTTGTTCACGACGAGGAGAGTTGGAAATCGGAGCTTCAGATTGTTAACGCCGTTACGTTGGAACTGGAAGCAACCGTTAAGTTGCCATCAAGAGTACCGTATGGTTTTCACGGCACGTTCGTAAATTCTGCTGATATGGTAAACCAGGCTTGATATGTAGTAAACTGAAACCGGTCATGGTTGGTTTATTGTGCATATGGCAGATTTTAGTTTTTTCTTTTTGTGGAAACAAATACTAGTTTTCTAAAGCAAAAGCGGCGGGAGCCGGCTTGTAGCTAGTGTAAGTATAATTTTTGTGAGCTCAGCTGCTTTCTGTTGCATTTTTTTTCCTGGTGTAAAATGGACAATTAAGCCTGTTAAATTAATTAATAAATTAGATTTTGATCCGCGTTTTGAAAGCTCGAGTATTTTTTTCTTTTACAAATTTTATATAAATGTGTCAAATATTTGTAAGTTCATGTTTTCTATATATTATTGAACTTTCATTTAAAATATGGGAAAACATTTGGAGTTCAACGTTTAGAGAGTTCTTTTTAATGTTTTCATATGGTGACAACATTTCACTCTTTGAATTCAAATATAAATCATATCGAATTATAATTTATGTATAAAAAATTAGAGTTTAATATTTCTATCACAGATTATGCCAAATCATTTAAACTTTACTGGACATCATATATATTTAAAAGTGAGGATATTATTTTCTTTTTAAATTGGGCAATTCTCTCAAATAACCATTTTTAAGTTTTTGTCACAAAAATTACTCTCAAGAAATAAAATGACCAAAATAGCCTTTTTTATTTTGAAATTTTTAATATTTATCTTTTATTTTTTAAAGTTTGAAACTCTATCCCAAAATCCCACCCCTTAACTCTAAACCCTAAGTCTAGATTAGTTAACCCTAGGGTAAAAATGTATTTTTACATACATTTTTACCATTTAATAAAACTTATTTTTGTCATTTTCTTCATTGAAGGCTATTTTTGTGACAAAAACTTAAAAATAGCTATTATAGGGAATTTCTCATTTAAATTCTATAAAAATTTGTTAGTTAACGGATTATGCGTTTTTGTATGAGATAACCTACTACATTTATGATTTGTAGCAGTTTGCTTTGCTTTGTAGTTTATAAAACAACAAAGATATTCATTTACTTTTGAAAATGTGGTTTTAATATTTAAAGACAATTTTATTGATTAACAAAATAAATTTAAAATATTCTTTGGAATATTAGTATATAGTTTAGAAAGTTCTGAATATATTGTTGTAATCAAATCAGATAAATTTGCCAAGACAATGATACACATTAATGACAGAATTAGGTTACACGAAATCACAACTATTTTGTTGGAAAAATTAAATATATTAACATGGTTAAGAAAAATAAACGATAATGAAGATATTTGACTTTTTTTACAATGGTTCTGGTTTATTTAGTGTTTACATCATACTCTTATTAAAATGAAAATAGAAGTCAAGAAAACTTACCAATACAATCCCATGTGTGAAGGGTTGATGTCAAAGAGTTTTGGATTCTTTGAGCGACTATTTTTTAGTAGCTATTCCAATGAATTAAATCTGTGACATTAAGCTGACCATGATTAGATCTAATCTAGAAAATAAATATTAAATGTGAAGATAATGAATTTACCTGAGATTTATAGAAAAGACAACTGTTTAGGTCACATGAAAAAGCTGAAGAAAATGAAGAATGATCAAATCATATGGGGCTTCAAAAGAGAAATCATTATGATAGTTCATCTGCACATAAACCAAAACCATAATCAGCAAACAAAAAATATATGTATATATATAAAGTCTTAACATTTTAAAATAAAATAAATTTACTAAATCGAAAACATAAAAAATAAAGTCATAAAAATTAAGTGACTTCGTTTCTCTGTTGTGAATGTCTTATATATATAGTAAATTAGTAAACGTTTCTAAATGACATAGTTTCCACGAGAAGCTTTGAAATATAATATTCTTTAATAAATTCTCAAAAAATATTATGTTTATAAGGTAAGATTATTTTTGGAATATCTTGTTAATAAAGGTAAATGATAATATCTCGTGAGTAGGAATGTCAAACAGGTTGATCTGTCTCATCTCGTCCCGTACCGCAGTGCGCTCGTTTTCGAGCGGGTCACGGCGGGTCAGGTCCGCGCGGGCTGCAGTCCTCAAAATGGCTGACCAAACCCGTACCACAAAACATGTAGGCCTTTGCGGATCGGTCCACGGGACATAAAATTACAAACGGACATATGACTCCTGAACGCTTCAAGACGTGATTAGGACGCTTTATCAGTTTCATGACGCATCAGTAAGTGAGTTTAGACGAGGATTGAACTGGATAAAGCAATACACTTGTTAGTAAAAGATTTTAGTTGGATCAAAACACTAGTTTATTACTTTTGTTAGACTCCAAACATTTTAAAAATAAACAATACTTTAGTTGTTGAATCCAAATATTATAACTTATAAGTTCATAACAAATGCTTTAGTTTTCTGAATCCAAAATTAAATAAAACCAACAGCAATTCAAAGATGCTAATCCAAAAAATAAATAAAAAGAAAAAACCAATCACACTTCTTATTCTTCATCTTTATCACCAACAAACGACAAAAAGATGGAGATTTATGTTCTTCACCATCAACTTCATCTTCTGCAAATAAGAATAATAGAAGTCAGTTAAAGATATATTGAAACCTAAAACTCCAAAATGTATGATAATGTGAACAAATACATATAGGCAAAACTACGAAGAACCCATTGCGAGAACTAGATCTTCTTCTTCGGTAGAAAGTGAGTTTTTCAAGTTTCTTATGATGACTCGAAGAAGCTCCACCGGTGCAGATCGAAGGCGCTTGGGAGACCGGAAGCATCATCTACCCTGAAACCACCATCACCGGAGGTACATAATGTCGAATCTCCTTCTCTCTCTCTCTCTATGTTTTAGGTGAAAGCAGAAATGGAGACTTAGGGTTGCGGGTCTTCAAAATCCCGCAGGTTAACCTGTAGCCCATCCCGCTTTCGACTCGTCCCGCTTTGAACCCGTCCCACTTTTGACCCGTCCCGCTTTTAACCCGTTCTGCGAGGCCCGCAATTTTGCAGGCTTACTATATGGAGGCCCAATCCTACCCTGCAGCAAACTTTTACGGGTCAGGCACGCGGTCCAGGTCCTTGATTGCCATCCCTACTCGTGAGTGGATTGCACCATAATTTTGGTTGGCATATTTCACTATAAACATTAAATATTAAATGCATGAAATTAGGAGATAAGATATTTCGTCAGCCGATTGAACAAATTTTTGAATGACATGTTACACTACAAATATTTATATATGAAATATATACTAGATTTTGACTCGCCATTTAAATGGACATGAATAATTGTATTTAAAATATTTTTATGTATCTAATATTATAAATTGTACTATAGTTAATTTATAAATTTATAATTTATGTTTAGATTGTATGTATGATTTATTAATTTTTAGGTAGACTAAAATTGCAGTAATTTCAAATTATTTAAACCCGTCGTATAAATAATCTGTTTAATTTATTTTGAAATGTTTAATTGTTTTATATGTTTTGTTTAAAAATGATATATCAAATCATGAATGCTAATAAGAAGGGATTTGTTTAGGGATATACCGATAATATAATGAGAATAAAAATGATATTCATATTTAGCTTTGCTAAAGTTTTAATAAAATGTAAAACAAATAGTTCTAAACTTAATAAATTGAGAAAAATAGTTGTCAATAATCTGATACATTTGGTATACAGACGTTCTGTATGCAATATTCTTTTGTATGGAATTTTATAGTTTATTGTTAAAATTCAATGGTTTAGGATTTGTATAGTTATGAATTTTTACTCCTAACGGTATTGTAACTGTAATATACTACCGTTTATTGTTCGTAAGTTAGGGTATTGGGTTTATGGTACACCCGCTTCTAACAGCAAAACCAATCAAAAATTAAGGGCGAAATCCTAATAAAGATTTTTCTTTAATAGTATAAGATAAGATATAAGAAAAAAATCTAGAGCGTATACTACAACAACTTTTTAATTGACACATCCCACTATAGATATTTAATATTATGTGATATTGTATTAACATTCATTGTTATATAGATTTGATATTTTATTTTTCATATTAATCATACTACAAATATTATATTATAAATTTATAACACTCTGGTAAATAGTAAAATTATAAGTTTTAAATATAATAAGCTTTAAATAATAAATAAAAACAAAGTTATAGTGAGAATATTTATAAAAAATTGATGTAACCAGTTTTTAGAATAATAAATATAGTGCATAAAAGGAAATGATAGAAAATGGAGATTATATACATTTAATTATTTTTATTTATATTTCTGGAGTATTTTCTAAATTAATTGTTTAGTCGAAAATGATTCAATTTTAAAATGTCTAAATTACCTTTAGTGAAAATCACGGTTAGACTAAAAGCTAAAAGTAATTACTGGAAAAAATCCAAAGTGCATGATGCTTTAATAGTATAGATCATCGATACCTTTCCCAGTAAATTTTGTAGTAATAGTTTTTACTGAAAATATATGCTAGTATTCCTGGAAGTATAGTACTGTGTTCAGAAAAAAAAAATTCCTGGAAATATCATCATAAAACTATGATAAATCTCATAAAAAGCAAAAGACAAAAGACTGAAATTGAGTATGATTGGTGGAGGACTGTGACAGTTACGTGTCTTTGTAGTTTGTGTTTGTTGTCTCGTCGGAACAAACACTTCGGTATAGATCTAATATAAAGGCGAGAGTTGTTAACGATAGAGCTACGCCTACCCATTCGGATTCGGATTCGGATCAGGTTTTTCGGATTTTCGGGTTTTTGGATTTACGTTTCTAAATTTACTAAAATTTTATTAGTACGGGTCGGGTTCGGATAATAACACTTCAGATTCGGTTCAAAATTATATTGTATCCTAAAACCATAAAATAACCATATATTGTTCGAATTCGGGTTATATCGGTTCAGTTCAGATATAACAGAAGTAAAAAACAAAAATTTAACACAAAACATAAATAAAAATACCTAAATTAAATAAAAATTAATCTATCATACATGAAATTAATAAAATAACAATAAAATGTAAATCAAACATGAAAACAATCATTATTTGTAAACAATATGCATTACCTTACTGAGAATACACTTGTTATTTCAATGAGCAAAATTAAAAGTACTTATTTATAACTAATTGTATACTTAAAGAATTTATTAAAATTTTAATATTTATTTTTTATATATCATATTACCACAAATATTGAATTAATAACTGAAATACTTATATATTTCAAAATATTTATATTGACTATTAATTTTGGTTTTTTCGGGTTATCCATTTTGGTTCGGTTAATAACACTTCGTGTTTGGATATTTTTTGTACCACCTACAAGACCCATTTTGGTATTTTTTATATTTCGGATCGGATAACGGATCAGGTTTTTCGATTTGGGTCCGGTTCGGATTTCAGATTCTAGATTTTATGCCCAGTAAGAAGTGATAAACTCTTAATATATTTAATGTACTTTAATACTTTGATGAAAACATTACTTAAATTTCTTTTTGACAAGTTTGTTTCTTGAACTAGTGGTATTTTTTCTTTTATATTTTCTTTTAAAGTTTCTAACTTAAACGATAGAAAAATACGTGACTGATTTATTTCAAATTTCAAATACAGAAATTACATTGACTTAGAATCTTTTTTTGTTAACTTAGATAGGTAACATTAAACATGATAGTAGTAAACTAGAGCTTGATCCTCACGTCCGTACGGATTTTTACCTTTTTATAAATTGTTTAGTAACATTTTTAAATATATAGATTATTAGATATTTTTAGGTTCATACAAACTTACCCAGATCCGGAAGAATCTAAATCGAATTCTATCCAAAAAATTATAATACTTAAACATATTTTACATTGCTCCACCAAAGCATTAGAAATATACACAGTACTGACATTACCATAACATTCAGTCACGCACAACTGACATTATCGATACGTTATACACACATCTGACGTTAATACTAACTTATGTGTACTCCCCGATATGAGACATCCAAAATGCAACTTCCCTTCACTTTAGCTTCCAAAATATTACACGTTCCCACTCTTACTTCATACATTATTTTTGCTTTAGTTCTAGAGATCAGTTGTTCCACCGTCGTTGCCTTCAACTTTAATGGGAGTTAGTTCCGGTTCTACCTCATTATCTGCTTTTGGCGTCTCAGCAAGGGAACCTCCTACTACTTCACTGTTGCCTTGGGCTCCTGTTACACTCCCTTCTGCCTCTCTTTTAATGTTCCTTTCCCCGCCCATTACCGAGGACTCACCTATTTTCGTGTGTAGTTGAAGTGAAACATAATTAGATATATCTACGCTTTCAAGTCATGAGAAGGAATGAATTAGGGTAAAATGTATTTTGCTTACCTCGCAGTAAGATTGCCTCAGTGGCCGGGTTCTGACTTCCAATATTAGATATACTTCCCTCTCTTCGGTGTACACCGTTAGTATTATCCTGTCCTGATGAAGCGCGGGAGGAGTCATCGCTGAGAAACATTAGTGGATGTTGATATGGACTGCTGCTGTTCCCAATAATGAGATAAGTGTTTTGGTAGCCAACGTGTTCTGATCCGGGAACACCATAGATTCTTTGGAGCTCAAGTGCGTACCTTGAATCCATTATGTTTTCCCAATATCTAGTTCTCATTTCTTCCCCTCCCCAAGGATTTCGATAGTATGATTGAGGCAAATTGGGGATAAACCCTCCTCCGCATCCATCATACATACCTGAATCATTCATGTTTATTATTTGTTCATGTTGTCCAAAGCCTGGAAAATTTATTAAACTTGTCAAATAGGAGGTCATTTTAAATGTGATTCGTGTATCTATTTATTCTGGTATATTTAGGATTTATTACACATATTGTAAAACCGGATCTACTAAATGTCTACTGGAATTTTACTCTGAGTACCTGATACATTGCCACCAGTTAACTCTATAGATCCTCCACTCCGATTTATATTTCCCACCACATGCCCTGTTCCGTTTGGATTATTAACCACTGGGATAACATGATCTCCACTACCATCACCGACAGCAACGTTAAGGTCCAGAGAGTTCTTTGCCTTCTCGATCTCAAAAGAAAACCGATATAGAAGCACCATCTTGTCCTCATCGAAAATTTCGTGCAATACTTTTGTACTGCATGTAATCTCATAACCTCTTATTAAATCTGTCACATATACATAAATACAATCTTATTTTATCGATTTATTCATTACTTAACATGTAAGATTAATGTTATATTTTTGTTCACTGACCTCTAATCGAAGCCAAATGCTCTTCCTCGGTGATTCCGTCTGCAAGAAATTTTTTTGCTCCGATAGTGAAAGGTGCCCTGCAGATGAAGTCATACTTAGCAACGGCTTCTGCTCCTATTATTACACACAGTGTTGGGTCTGTGTTCCATGAGTGCACACTCAGCAGCAACTGGATGTCACTGGTCGTCTTTATGTTATGAGGTGGGCATGTCTCACCATCCGGCTCTAGAAGCCAATCTGGAAGCTGAAAAATTATGCCAATAGGAGTTTGGGTCGTAGCGTTAAATACCCCTCTAACAATGGTTTGGACCCGCTGGATGGGTTCATTCTCACGAACTAATGTAGCATGCGACATAGATGTTGGATCTTCATGGAATGCCCATACTCCCTGTTGCGATTTCCTCCATTCTCCCTTCACCACCCTAACAAGGCGAGCCATCTGCAGATGAGGAAAGTCAAATTTATCACCACCGATTCTTACAATATATTGTTACGGTATGGTTACTACTTCAAACCCTAATTGCATTATATACACGTTATGGAAAAGACCTCTGAAATACTCTCTGTTTAGAAAGACTCGTACAAGTTTTGCTTTGTTGTAGCCTGTTTTTATAGAACCCGGTGCAGTAGAAAATGAACTTAGAGGTTGTGTCTTTTTATATCAAATCGTAATGATCTGCTTACCGGTCACACTCTGTACCGCCAAAAAAAAACCACAGAATCCAAACCATATCCCTTCATTAAATGCACGCAGCCTAGCTATCTTTAGGTCCTCATCGCTACGCACCTCTTTAAATGACAACTCAGGCCTTCTCCTATTTTTAGTAAATTAATAATGTTTTCACATCAGTAACTCTTGGTAAAGTAAGTGATTACGCACCTCTTGAAAGGGGTTTTCTTCGTTGCGAAAATGGAAAATATCTTCAATAGTGTATGCGGTTTATGTGTCGGTTAAGTTTTTAAATCGGTATTTAAAAATAAAACAACAGGTTCAGTTAAACATGTGAAGGAAACTCAATTACGTAATAGGTTTGAAATTTGGACACAACAGCGTCACGTGCTTATATAATTACACACCATTATTCACCCCAAAAAATTACTTTTAAAAATGGTTACATCTTTCAGTTCGGCTTTTGGATAAGAATTACTATTATCGTATTGTTATGTAAGCACATCTTTCAATTACCATATTATCATATAATATACAATTTGGTTATACAAACCATATCCTCTCCCTTAATTGTTGCTATAAAATTTGGGCTATTTAGTTGCAAATACACATATGAAAAGATAATTAGGAAGTCCAGCAAAATTATAGTTAAGAAAATAGTTGGAAAAATTTTCGTTACATCTACCCGGTCGTATTTTCATATAGCTGTTATATACAACTAAAACCTGGATAGATATTTTAAGTTATGTTATGATATTATTTCCTATTATTTTCTATTTGTACGTAGCCTTTATTTAGAGAATTTAAATGGTATAAACATGGCTAAACCACATGTTTTTCCTTATCTATTGAAGTAGTTCGAACTCTGTTTTTTTTAAATAATTTTGTAGTGTGGTTGACAAAATATATGGATACCTTTGAGTTTGAAATATTTCTTATAATTACCGTAATTATTTCTGTAATTAAGGTTTGGGTTTAAAGTAGGTTTGTGTTTAGGGTTTATAGTTTTGGTTTAGGTTCAAGAGTTTGGGTTTAGGGTTTAGTTTAAGGGTTTATACGATATAATTTTGGTTTAGGTTCTACCATTTGGATTTAGAGTTCTTGTTTAGGGTTTAGTTATTGGATTTAGCGTTTACAGTTTAACTTTTATGGTTTAGGGTTTACATTGCGGTGATAGCGTCGCTAAAATTAACATTTTTTCCTTTTGGAATTTCGAATTTAAAAAAAAAGAATTAATATTTTTAAATTCTTATCTAGTTGGCATTTTGATTGTTGAAAATAGTTGTGATGAATATAAGTTTTGTGAGTTTATGAATGATGAATCGTATAGCTTGCTGTAAAAGCTAAAGCCATCGAATAGTTAATTAAAAGGGTTAATTAGCTGAATATACACATTTTAATTAGGGTAATTAATTAAAATCGCTTAGTTCCACTTCTCATATTTTGTACTCCAGCTCCTAATTATTGGAATTAGATTTTGATATAGTTTTTGGGTGTACATCATAGGTTGTATTGTATGGGTTTTTGTATATACTCAGTTTTGTTCGGGATAGTGTCACTATCTTCAATGAGTTAACGTTGACATGCGTGTACTGATTAAATCTTATATTTGAGTTTGTGTTTTTGTTGTACAATACGATTATAGTCTAATGTATTGTGTATATATAACTGGTTTTCAAATTTACAATCATATACAATTTTTATACTTCATCTATAAACTTACTTGTTCGTTTGATATGCGTTTACCTTTACCTTTATGCTATTATTATTATATATGATTCTACCAAATGGGTTAACGTAAATGTTCTACTAGTGGGATGGGTTTAGGTTTTTATATTAGTTGTTTGATTTAGTTTTCTATATGTTCGTGATTGTGTTTTGTCTTTATATTTCAAAATACGGTTTCGGTTAAAGGAAAACCAAGGGGGTTTCGATTTATGAAATACGAAGTGGTTTGGATTTAGGTATCACATTACGAATGGTTTTGAGGTTCGTTTATAAGTACGGTGGTTAGTGATTAGTTTGACGAATAAACTCTAGTTTATGAAATAACCAGGGTAGTGTGTACAATATGTTTGAGTTTATGTCTTCAGCAAGGAATTGCAGTCCTGGTTATAGATACTGGTTCTCTATATATATCACTGGTTTTCAGATATGGTCCAATGTAATTGTTAAATAAATATATCAGTTTTCTGTACAAAAGCTTGAGATATTAAAATAAAAATATATAAATGGTAGTTTTGTAGTGTGGTTGAGAAAATATATGGATACCTTTGAATTTGAAATATTTCTTCTAATTGCCGTAATTAATTCCATAACTAAGTTTTGGGTTTAGAGTAGGTTTGGTTTAGGGTTTATAGTTTTGGTTTAGGGTCTACAGTTTGGGTTTAAAGTTTACTTTAAGGGTTTATACGATAAAATATTGGTTTAGGATTTAGCATTTGGGTTAGGGTTTAGTTATCTGATTTAGCGTTTACAGTTTAAATTTTAGAGTTTAGAGTTTACATTGCGGTGATATCGTCGCTACAATTGATATTATTGTTTTTTCTTGTAATTTAGATTTTTGTAGACAAAAATTAATATTTTTAAAGTCTAATCTAGTTGGCAATTTGATTGTTGATAAAAGTTGTGGTCAATTTAAAGGTTCTCTATATTGGTTAATATAAGTTTTGTTAGTTTATGGATGATGACTCGTATAGCTGGCTGTAAAAGCTAATCCCATCTAATAGTTAATTAAATTCGGTTAGAACCACTTTTCATATCTCGTACTCCATCTCCTAATTATTGGAATTAGTTTTCGATTGAGTGTGTGGGTGTACAGAATAGGTTGTATTGTATGGTTTTTTTTATATAATCAGTGTTGTTCGGGATAGTGTCACAATCTTCTATGGGTTAACGTTGACATGCATGTATTGATTAAATCTTATGTTTGAGTTTCTGTTTTTGTTGTACAATAAGATTATAGTAGAACTTATTATATATGTATAACTGGTTTTCAAATTTACAATCATACAAAATTTTAATACTTCACCTATAAACGTACTTGTTCGTTTGTTTTGCGTTTACCTTTACATTTATGCTATTATTATTATATATGATTCTACCAAAAGAGTTAACGTTAATGTTCTACTATTGGGTTGGGTTTAGGTTTCTATTTAACTTATTCGATTTAGTTTTGTATATGTTCGTGATTGTGCATTGTCTTTATATTTCAACATACGGTTTCAGTTATAGGAAAACCACGGAGTTTGGATTTATGAAATATCAAGTGGTTTGGATTTACGTATCAAATTACAAATGGTTTTGAGGTTCGTTTATAAGTGCGGTGGTTAGTGTTTACTTTGCCGAATAAACTCTAGTTTATGAAATAACAATGGCGGTTTGTACGATATTGTTTAGTTTATGTATTGAGCAAGGTTTTTCTGTCCTGGTTATAGATAATGGTTGTCCATATATATCACTGGTATCCAGATATGGTGCAATGTAATTGTTAAATAAATATATCAGGTTTCAGTAAAAAAGTTTGAGATATTCAAATAAATATATATAAATGGTGGTTTTAGGTTTAACTAAATAATTAGTAAATACTATGGAATTGTTAAATAAATATGTATAAATTTTACTTATGGGTGTCGGTAACTAAGTATGGTGATTTCGGTTCAGTTTTGAGAATAAAGTTTGGATTTTTTAATTAGCTAAGGAGTTTGGGTGTTTGAAATGACACGTGGTTTGAGTTTTTTTTTTTTTTTTTTTTTTGAACTTAAACACGTGGTTTGAGTTAGGTTTCCAATTTCTATTGGTGTGTTTGTTTTGTTCATAATTACGTTGTTTAATGTTTACTTTAACTATTTTGTTTGGTGGTTATGAATAACCAACTGCGTTGGCTTTATACGTACAATCCGGATTTGTTGAATCTTAGACCTCCGGTTTTTGTAACTCCTGTCTGAAGGGGTTTCGTTTTAGGTACTACAATATGTTTGAATTTATGTCTTCGCAAGGATTTTCGTTGAGTGTGATCGTAAATGGTTTTCTATATATACATCAGGTTTTCTAAAATGTTATCTTTAAATTGGTTAATCATAAAAACTGTCAACAAACCTTTTTACGTTCTATTAGTGTATCTATTTATTTCATGTCAATAATTTTGTCACGTGGTTTTCTGTATAACACATTGTTTTTGTTGTGTTGGGTGTAGGTTTCCAAGTACACCTCTGTTAATGTCTCTCTCAGGAACTTTTATTGACCTTTATCCCCATTTCTAAACACATATCTTATTTTACGTTTTATGCCCCAAATATTCCTGTTACAGGGAAAAAACTTCAAAAGCGGCCATGGGCGAGTCACGGATCGAATGTGAGGAATTCAATTATCGGTAAATCGTCAACTCCGCATTATCTTCTTGTGAATTTAATGCATCTTTATGTATGGATCTGGGTTATTCGTTCCTTACGTTCTGTTATTGGATTTTCTACCAAAATTTAGATCTGGGCAGGAAAGTGTCAGATGTGAAGGATCTTCTTCAGGTCGAAATGTATGGTCCTTTCATGGTGTTCCCACACGGTGCTGGTGTGGATGTGGCATCACTACTTATGTGTCGAAGACCAGGAAGAATCCCAATCGCGAATTTTATAGGTGTAAAATTGCAGTCAAGGTAAAATAATTCCATTTGATTGAATATGAATTTCTTTTGTTTTGATTGATGGAGTAGTTTATGTCGTAAAGAAAGGGGGAACAACATCTCTTCAAGTGGGTCGATGAATCTTGGACCGAGGAGAAACTTATGGAGGAAGCGAGAAAGAGGTCAATGGAGGAGGAAATTGAAGGTCGTACAATGCATAGTAATGATAACCCTGAAGTAGTTGAAGCTTCGAAAGACCGTGGTTGTGTTGGAGTTATTAAATTTATTTGTCCTAAAATTTGGTAAGTCTTTGTTTGTTTATGTATGGATAAAGATTGTAGTTTTTGGTCCGTAGGTACCATAACGCCATTCTTCAATTTATGTAACACAAATCTCGAACATTATCGCCTTTTTGTGTTCGCATTATTACTTACTATATGCTCACATTTGCCATTATCTTTAAAACAATTACGAAAACCCCAACAATCAGACATCAAATAGTGAATTCATGAAATATAAAAGTAATAAAATATTAATTAGGTGAATATAGTGTAGAGTTATAATCTGTTATTACAGAATACAAATCCAACAACTTTTGTTACAGAGAAGAAAATTTTGTTTATTGTTTATT
Source organism: Brassica oleracea var. oleracea (assembly GCF_000695525.1). NCBI lineage: Eukaryota > Viridiplantae > Streptophyta > Magnoliopsida > Brassicales > Brassicaceae > Brassica > Brassica oleracea. The sequence continues at coordinate 19,423,279 of NC_027752.1, forward strand.
ACGAATAAGTTAGTACACAGTACATGAGCCTGTAGGAAACCGAAAAACCGAACTAGGAGGTGTCTTTCAAATGGGTTGAGCTTTGGATCATGAAGACCATTTACTTTAGGTTTCAGTCTCTGCCTTCATGTTTTCAAAGATTTGAAAAGTGTTGTTCTTCTTTCTTCCTTTTGTTCTTTGGTGAATCTTGTTTGCTCTATAAGCCCGGCATCCTCATATCACAAGTCTTTGTATTATTATTACTTATGCTATGTCTGCGAACCGAAGTGATTATGTTAATGTATTAACGCCGACACATTTTTTTCAACTGAAAGAGTTTATTTATATTACAGTCCCTCGGGAATTAAGATAATCTGGCCCCTCCCCATATCATTAAATTTACATAAACTTATTTTACACTATTTCTTATTTGACATCTCTCCAAACCTGCATACACCTTCATCATCCGAGGTTGACTCTTTCCAAACTTCATATACTTTACTACTTCATATCGTCGTTTTGCAAGTTGCTCGGTTATGCCCTGCGCATTTGCATCGACTGCACAATGTTCGTTTCCTTGCTCCCCTCCTCTGCATAGTATACAAATATTATTTAAAAAAATTACTGTTATTTAACCTTCTATGACGAGTATATTTACCTGGAATTCTCCTCTTGATAAAATTCGGTTTTTCCTCCGTCTTCCAGGTGGCCTCATGGTTGCTGGTGGATTTACGCTAACTTGGCTACACGAGCCTTCACTCGATAGGATTTGCACACTTTCGTGTTCCACTGCTGGGGCTATGATAGCCGCATAAGCAGCCCTATATGTTGTTAATGTATAACATTCAGAAACCAAACTTTCGACTCTTACTTTGTACCTTATTGCAGCTGCGACCGCATGCGTGCATGGAATTTTCAGTGACTGAAATTCATTGCAAGTACACGTGTGTGAAGCTAGGTTAACATGAAATATGTAACCCAGTTTGTATTTCACTTCATACTGATCACGTGCAATTACGCTAACTTCATACATTCCACAGTTCTCAAAGTTAGCTTGCACAATTTCCGAAACTCGGGGGGTGAGATGGTTATCTCCTTTACATTGTAGTTGCCTTCTCATAGAAAACCAGGTCATAACCTTCGAGCGTATGTATTCGATGAGTGGAAGGATAGGATACTCCCTTGCTTCACGCAACACTGCATTCCATGTTTCCGCCACATTACTTGTCATGATGTGTAACAATCTCCTTTGAAGTGTGCTCTTGCCCAGTGATCGAAGCCTATTCCCGTCAGATATTCTGCACATGAGGCGTTAACTCGTTCTATCTCATTGAAGGCAGAGTAGAATTCACACACTCGAAACGCCCTTGCAGCTTTCCCAACGAGGAAACCCAAGTGTTTATCCTTGAAATAGGTTTGAATGTTTCTTTTCAAATGTAGAATGCGTGCACAATGTCGACTGCACGGGTAAACCTAAAAGTAACAATGATGGGTTAAATATTGGATTAATTAGCTGAATATACACACTTTCAAAAGAAATTGGTCTCTAAAATAACTAATTTACAATTCACCGTCGCAGAGATAACCATAATTGTATGCCAAGTCATTGAAAATCCTTTATTTTATATATAAATCCGGTTATAAAGAATATAGTCCGACATAAGTGGCTTTTAAGTACAATTATTCTTCTATGGTCACATTTTCATTTACAATGAACATATACTTTAAATTCTTACCTTTGCGAGTCCGTAGTATATAGAGGGATGCCTATCAGACACAAAAACTACATCTTCTTCGTTGGGAATAAACTGAGTCAGCTTATTAAAAAACCATTCCCACGCTTTATCATTTTCCCCATCTACCACCGCAACAGCCAATGGAAACACTTGATAGTTTCCATCTTGAGCGGATGCTGTCAACAAACACCCCGCGTATTTGCCCTTCAAATGTGTACCATCAACTACAATCACTCTTCGCATATATTTGAAACCCGCGATGCTTGCAGCTAACGCTAAGAACATGTACTTGAACCTGTCGTCAATGCCCCCAGTGGATTCAGTGTGGACCTCCGCAATTGTACCAGGATTTGCCGCGACTAGCTTCTCTAAGTAAGAAGGGAGAAGGTTGTATGAAGCTCCGGCCGAACCCTTTGCATAATCTAACGCCACTTCTCTTGATCTCCATGCTTTCCCATATGAAATAGGAACATCGTGCTCTCCTCTCATTGCTTGCATAATTTCGGTTGGTTTGGGACCTCCGCCTCTGCCTGCAAACTTTGATTTCATCATCCCACCAATTACTGCATGTGTTGCTTGTGATTGGTACCCAGCCCGACCATCGACAGAACACGAATGATGTAAATCAACTTTCCTCACTTCATACAACTCTGTGTTTTTTAGAATTACCGCATATACTCGCCACTTGCAATTCTGGCAGAAACATCTGAGCACCATTCTTCCGGGGGCGGATCGAGTGGTTTGAAATCGAAATTTATTCCGGATGAAAAATATTGTCATATGCTTTTTAAACTCGTTTCTGTTTTTAAAAACCATTCCAACATATACATCAGTGTTATGTTGTTGTAAACCTGCATTTCGTTTAACATGTATCATAGTTAGGAATTATAGAACGATTAAGTAGGTTGATTTCAAATGTTCGACATTAACTTAACAAGTATTTATTTATGCTACATTTTACAATATTTGTAAACATTAATGTTCCTGATTGATAGTCTAAATAGTGTTCACTTAAACTAATACAAACCCTTGCCGTCACGAGATTCGAAGAAACTGTCGCCCACTACTCCATCTGCATTCATTCCGTAGTAAGAGTCTGATGGATCGGCATCAGATTCAATATTGATGTACTGGACTCGGTTTCCAACATCTTCATTTCGACGACGCAATGTTCCTCTGTTCTCCAGCCCAGTTGGAATATACCCAGTTCTCATTTATGTATCTTACACATATTTATGTCAGTAAACAAGGGTGTACAAAATTTTAGTATTGAACCACAAATTTCACTAACCTTCGTTTGAATTCCCTTCGCGCGATGTCGGATATGGTTGTTCTGTATTAAGCCTACTACTTACTAGTGTTATGTATTTCACCGGCATTAACATATTCAGCCGCGGCCGTATAACCTGTTGATGATCCATCTATGTCAACTATTTCGTTCTCAGACATTGGGGATTGCTCATCTTCAAAGTGTAGTTCTGATGATAGGTTTATTATGTTATCACAGCTTCCACTCCCACATGTTTCCCAATAGTCAGTGTCACCAACCATATCTCCCATCGTTGGGCTGAAGAACATTACATCTTCACTATACTGTTCCAGAGAGCTTGCCCTCCGTGAACTTTCTTGAACATTACCTCTCTTCGCCGGAATAGGTTTGGTTCTGAAACCTATAAACATAGCCTCGGTTAAATATGGAATAGACCTCTCTTTATGGAATATTTTAATATCTGGTTGTCCATAAATAGAATAAGATTTTTCAACTCCTAACTTTCATCAATATATATTTATCTTCTTTTACCTTGTCTCTCCGTATTGAAGAACCTTTTTGATTTATGTATTTCTTCTCCATCATTATTGCTGATATCTACCCCACGAATCATATTACTCAGGTGGTCCTCTGACAGATGTTTTGATTGTTTCACATTTACCTGAGTCGTTTGTTTGGCTTTCTCTATTTCAAAAGAGTAACGGTAAAGAAGCGCAAGCTTCTCCTCCGTGAAGAGCTCACGCAGCACTCTCCCATTACATTTAATCTCGTCATCCCAACCTCCTCTAAGTAATGAAAACAGTTTGGAAACTTGTTATATCTACAAATGTATAACCGGTTACAAATCAACATATTCCATGACTGAAAATTAATTACCGTTTATGACTGAAAAGTGCTCTTCCTCGGTGATTCCTTCAGCAAGGTATGTGATATCGCCAATAGTGAAAGGGGAACGGCAGAGAAAATTGTATTTCGCCACCCCCAGTGGTCCGTCTGTGACACACATGAAACCTTCGTTTTTCCACTCTTGAATGCTCATTAATAATTCAACGTTTTCATCGGTGAGAATTGTATGCGGTGGTTCTTTGATGGTTCGTCTCTCCGTCATAGAGTCGGGTAAGCTATATGTCAGCACCACCGGTTTTGTTGATGGAAGTAAAAGTTCTTCACGGACAAGAGCAAGGAATGCGTCAAATTTTTGGTTTGTACATGCAACAATGAAGTGTTCCACTTCGTTTGGATCTTCTTTGAATATCCAATCGCCTTCATCGTTTTTCGTCCATTGGCCGCATACTAAACGAACTAGTTGGCCCATTTGAAGAAGGAACTTCCTTTTCCTGTTCACATCAATATATGAATTGACAGTAACCAGTTATTTCACTAGCGAGGCTATAAATTGTTTTCAATATTGGGGTTGGACAATAACTTACCTTGATAATTACTGGCAATTTAATTCTCTCACAGTAGAAAATTTTAACTTAGACGTCACCGTGTGTCTTTTCTTTGTCTCTCAACTTTAGAGCCTAGTGAATAGAGTCCCCAGATTTTAGTTGTATTTATAGCGATGTTCAGATATGTATCTGCTGATATATAGAAGTTTATGTAAAATATGTTTATTAGTCATATCATATAATTACTTGCCCTTTATCTACCTACTTCTAGGCTTCTGCCACATTTGTCTCTTTAACATTATAAAATAATCAAAATATTTGCCTCTAACAGTGCACCAAGTTCGGATATCCACACATCGTTGAAAAATATCTAGGGCTATTCACTGTTACTTCTATTATCCGGTTTACAGCAGATTTATTGATCAAATTCGATTATAACCCGTTAGGTAAAATATTTCAAAAAAAATTCCTGGTGATATGATTTATGGATGGAAGTAGTTAGGTTGTTGTTAAAAGTTTCAGACATTGTTACGTATTAACTCGTTTTGTATTGTAACTCAATATGTCTGTAATCATAGGAGATCTTAACCGGATTCCTTAAACAAAGATATCACCTTTACGCTTTTTCATCCGGTTGACAAGTATCTCGTCTTATATCCACACAACCTCCAAAAATATCTTCTCCATGTTCACACTATAGTAGTGTTGTCGAATATCGTTTATCAATAGCTACTACTTCCTGCTTAACATGCATGATTAAACGTTTTAGACTGTAGTTCCGTTTGTTTAGGGCAGCATAACCATTACTTAACATAATTCTATGAATATTACAAGTTACATATAGTATGTTCATATCTTACTGGCGTTTAGATAAAATTTACGTACCTGCGGGAAAATTGTTCTTCCCTATTAGTTTCGAAACTCGGCTTTGGATTCCACTTCTTCTCCATAAATTAGGCTTACACCATTGACTAATCCTTCCAAGTAACTTTGTCACTCGAATGGGATAATGGGACGAAGAGTAACTATCATTCTCATGTATCTTATTTGAGGTTGTATTTTGGACATACCCCTAGGAAACATGATTTGTAATTATAAATCTTCTCCTACTATCCCCTTCCAGCAACAGAGTTATGCAGAAGAAAAGAATGGCTATTTGTAGTTTGCGGAACTGCGTATATATAGACATGTTATAGATTGAAAACCCTAATTTTTGCAAACCCTAAACGACTAGCCCAATAGAAACTAAATAACCCAAGAAAGTAATGATTTGCCAATCCAACAATTTTGAGCGGGCAAAACAATTCTTAAAAAATAGCGTACGGTTGGGAGTTAGCAGACATCATATAATTACAAAAGCTTGAAGACGAATTGATATAGAATTTTCCGAACAGGAAACAAACAAGTCCAATAGAATCGGGTAAACCCAATTTAATGCTTCTTGGCCCAGACAAATGTACCCCTTAACAAACCCAACAATGGTGATAAGGAAACGAAAAATTTGTTTAAATCCAACGTTTGAAAGTAAGTTTTACACACACAATAATGAGATATAAAATATACGGAAAATTCAAACTTTAGGACCATCTTATTTCCCTTTCTCGTTTTGTACACAAATATCTGCTCTCCTAGAAGAAGACAAAATAACCGGGAACGGGATCAGCCGATTGTTACATAATATCAATTTGAGGATAGCTATGTCTTTTTACCAATGAGGGCTACATGGTTCACTAATTTATGGGAAAACATGTATACTCTTCCAATTTTTTTTCAAAATGTGTATATTCAGCTAATTAACCATTTTTTAAAAATATCACATTGCAAAATGATCATATATCCGGTGGACCCTCAAAACAAAAATCATTAATGAAGAAAAAGCAGATTGTTGCAAAATCACCATATTTACAATGACTTGAAGAGTAAGGCAGTCGGAATAGATGTCGCTATGCGGGGACAGTTTGTGCCGACCATTGTGTGTGCGAGTAAGGACCATAACTCATTAGTTACCTTTTTGTTTAAAAGATGAACGTTCAATTGTCATTGTCCAATAGATTGTTCCGCCTTTTCCTCTTAATGAAAAACAACAGAACAAGTTGTCCCGTTGATGGTACTTCATAACAAAACAAATGTGTTTTGGAAAGCTAGGATGGTTTTTTTCATCCAAACAAAACTTCATCTAGTTTGATTATATATATATATATATTAATGTCCATTTCAATACAAAAATATTGTTATGTTTTCTCACAGATTAAGAAATTAATCAAAATACTTACGTTGTATCAACAGTGCAGCTTAATTACAATAAACATTTCTTAATACTATATATTGATATATGCAAAAAAAAAAGATATATGTAATACAATCTGTTTTAAAGGTGAGTTTTGTGGTCTACACATACGTAATTCAACTTTGTGGCATTTTTTTTAATAAATACTTTATGGCATTTTTTTTAATAAATACTTTGTGGCATTTATTTTATCAAATTTGATCAAACTTAATAACTCTTTTATAGTTTTATCTATCCTTATAGTAACTCCGTAATCAATTTCTGACCGAACTACCTGACATTTTTCATTTGGAAATGTGAATCATCGACTCAAAGTCTGCTTCGTGAAAGAAAAGGAGTCTTAGCATCACGACTTGCAAATTAAGGAAGCATTCTAACATCTCGGCTGGTACAATTCAATGCTCTGTTTTTAACTTTACTCTTTTCCAAGAACAAAACGCCGTCCAAGTGATACTTCGTTTTGGATGTTGAGTCGACAGAATTGTCCATTTTTCGGTTCAATGAATTAATGAGCTTGAATACATCAAATCTCAAAGCTTTTCCTAAAGTTCCATCATAGATGATGTTGTGAGAAACTATTTTCTATATTAAGCAAAATATTATTTTTGTTAAAAAATTCTTTTTAAATTAATGTATTTCATCATCAAATTTTTTTTTTAGTTTAGTGATAGTGCAAAGAGTTAGATTTTTGGTTTAAATCATTTTAATATGAAATGTTATTTTTCAAATCGTAATTTTCAAAATTGATTTTTGACCTGTAGATGATTATCTTAAAAAACTATGAGGTTTGTGATTGCTTAAATTATATGGTATACTTTTTGTTGATCTTTTAATAGATACTGGAGCTTCTCTTGAACTTACCTGAAAATAATGGTAAGGAAGTAGTAATTACTGAGTCAAGGAATTGAAACGGCTTCGATTCTAAACGGATCAAATCGTGGGACTGCTATCCACGTTGAAGATGATGGAAAGAATGGAAGGTAAAATACAAACAGGAATCGTCAAGTCCTTGATCAACTTATTGTGGACGGAAGACAACAGTAACCTCAATTTTGTTTAAATCACTCATGCAATAAATGTTGTTTCGGATGTGACGCATTCTCAGTCATACTTCATGGAGTGCGTATGTTTGCACACCATATCTCCTATTGCTCTTTTTCTTACTCACAAAATGTATATCTCATCTTTATGTGCCGCAAATACAAACAATAATGTTTGAAACAGTATTTTCTTTTGTATTTTGAGAGGAACAATTTTTTTTTTCTTTTTTTTTTTAACAGAAGGTTCAAAGGCGATCCGTAATCCGCACGTGGTTTCCGTTTGCCCAAAGGCCCGTAATCCGCACGTGGTTTCCGATTGTCAACCATCTAATCCCTCTGGCCCGGAACCAGCCGGGACTAATACCCATTACCCAAGGATCCAGCACCAACGCCGCGTTAACTTTAAACTTGGGGTGGGCGTAAAGTATTCCGTGGCCACAGGGGATATCGAACTCGGGTCCGTATCGGTTGTGGTAACTACCTCAAGACCACTAGCACATCACCCCGTGGTTATTTTGAGAAGAACAATAAAAATATTTGTCTGAAAACTTTATGATCGAGTGGCAAGGAGACTGATTTGAGACGTTATCATATTTAAAATTCGATATATTTGTTTCACGAAACTGCAACACATTATTCCTATACTCACACGAATATGTACTTACAATCTATTTAAATATCCGAAAAGAAATTTTCATTTTTGGAGCGCACTCTTTTATAAATTAATCTAGACTCTTCTGTAAATAGGTCTGAAATCTACTCTGACTTACTAAAAAAAAACCAATGAAAACATTTACTCTGCATGTCAATGATCGTGGACATAACACATGACGTCGCAGTGAAGAGCGTTTCTGTTGTTTCAGACCAACATCATACATATTTTGTGGCAGATGTGTCTGCTTCTTTGACTGGTTCATACCCTGTTTTATTAAAATGTCATGATCATATATTGCAAATTAGGATCGTTGTGTTTAAAGAAAAAAAAAAGAAGTCATTAAGCGAGTGTTTATTTGTTGGTGGTGTCTGCTTTGTCCCTAAAATCATCCACTTCTGGTCTAAGAAAAATTAGATACCACAATCTCTTATTCGCTTCTATACTACTAGTTTACGAATAATATGCTTTTATACTAAGTTAATTTGAGCACAAATATATAAACTTTTGTTTTAGTATGGATGATTTTGATAAAGAATCTATAACTTTGGAGCTTCAATTATATATGTATAAATATAAATTTAGTTTATATAGGTTTGTGAAAAATTATAAGAAATTTTTACCGTATGTGAAGATTAGTTTGATCTGGTTTACGTTGTATTACGTGGAAAATGATGGATCAAACCCATGATATTGAGCAATCGTGAATACAAAAGCAGTATACATCAATAAAAGAGAGAGAAGACCGTTGCCATGATCCACCCTCGGGTGTGCGTCCGCGCCGCTAAAAGGTTCGGTCTCTAGTATAATCACTGTGAGGTCAGGACACTTGGTTATTAAAAAAAAAAAAAAAGAGAGAGAATTTCTCATGCATCCACTGCATGTATACATACATAAGACTACATTCATCACCAGATTGGAGGACGTAAACAACGTTGAGATCCTACATTATAATAACCATATAGCACAACAGACTATATACTTCTGTCTATGCATGCAACACGTGTCCGCACACGCGTTCTATACTTGTTCGACCTCATGCTCCATAGACATTTCTAGACTGCATCTGGACTAAGAGGACTATTGGTCTAAATGTAAACGACTCATATGCTATTTTGCCTGCCTCTTCGAACTCCCATTGTGGCTCTTTAGCATTTTTTATATATTATTAACTTTTTATAGTAGTTAATTAATACTTATTTGAATGAAATCTTTGTCTCTTTGTAAGTTTAGAGGAAGACACGTGACATGCAGAAAACTCGCCACGAAGAGGAGAATCAGCTAATGAATCTAGACTTCCAATGTCATGGGAACTTGGGTTTCTCCTGGACCAACACGACAACAGTTTATATGATATTCACACAAATGTGTATCAAACAAAAGCTAACAATTCATCTTAATGATTCAAAGCATCCAATGTAACTATTTTGGCCAAAAAAAAGACCATCCAATGTAACTATTTTGGCCAAAAAAAAGACTTTTCGTGTCATGGTTAGCAATTTTATCAAACACCATATTCTTATAATTCTAGTATAGTCTCTCTTCTATTTATATAAAGCAAAAACTTCAATTAAATCTTGTTTTAACACCATTGGTTCACTTGGTTGGGTTTCTATTCTTAAATGTCAAGTCAATTAAAAACGGACACTAATATATAATATGATTAATTAAAAATGCTTGATTTACATTTCTATGATACATCAATATAGATAAAATAAAAAATTTATCTGAAGTTTAATTCGATATTAAAAAAGTATGATTCAAATTTCTCTCACTACAAGAAAAAAAGGGTATTGTGACAAAATTTTCCGTCACAATAGAAAAGAATTTGTAACAATATCGTCATTGTTACGTTTTTGTTACCAATTATTAATGGTTGCAATACGTGTGTCACAAATGTTATGGAGTAACAAAAATGTCACAATTTCTTGCGACTAATTTCAAATCGTCACACATAGTTACGTTGTATATTAGTAACATGACCGTTATAATTTCTTACTTATCAAATTGTCTCAAACTGTCTTAATTTGTGACTGTTTAATGTGACAACTACGTCACCTGTAGTGACGAATCTATTGTCACAAAATGTCACTAATATAGACGACATAATAGTCTTTTTACCGTCACCAATTCTGACATTATATATTGTCCCAAACCGTCACTATTCATAACTAATTTAAAGTCTTAATTTTGTAGCCTATTATAACCAAAAAATCAGTCACAAAACATAATAATCAAAGACTAAAAAAGGTATGTATCCGTCTTCAATACATACTATAAATGTGTTACAAAATTGTTGTATTTTGTAACATTTATTATGTTATTAATTTGTCACTTTTTATTACGAAAGCAATGTAACTAAATGTCACAAACTATGACCGTAAAATGGTAACATTTCAGTTTGAATTGGTTACAATTTCATAACGCAACTTTTCTTTATTTAAAATATGTCACATATTTTTAATTTATTATTAACTTATTGGAACACTAGAAACTATAAATAAAAACTGAAATCAAATATCAAATTTGCAAATAATATGATATACATAAATTTCTCATAGAACTGCTTGAATTTTATTTAAATAAACATAAGCACAAAACAACAATTCGTTTACTAAGTAAACTGAAACTGCTTAGTAAACAAAAGAAAACCAAATGAAAACCAAAATAGAAACACCAAGCTAAAACACCAAACTGAGAAACAACTTCATATGGCTGTGGTAGTATCTGTTGGAGTCAACACATTTTCACCAAAAGCAGACATCAATATTTTCTCTATTGCTTGAATCCTATTCTGAAACTGAACCTTTTCTTCATTACTCTTTTGCAAGTCTGACTCCAGCTCTTTGACTCGGTGAGTTAAAGTACCATCATCTTCAACAGCTTGTGGTGAAACTGTAGAACCATCTAGTGGCATATAAACTCCACATTGAAGTGATCCAAGTCCAAACACCCAACCTTGTTTTGATATTCCAGCAACCTACCAAACATACAACAGTTACATAAACACATATACAATTAAAATGCAAAGACAACTTTAATTAAGCAAAGCTATGCAAAGAATCAATCGTATCTCCAAATATAAGAAAAAATCACGAAAAAAAACAAATTTGAAATGTGATAGAAAATTACCTTCACATAGATTTCATTTCTTTCCTCGACAGTAAGAGGCTCTGTCAAAACCTCTCCATTAGAAGGCTCAACCAGTGACAATCTTTCTTGCACATATGCATCATATTTTTCTGCAA
>NC_027752.1:19435556-19449182 GCF_000695525.1 Brassica oleracea var. oleracea
CATAATTTTCAACAAGCGCTTAGTTAGAATCTCAAGTACCTGAAGCAAACAAACCAAGATTGACATAATCTTCTCCTTTTGTTAGAAACTCAATCTCCTCTTCACAAATCTTACAAAAAAAAAAACAAATAGCAAAGCCAAGTTTTTGATTTGAGAATGAATGAAAGGAGAAGATATAATTTAACCAAACATATAGATAGAGCAGGACACCTTAATAATATCAGCAGTATCCCAAATTCTGAAGATTTCATCCCTAGTGTTGTCTGCACAAGGCCACAAGGGGATCCTAAGGTTAGGAGGGTCATATGAAAGGATCGCACCAGCATCCTTAGCAGTCTTTGCTGCAGCTATGTGAGCTGACTTGCACTGTGATAAGACTTATCGAACCGTAATGTAATATCTTCGCCGGCCACAAGATCAAATGAAGATCAAAATGATGATTTCATAAAAGTAAAATGTTTCAAGTAACAGCTAAAAATGTTTTTATAGTTAACCTTTTTAATCAAATTCAAATCAAGCGTAGATAGTTAGCCTCAGTTACAAAAAAAACACATTCACAGATAGTTCAAAATCAAAACAGGAAACAATGATTTTTATCTCTTCACTTTGCCAATGAAAGCTGAAGAACCACCCATACGAGCAGTCCCAATCAAAGAAGACTGAAGCTGCTGCATGCCATTCTTCTCCACAGAAGAACGCCTGATCTGTAAAAAAAGTGAGCTTTTTAAGACTTGTAGTTGTTTCAGAATCAGAGATGAATCCAGAACAAAACAGAGATGAACACTTACTTGAACCAAAACGAAGAGTCCCACAGTGAAGTGCCTGGCTTCGGAATTCATGGTTTGATCTCCAACACTGAACCTGCTTTACGTGCCAATCTAAGAAGAAATCAAGAAGCAAATTCGATCTCTTCCTCTATTAGTCTCTGGTCGAGATTTGGATTGATTCTTCATTTCTTCTTCGTTCCGATCTAAAAAGGGTCAGTCGAAAGAAAAAAAGTAAATGAACAATGCAAGCTGCCTTTCGGTTATATAAACCATCTCAAAACTTAAAAGACATCAAAGATTAAATAAATAAAATAGTTTAAATTTAGTTCCAAAACCAACGCCATAATCATATAAAATATAAAACTATAACACCAAATTTAGTTAGATTCTTCATCTGTTAACTCATAATCATTATTTTCATCATCAGCATCTGATCTTAATTCCGCTTCTTCTTCTTTTACATCTTCGAGATTTTTAGTTTGACCATTTTGATTGACTAATGTCTCGACATGTAGTACATCAGTAGAAACATCCGAATTATCATCGCTATGTTGCATTGCAATGTTATCATATGTGCATATCATGTTTAAATACAGAGAAGAAGAAAACTAAATGGGAAAGTATACAATCACAATCACGAGTAATGAGATAATATACTAATTTAATGATTCCTAACTTTATCATTGAAATCTTGAACAAGATGAGATCCAACGAGCCACTTGCATAGTGTAGCGAAACCAGCTATTGTAACGTATTTGCTATATTTTTAAGTCACAACTTACAACAATTTTTTTGTCATTGTTTCGTAGGAATTCGTGACAACCATTTAATTTTTCTATCGTCATAAACGACGACACAAGATACAGTCACATATTCGTCATATTGGTAATAGTAAACGTAGTCACCATTTTGTCACGACAATTATTACGTTTATTTTCGTCTTATATATGTCACTAATTGTGACAACATTTTGTTACAAAACAAACAGTCACGATATTGTGACGAAGAAGCTACTTTTTTGTAACGTAAAATATAAGTAACAAAATAGTTTTTATTATGTCACAAATATGGGACTGGAAATTTTAGTCTCAAAAAATTGTAACAATAGCCCCTTTTTTTGTAGTGTCTAAGAGAGTATAGAAATGGTTGTGCTCAAAAAGTTTTATATAGATCAAAGTTCAAAAATATACTTTTTTGTTAAAAGGATTTGAAAAAGGACTAGATTTGGGGTGCTTCCATGAAGATTATAAATGGACTAGATTTGAATTTCTCCGCATGAAAAAGGATTATCCAAAAAAATTTAAGGTAGACAAACTTCTAGATATGTACGTTTTGACATAATAAAATACTTGTCTGTGTGAAAATAATACTCCCCCCGTTTTATAATATAAGTAGTTAGGCTAAAAGCACGAAAATTAAGAAAATTATTATGTTTTTAAAAAATATTTTATAATAAATAGGCTAGATATAATTTAACCAATAAAAAATAAGTCTATTTAATTTGATTGGTCACATTGTATTCAATAAATGTAAAAATTACCTAAAAATACGAAAACTACTTACATTTTGAAACAAAAACATTTTTCTAAAACTACTTACAATATGAAACGGAGGGAGTATGTAACAAAATATGACAAGAAATAAAAAAAAATGAAGATACGAAAGATTTTGCGGTTTGGCCCTTGCAAAAAGGTCGGGCTATAGAGCTCTAACTGTCTTCTATGAACGAAGAAGAGACACAAATTTATACAATTTTATTGTAAGCTACGGTTTCATATATATGCACAAGTGATACGTGTATGTTTTAAGGTCACATATATATGCACACCTTATACTATCATATAATTTTATAAAACGAACACAAAGTCATAGTAAATTTAAATTTAAAATGAGTTCAATAATAAAGGATTGCGTTATATATGTGGCGCATGGAATGTGTCCTCGTATCAGGAAATCAAATGTGAGGTCTCAAATTCAAAGCATATTTCTCTGTTAACCATCTCCCCCCTGGTCTCACGTCTGCTCCCCATTTCCTTCGAACTTATTTCTTCTTCATTGTCTATATTAATTAAAATATACAAACTTAAGTACATGCATGAAATTTTTTTTAGAAAAGTATGTCGACATGCATGTAAAATTGACCTTCCAGCCATTTTTTTAGTAACTGATGAATTATACAGTAGTAAATTTTAAACTATCTTTGCATACAAAATTTAGTTTATAGAAAAGAATTTCTAATTTTAAACTAATTGACTATAAGTAGATAGTCTAATTTTTTTATATATTATTCATATTCCATTAAAATTTTCGGTGTGAGATTTTTTCCAACAATACAATATATCAAGTTAAACTTTATATATGACATAGAGATGTGAAAGATGGCGAATAGAAACAAAACTAAAGATTTGTTTTTTTTTAGTTTTTTTTTTAGTTTTTTGTTTGTTGGGATAATAAACGAACCAAACAGATCTCCAGTAGTCAAAAGGTTTCCCTTGGCAAACCGTTAAGTGATTTTAATCTAAATCTAATTTATTAAAATATAGTCTTGTTTTTATCTATTGATAAGAAATTGTCATTTAAATTTAAAATGGTCTAACAAAACGATGTAACAATATTTAAAACACTATAAATATATTTATTATTATCCAGTTACTAAAGATTTGGTCATCTGAATAAAATGATTTCGGTTATAACTTAATCTAACTGAAAGTTATCAACCACAACGAAAATTAGCCTAACCACGTAAAGTCAAAATACATGTGTGCCCCTATAATTGTGACTAACCTGATTACACGATCAATAGAAAACAATTAATTTTGGTTGACTTAAACTAAACTGGATTTAATGTTTAATATTTCAGTGGTGGTTCACATTGTTATTAGTAATATTCCTCGGTTTTCAATATTCCACAAGGAAGTATTCCTGCATATAGTAATTGATGTGTTTATATGCATATCTATTTCATTATATAACCGGAACATCAAAGTCAGCTGAGATTCGGGTAATACATGATTAAGCTAATAAATAATACAGATTTAACTGAAAAAATAGATAACTACTCAGAACCGAACATAATATAGAAATATTATGAAATAATTATAGGTAACCGGATTAAACAAAAAAATTACATTGTTTCCTAGATATTGAGTATATATTATATAGATCCGGTTCCTACAATGTCGTACTATACAGTCGGGATATACAAGAAATAGGATCCTCGAATTCCTATTGTAAACATTTAAAGTGTTTTATTTCAATAAAATCACAGAGTATAAAATATTTTTTGTTCCTAAAATTTTCGTTAATTACAGTGGAAATATTCAATCATGAGATTATGATCTTCTGATGCTACGGTAATCAATTTAATAACAAGGTTTTTTGCCTGCAAATACATAATCTTATTATGAATATTTATTAGTTTATGTCTTATCAATTTAAAATTAACATAATGAGTTATGATTTATGTTTTTTTTTTAAATTTAAATCAAAATTAAATTATTTATATATAAAGAAATTTCATCAAAATATATATGCTTATTATTGTGTTGAGATTTAAAAAACACTCACAATTAGAAATATGTTAGAAAATATATTTACAAATGTTTTAGCTCAACTAATAGTTAACTATAAATTGTTCTATATCTTGATTTTTTAAATTTTATAAGAAAAATAATATTTCCAGATAACATCACAATATCTATAAGAATTATCTTATTTTAAAAATATATTTTTATCCTGAAATTATATTATATTAATTTATGATCAATTATATAATTAACATATAAATCTATTATTATTAACATAAAATTAGTTTTAAATTATATAATAAATTATATTTACAATTTCATTAAAGGTAAAATTGATTTTGACCATTCTAACTTTTAAATAATAATATAATAATAGATAGGTAGACTGTCTTAATCTCTGTTTCAAAAAAAAAAAAAAAACTGTCTTAATCTCAGATAATATCGAATACTATTTTATATTTAATTTAATCTCGATTATCCTAACAATATAATTATTCAGCTCAACAGTTTTGGTAGCAATCCTACTGGACCACCTTAGTAATTGTCTATAAAACTAAATTAATGACACTTTTATAGAAACTAAGATAATTCAAATCTATATAATCTAATAAATTTTAAATATCGAGTACTTATCTATTCATTTTCACCATAAATTATTTTTAAAAAAACAAAAATTTTGTATAAAATATTGTGTACAAGTATATTTATAAAGGGTTATAAAACCTAAATTACTAGAATAGATTATATATTCATTTCACTAAATCTTAATTATCAACATATAGCATGGTGATATGAAATCAGATAAGACTGATCCCAACAATAGTAACACAAATCCAAAAACCGAAGATTTAATCTAATATTTCAAAATTCACAATAATTTTGTTTAACTAAAATGAAAGAGAAACATAGCCGCATTTCAATGCAGATCAAGATGTTGTTGATTCTTAAAATGAAATCTCATCTTTACGGTACCAAAACGAAATAAACGTATTTGAAAAATAAAATAAAATATTATTAAGAAAATAAAGGTCAATAGTTGTATAAATCAGAAATTAAAAAGATACATTTCACCTCACAATTCAGAGAAAGAGTAATGTGAAAAACTAGATTTTGCCACAAGTTTTATGCTTTATGCAGAGCATAATAAAATGTGATGTGAGATATATAGACCCTCTCGCTGTTCATTTTTTCGCTTGTTCATATCTTACAAGATATTTTATGAGATAAGTTACTATTTAAGATTCATAAGTTAAAAGAGAAAACTGGGAACGAGTTTGGGTTAGATCTGATATGACCAGGGCCGTGCCTAATATTTGCTGGCCCAGAAGCAAAAACAAAAATTGGCCTTAAAAATAAAATTAATTAAGCGACACTCCGCATTCGAACCATGTGTTAAACGAAATAAATCATTTAAAAGTTGTTTACACCACCTCAGCTATCCGATTATTTGGATAATTGGTCCCAAAATATATTTTAGACTTGTTGGGTCTCAAGTACACGCTTGATCATCTTGTGTTCAGGAACGGCCCTGGATATGTCCTAAACTACCAAATCATGCAGACACAGTGGAAGGAAACAAAACATAAACTTTGTACGTGGTGAGACGGCATGTTGAAACATGTCTATAGTTAATGGCCTTTCCCAAAATGTTTCAATTAGGATACAAAACATGTCCTCAACATGTAATGTATGACAAAAAAATCAATAGAATGTCCGAATCCATTTTCTATCAAATCAGTGAACATAGTATAAATTTTGGTAGCTTATGGCAAAGTTTTCAAAATATTGCGCATAGCCGCATAGCACTGTGAATAAATCTCGATTACTATCCCCTCGGAATATCCATATTTACTATAACTTTTAATATAGCTACTATGTATTAGAGACATAGTCTCACACATCGATAATTGGAAAGGATCCTAAACAATATATAAAATAGATGAGCCACTTTTCTTATCACCAATTGGTTTTAGGTTAAAAGCTCATCTAGCTTAATATTGTATTAGAGCCCGATCCATGAATTCCAACCCGATCTTCATCGACCCAGTCCAAAGTTGGCTCTCGATTCTTGTACAAAAATATTTTGATGCATTGTGTTTAACACTTTTGAGTAGATAATAACAGAATATACACCTCAGAACAGAATCATATATATGATAATGATCTTATACGCAGTTCCTGAGAAAACAACACATTCTATATTAATACGTATGTACCTATATAGAGTTAGATTTCTACTTTTAAAACTTCTTTTCTTAAAAGGTTATGTACAATTTTTTTTAAAAAAGTTTTTTCTTTAAAACTTTTACTTAAAAATATCTGCGTAATATACTTGGGTTCCTTAACAGAAAATATTTAAATTGATCACTGTTTATATTTGTACATACGTTTAGAATAACATACACTATGAGTTTTCCTACACCATGCGCATTGATAATAAATTAAAAAGAAATATATTATTTTCTAAAATAAAAATTTTAGTTTTCAAAAACATTCTTAAAATTTCCAGTATAAATAAAAATAAATTTCAAAGTTATATTTCTTTTGGCTTAACAATTTTTATATCATTTTTAGATTTCATTAATATAAAATTAGAAAAATAAATTTATTTCTTTATATTGTATTTATGACTATTTTATTTTAATATGTATATATGTTTGAATGTTTAAAGTTTAGTTTTTAAAGTTCTAATTAAAACATATTAAATATTTATAATAATGTTTAAAAGAAATATAACTTATTTATCACTTAAAAAATTGATTTTTCGAATTTTGTTTTTCAAAATTTCTTTTTGAAAATCAAAAATTATTTTTCCAACTATTTTTAAAACTTTTTATATTTTTAAGTATTTATTTATTAGAATCATAAATTTCACATTCCAAAAATGTTACTCCTCCCCTCGACTCTAAACACTAAGTCTAGATTAGTTAACTCTAAAGTTATAAATATCTTTTTTCTTCTTTAAAAGTGAAGGTAAAAATGGTTAGTGTAAACATGAAAAGTATTACTATGAATGTGGTAATTTTGGCAATTTTCTTAGTTTAATACCAATTAATGAATTAAAGCATAATTCAAACACTTAATTAACAAATATGTTCACAGTTAATTTTGAAAATATAAATATTTAAATTTTTTATTTTTCTATTCTAAGATAATGTGAAATTTAATATATTTATAATTATATTATTATTTTAAAATTTTCATTAATAGTGATACATATAAATTATTATCATTTTTAAGCATCTTACTAAAAATGTATTTATATCTGCAATTTGATCTGTTTTTTTATAAAACTACAATTTGATATATCATAATAAGAATTAAGACATATCATTATTTTCATTAAGTTATGTCATCTTATTTAACATTTTACCAAAAAAAAAAAAAGTTATGTCATCTTTTTATGATAAAAAGGAATGTAGTAATGACATATGGACAAGATTCATTCGTCAAAAAAAAAAAAAAAAAGACATATGAACAAGATTCGAAAAATCACTTCTCCAATTGTTTAAGGGATTTCAGCCATGAGGTTATAATATTTTTCTTTTGTACATTTTGTATAAATGCATATTCCTCATCGATTTCTCCTCTGGGCTGCATTTGCTTGGCTTATTGGTTACTATGGTCAAGGCCTTCATACTTTAATTTTGCATGCTTCTTTTATGTATATGATTTTATTCTCGCCTCTTTTGCTAAGCTATTAGCTTGTACACTGACTTCTCTTGCAATTACGGTATTGATTAGTAAAGCATTAACATTAGTATTATGCTCTATATTATCCAATCAACAATTGTTAGAAAAACATTTAGAGAAGCATTTATTAAATGCTAATGCTTTCCAAATGCTTTATAATTTATAAAATTAAAAAAAAAATATAATTAATTCATTTATTTTATTTAATAATATCATAAAATTATTTTTATATCCAGAAAATAAAATTTTGATTCTAAAATTAATTTACAATAAAAATACCTTTTTTTTTAAAAGTAGTTTTTCACATTTAAAATATAAAATTTTATTCATATAATTTTATTTTATATAATTTAAATTATTTTAAATGTGAAAAACTACTTTTAAAAAAAAAGGTATTTTTATTGTAAATTAATTTTAGAATCAAAATTTTATTTTCTGGATATAAAAATAATTTTATGATATTATTAAATAAAATAAATTAATTATATATATTTGTCATTTTATATGTTACTATATATATATATATTATAAATATATTCATTAAATATAAATATATTATATATTATATACTAATTTTATAATAATTTTAAATAGCATACTAATACTGCTATACCAATCATCCTATTAAACAATTTAGCAAAAACATACAATTCCTGCAGCATACTGCTTCTATAGCATACTACTACTGCTAATGCTAACGTTTTACCAATCAAGGCATTGAAGAGAACTGATTAGAATGCTTAGTAGTATCCTTTATATACTAAAGCGCAAGTCGCCTGGCGAATCAAAATTTGACATTTGACAAATCTTTTATAATTAGAAAAAATAAATGCAGAAATTTTTAATTACAAAAACAGTTTCGTTGATTTCTATTTTTTTTATATATAAAGTAAAATTCATTTAATTTTTTCACACGACACCCATGATCTCCTACCTTAAAACCTTTAATTTTTCTAAACTCCTAAATTATTTGCAAAAACTGCATTGATTCTCTCTGAAATTTCTACTTCTAACCAGATAGATCAAATCTTCTAATGATCTTATTTACACTGTCTTATCTATGCTGCCAAAATTTACAGTGCTACATGAATATCAAATTTGTTTATCGCCAAACCGTAGCACAACAATAGTCTTTTAAAAGAATTTCTTTCAACGAAATGAGAAAAAAGAAGAACACAAATATGCTATGAATTAATAGGCGAGTGTAGGGCAAGACAGATGAAAACTAAAGTCCAGGTATGTGAAACTAATATGCCAATTCAAATAAACTTTCTTTTTCATAAACCTTTTTCTCTTTCGAAAATAAACATACTTATAGCTTTTTTTTTCTTTTTTTACTAGCTTTGATTGGTGACCACCAAATGAATGGAAAAAATGAACAAAATAAAAAATAAATTTTCACTTGAGGAAATGAAAAAACGAAAAAATATGAATTTTTGTTTATTTTATTCATCATCAGAATTGTAGAAGAAATTTTTTATTTATAAATTCATTCATCCATGAGAAATTTAGAGGGAAAGAGTGGAATCCATCTATCAATAATTTAACCAAATATTCAACCTAATTGGTATAAATTTTAAAGAAAAAATTCACCATAATTTTATTCCTTCGACATGGTCACCAGTTAGAGCATAATGAAAAAAAAGAAGCTAAAAACTCCATAGTGAAAAAAGATAAAAGTAAACAAAATATGTTAAAATTGACTAAACTTTCCATTTTCTGAAATATGTTTATTTGTTGTCGTGATGATAATTTACTGGAGTAATAGAGTCTCATATTATTAAAGCACATGCACAAAGACCCTAAATGATTTGAGAATCACCACAAATGGGATAAAGAAAACTCGGGTGATAGAGAAAACGAGAAATATTCATCTTTAGATCAAGACCCAACCTTACCA
Source organism: Brassica oleracea var. oleracea (assembly GCF_000695525.1). Lineage (NCBI taxonomy): Eukaryota > Viridiplantae > Streptophyta > Magnoliopsida > Brassicales > Brassicaceae > Brassica > Brassica oleracea. The sequence continues at coordinate 19,445,444 of NC_027752.1, forward strand.
GGTATGTTTTTCTTATTCTTTATTTTATGTGTTTATAATCTTAAAGAAATGTGATATTACTTTTGTTTATTTTAAGATCAACATATATATATATATAATATATATATATATATATATATGTTTTTCTTTTATATTTATTATTTGTGGATTCTCTTAGAAACTAAAATGTATAGCATTGAAAATGAAGAAATGTAAAATAATCTTACAGAAAAAAATATTTTTAAGAGATGAAGTTAAAAATTAAAGTTGATATTTTAATAATTTCTTAGAAATAGTCAAAATGAAGACAATTAATAAGGTTGTTTGTCACAGTCTTATTTTGTGTCCCTCAATTTGACTTTCTTAATTAGTTATTTTTAGGTTTTGAAAAATAGATTAATACATGATGTTTATCTCGTGTTTATATTGGACTATTGAAAGATATAAACAACAAATTTTATTTTTTAAGTTTACCAATAAATAACCCTCAAAGTAAAATTTTCAAACTGAATTATATAACATTCAAAATGATATTTCTCAAAGAACAACTTTTATATTGTAAATTATAAAACAATGGCCGTGCAAAGCACGTGGGATAACTATAACCAGTATCAGGACCAGTATTAATATAACTCATGTAGACCGACATAATATGATTTAAGTTTGCCTTGCTCCAACGCTTGAATTGTTGGTTCAGTGTAAGATTAAGAATTGAAGTTTGCAAATTGCAATCACCATAAAATGTCACTCCTGCATATTTCAATCTTGTAACCTGCTTCATTATGTCTCTCATTCTATGCTACAGTTTAGCTTCCAGAGGTAAGGGCATGTTCTGGATGTTGTATGTTTGTCGGTTCCTCCTATCTGAGGATGAAATATATCCTTTAGTGAGTTGTTTTCCAGTAGCATCAAAGAGAATCCAGCTAATTGCTATCTGCTGCGTAATTGATATCCAAAAGGTATTCACAAAAAGCAAAATGTTTCATGAAATCCAAACACCAATTCATCAGGCAAAAGTGTAGCGTCATCCTTTAATGCAACTTCTTTTGTTTTGTTTTCAAGAGATATGTTGCTTGTCATACGTTCATGTCCAGAAATGACGGATTGATAACATTTCACACCAAATCCTTCAGCAAATTAACAGTGCACATTGGATAGAATCTCTGTCCCCTGACATTTTAAGGAGATAACATAATTAAATCATCATTATCTTGTAAAGAAGTTTGTACATATCACTTGTCTAACGTGAAAGGAGAAAGCTTTAATGTTAGAAAAGATGTGGTTACCAAAAACTTCGAAAAATTGCTTCATTTTACATAAAGATAGAGTTCTATAATGATTTTAGAATGTATCCTTAAGTTGCCAACTATATGGATGAGAGTATTCATGAAAGCAAATGAGCAAGATGTCAAGTACACTACAAGAAAACACAGTTTTAGCAAGGAAATTTAACGAGAAAAACTATTCCTCGTGAAATTACGATGACTTAACGATGAAATTGCGAGGAAATAAAGTTTCGTCGTAATGGCCTTGTAAAATACCGAGTAAAGCTTTTCCTCGTAAAATCGTCGTAAGTTAACGTGGTTTTTCCGAGAAAAATGTGTTTCGTCGCAAATTCGTCGTAATTTTAGCATGATTTTTACGAGGAAATAACTTACGAGGAAAGAACGAGAAATCCACCAACTTAACACGTTTTTTTTGCCACCAACCTAATTTTTCGTCGTAAATTCCTAGCAAAATTCAACTACCAGATTCGAAAATTTTCTATATATATGGAGGTTTGAACATAATTTTAAGCACACCAACAAGAAAAAAAAAGTGAAAAAAATGTCGGGCTTGGGAAATATTTTCGAGTTGCGGAGGTGGATGTATATGCATAGAGATGCTAACGGGAGAGTGACGAAAGAATATCTTGCTGGGTTGGAGCGTTTTATGCATCAAGCAGATTCTACACCGCTCGCCCAAGAAAGCGGTAAAATATTCTGTCCTTGTAGGAAATGTAACAATTCAAAGTTGGCAAATCGTGAAAATGTTTGGAAGCATTTAGTAAATAGAGGTTTCACGCCAAATTATTATATCTGGTTTCAACATGGAGAAGGTTATAGTTATGATCAGAATGAAGCTAGTAGTAGTAATAGCAACTTTCAAGAAGAACCGGTTGATCATCAATTGCATAATGCACATAGTTACCATCAGGAGGATCAGCCGATGGTAGATTATGATAGGGTTCATGATATGGTAACTGATGCATTCGTAGCTCATGATGATGAAGATGAAGAACCTAACATAGATTCAAAAAAGTTTTATGAAATGTTAGATGCGGCAAATCAACCACTTTACAGTGGTTGTAGAGAAGGTCTCTCTAAATTGTCATTGGCTGCTAGAATGATGAATATTAAAACTGATCACAATCTACCTGAAAGTTGCATGAACGAATGGGCAGATTTATTTAAAGAGTATTTGCCGGAAGACAATGAGTCTGCTGATTCTTATTATGAGATTCAGAAACTGGTTTATAGTCTTGGGTTGCCTTCGGAGATGATAGATGTTTGCATCGACAACTGCATGATCTACTGGGGAGATGATGAGAAGTTGGAAGAATGTCGATTCTGCAAGAAACCACGATTCAAGCCGCAAGGAAGGGGACGTAATAGGGTACCGTACCAAAGGATGTGGTACCTACCAATTACAGATAGATTGAAAAGATTGTACCAATCGGAGCAGACTGCTGGAAAGATGAGGTGGCATGCCGAGCATACTCAGACGGATGGTGAGATGACTCATCCATCAGATGCAAGAGCCTGGAAAAATTTTAACAAAGTACATCCGAATTTCGCTAGCAATAGCCGGAATGTGTACCTCGGATTATGCACAGATGGATTTAGTCCATTTGGAATGTCAGGGAGACAATATTCATTGTGGCCTGTCTTTCTTACGCCATACAACCTGCCACCGGAGATGTGCATGCAACGGGAGTTTTTATTCTTGACCATATTAATACCCGGTCCGAAGCATCCAAAAAGGTCACTTGATGTTTTCCTACAACCACTGATAAAAGAGTTGAAAGATTTGTGGTCAACAGGGGTGAGGACGTATGACTGCTCAACGAAGAAGAATTTTACGATGCGAGCTATGCTTTTGTGGACCATAAGTGACTTTCCTGCCTATGGGATGTTGTCTGGATGGACTACACATGGGAGATTAGCTTGTCCATATTGTAATGGAACGACAGATGCATTTCAACTGAAGAATGGTAGAAAGACAAGTTGGTTCGATTGTCACCGTCGATTTCTTCCAGTTGGCCATCCGTACCGAAGAAACAAGAATTTGTTTAGGCACAAAAAGGTTGTGAGAGACACTCCTCCTCCATATCTAACTGGAGAACAAATTGAAGCGCAAATCGACTACTACGGAGCTAACGAAACAGTTCGCTGGGGTGGTAATTGGCATGTCCCTCGTAATATGCCTGATTCTTACGGTGTTCATCACAACTGGCACAAGAAGAGTATATTTTGGGAGTTACCATATTGGAAGGATCTCCTTCTGCGCCACAACCTTGATGTGATGCATATAGAGAAGAATTTCTTTGAGAACATCATGAATACAATATTGAATGTCCCAGGGAAGACAAAAGACAACATAAAATCGAGGTTGGACTTGCCGGATATTTGCTCAAGAAGCGAGTTACATATTAAAAGCAATGGGCAAGTTCCCGTTCCGATATTCAAATTGTCTTCAGAAAAAAATCGGTGTTGTTCAA
>NC_027752.1:19451935-19457456 GCF_000695525.1 Brassica oleracea var. oleracea
TTTTCGTGTTTCTTACGTTTTTATTACGACGAATTTATTTAGAGGTTTTTGCGTGTCTTTTACGACGAATCATTTACGAGTTTCTTACGAGGAAGCACAACGACCGCGTTACGTGGAAACCCCACGTGGTCTTTACGACGAAAACTTAATTCTTCTTTACGAGGAAAATATAACCTCGCTAATTAACGAGGAAATGGCGACGAATCTTCTCTTACGACAATCATATAACGACGAAACGCCTTTCATCGCCATTTCCTCGTAAGCCTTCTTTTCCGAGGAAATAACGACGATTTTGGCTGTCGTTAAATTTGTGTTTTCTTGTAGTGGTACCATGAGAAAGTTACAACATAGACACAACCAACTGTGCTCAATCTATCAATGATTTTTTTAAAGGAACCAATGAAATATGTGGCTTTTCCAATGATTGATGTGATCTTGGAAAATATTATAGAATTATTTAGCAAATGCCAACATGTTTCCGTAGGTATACTAGAGACGCATATACTAGTCCCACATGTGCATATCGAATTGCATAAGAATTGTCTGATTGTAAAAACACTCAAGGTGTACGAGCTAAATATATTTGAACTTTAGTATAATATGATTGGCCTAAACGGGAAAAGATTTTTGGTTAATTTGATCAAGAGAACAATCTACTATATATATTTTGATATTGACATGTATCCTTGTCTCCATGCTCTTGCTGCTCATGAAGCATGGAGAAATGATAACAAGTGAGCTTAAAATTGAAAGTTTTTGTTCTAAGTATTACTGGATGGAGCAGTGGGCATTGGCATATTACAAGAAAATTTATCTAGTACCTCAGCATTCATCATGAGAAGTTTCTCAAGAAATACGAGTTCAGGTTGTCCTCCGCTCGTATGTGGAAAAAAAAGAAAAGAAGACCACAATTTACTAGATTTCCATATGTAGGAGAATCTCGGAGGAAGAGAAAGAAAACGTATTCACTATCTTGTAGTGGTTCAGTAAATGCAGCAAAGATGAAAGCAACAATGATGACGACAACTACGAAAAAAACAGCAAAGATGCAATCAGAAACGAGGGAAGCAACAATGGTGGAAGAAGCAACGATGGAAGTAGTAACTATGAATGAGTCTTATATGTTTTTCTACATCTAGTCTCACTTATATGTTTATTTATGTGTTGTGGATTTATGTGTGCTTAAAACTTAGTGATGTACATATTCTAAAATGTGTTTTTTCTGTCAGATACTATTGGTAAAACTCGCAAAACCTCATATATATCAAACAAGTCATGTTGGCGTCTGGTAATACTGGTACAGCTTAATTATAAACCAGACTGGTAATACTGATAAAACTGTGTTATATACCAGACATGTAATACTGATATATCTAGTACAACTTCACCATTTTAAGATTTAATTTTTTTTTGGTTTTCATATTAAGATCCGTTTTCTTCATTTCTTGGTTTGAATGTGGTGGACGGTGGTCTCTGGGTAGTGGTTGTGGTCTCTGATTTCTCAGTGCATCTTTGGGGGACAAATTTGTATTGTGATCTCACTAGTCTAATGTGTTAATGTTCTTGTAGATTCACATCGGTGTGAGAAGTTTCGGTCTTTTGGCGTGGTGGTGGCAATATCTCGAGGAGAAGTCATTACAAAGCGTCGAAGTTTTGATTCAGATCTGAACTATTGGGTTACTCTTCTCTATATCCCGACTGTTTTGAGGACGGTGGGTGAATTTAGGGTTAGGATTTTCCCGATGGCGATGGAGGTTAGTGCACCTTTGTTCTATCCACTCACTGGCTCCAAATCGGCGAAGCCGGTTAGATCTGACTTCCTCAAGTCTTTCGATTTTTTTTTTGTTTCTCTTCATGTTCTTAGAATCAAATCAGCAGTCTTTCGATTGCGTTTTTGACGGTAGTCTAACCCAACTCATTAAGTCTGATGATTTCTTCCGGATGAGTAACATCTCTTTTCGGTTCTATATCTATTGGAGGTTCTGTGGCGATCGTCCGACAACTTCGGCTAGCTCATTTGTTGTATGCTTCTTTGTTTTGTTCTCTTCGTTTTAGTTACAGTAAAAACTCTATATATTTTTTTTGTCATCAACTTATACAGACTCATACTGACTCTGAGAACCAAACCGGAAGATCTGCATCCATGTGAACGACGAAAGACGGTTGCTTCCTGACACTAAGTGCTAGGCTATCCGCCTTTGAATTTTGCATCCTTGGTACATAGATGATCTCTGATCGGAGGAAATTTTTTTCCAGGATCTTGATATCTTCCAAATAACTTGTAAAATCTGGTCATTCTTCTGGTTCTGAAACCATCTTCACCAACTGAGAACAATCCGTTGCAAACGTAACCTGAAATTGACGTAAGTTCCTCATAAATTTCATTGCCCAGAGTAGCGCTTCCATCTCCGCATGAAGAGAAAAGAGACTAGCCTGAACATTCTTCGCCCCCATCAGCCCATCAAATCCTTCTAGAGTGTTGAACCAACCTTGTCCGGAGAAAATATCATCCTCTTTACAGGAACCATATGTAAAACACCATTTTCCTGAAATTGACGGTAGGGTCATAACCTTTATTTGTGGTACTGTCCTCTGTTCGTTCAATATTTGTGCCTCAGCCCAGAGTGTTTATTATGTTTCTACCAATTTAACCGTTTCTCTAGGATCAATGTCTAGATTAATGAAAAATTATTATTATCACACAATCGCTTAAAAGTTTCTAATTAACATGGCTGTGATACATGATAATATATATTTTAAGATTTGACATGTGTTTTTTATCATAACTTTATAATTATATTATTCAAAAATATGTAATAGTAGTTTTCAATTTTAAGCTCCTCAACAAAAACTAATTGTAAGAAGCTATATGAAAGTAGGTTTTTCAAAACAATATATATATATATATATATATAATTTTCATTTTAAAAGATACTAAAGAAGATAATTATAAAACAAAAATATTAACTTTTTAAATAAATCTATAACAAGAACGAATTATAAATTCCTACAAATAAAATAAATTATTTAATAAAAATCTTAAAGAAAGACTAACTTTAAAATAAGTAATATTCCTTTTTGAAACCTAAACAAAATACAGTTGTACAAGTCCTTATATTATTTTATTATAACTAAATTTCCTATTTAATAGATAATTTTATGTTAGAAAATTATAAACCAAAATAGCTACAAATATTTCCAATCTACAAAATATATAATTAATTAAACAGAAAATTTTGTATTAAAATCATTTAGTTGTCTGGAAATTGTAAACAAAAACGAATTATAGAATCCTACAAAAACAAAAAAGTTTTAAATAAAAATAATTATCAGATAAGGAATTTTCCTTTTTGAGTTTAAATAAAATAAAAATATATAAGTAATCTTATATTTTTTAATAAACAACTAACTTCCTTTTTAATAGTTAATTTTCTGTTAAAAAATATAAATTCAAAATAACTTCAAATATTTCACCCAATATGATTGTGTCATATGTCAATAAAAAAAATTAGATTGTGAATGTGTCAATAAAAACCTGTCATTATGTGAAAATAACTTATTTTCTAAAATTCTAACTAAAAGAGACTTGTAAAATATATTTTTTCTTTTTTTAATCCTAACTAAATAAGATTTTTTTTAAAACAAATCCGAATTTTGAAAATAGTATTTTTTAAAAATAGTTAATATTAACTGGAAATAATTATTGATATTAATATTTTTTATAAATCCTAGAAAAAAATATAATTGTAATACTTCCATTTCTAAAATCCTAAAACAAAGTAAAATAATATTTGATAGTTGTTTTCCTTTTTAAAAACAAAATCCTAAACAACAGATAGTTGCATTTTTTTTTTGTCCTAACCAAAACAGAATTGTAAAAATTTATTTGATAATATTTTTTAAGTGAGAATTTGATGATGAACATGATACTAAAAATTGTTTAATTAACAAAAGAAGGGTAAAAATAGTAGTGATACAAAATGTAAAATTTTTATTATAGTAACTAAAAATAATTATTTGTAAGTAATTTAATTTTAATGAAATTCTAAACAAAAGAATATTGTAATAGAACATATGATAGTAATTTTTCTTTTCTGAAAGCCAGCTACAAAAATATTATTTTCCTTTTCTAAAATGATAAACAAAAAAATGTGAAAGAGTATTTGATAGTATCTTTTTTTTTTTAAGTGAAATAGACATTTATAAAATAGAAGATTTTATTTTTAAAGAAAATTCCGAACGAAAATAAAATTTTAAGAACTTATTTAATTGTAATTTTTTAAAAACAATTATAACAAATCTGATACTAAAACTCTTTAATTAACAAAAATAAAAAAAATTAAGATGTCGTGAAGATTGGTTTTATATGTGTTTGGTCATACTAAAATAAAACACAATTCACATATACACCATAATCATAAAATACAATTATTAACTGGAACTTTTATGTGAAAACGAGTTCTTAATTTTAAAACAAATCTTACACAACATATGCAAAAACAATCTTAAAACTATAATAAAATGATTGATTCTTTTTATGTTCTTTCTTGAATAAAACATCAAACAATATCCGTTGCAATGCACAGGCTCATATCTAGTTTATATATAAAATTTTGTTTTTAGAAGATACATTTTACATTTCAATACATTTTATATGAGTTAATAATGGAAAATTTTAATCTTTTTAAAAATAATTGTATTTTTGAATTACAATTGGTCTAAAATATTAAAATAGTTAATCATATAAAATAATGTATTATTATCAGATTGAATATGTTTTAATATGCATAAAACATAACTATTTATTTTTCTAGAAATAGAGAGAACAGATTAAAAAATTTGTAATTCAAGATTGATATTTATTTAACAAAACAAAGCTGAACAAATTAGACATACATAACTAATTTAACAAGAAACGATACAAATAAAAATATGAGAATAAAAATTAAATCATGAGACACGTAAACATAACAAAATAAATAAAATAAAAGATTGGAGAAAATATGGTCACATGTAAGAGGGTGTGACACTATTGTCCCAATTTAACCAAATATGCTAGATTCATTTATTCAAAATTTTGTTACAAACAAAAATTTATAAAGTTAGTATGGGGCACGTGCCCCACTTTATATGTAACTGGATCCGTCCCTGATGGTATCATTGGTTCTTCCTCGTGCCGGCAGTAGGGACGGGCGTTCGGATACCCATTCGGGTTCGGTTCGGGTTTATTCGGGTTTTGGGTTTTCGGGTTCAAAGATTTCAGCCCTATTCGGGTATTTCTAAATTTTGGTTCGGGTTCGGTTCGGATCTTTGCGGGTTCCATTCGGGTTCGGATAACCCATTTAAATTATTTTAAAATTTTAAAATTCATTATATACTTTAAATTTCTCAAAATCTATATACAAAACAATATATTACATATAAATTTGAATAGCATATGTCAAACCTAAAATTAAAATATAAATTGGTTTGGTTTGAATATTTGGATTGAGAATCAATAGATATTTTAAGTATTGTTGGT
>NC_027752.1:19457532-19500256 GCF_000695525.1 Brassica oleracea var. oleracea
TTAAAAGTATCTTATATATTTTGATGTTCTTAATATATATTAAATCTAAAAATATTTAATATATATAGGTATATAAATCAATTTCGGATATAATCGGGTATCCGAAATACTTCGGTTCGGATCGGGTTCGGTTTCGGTTCGCTAAATACCAAAATTTTAAATCCATTCGGATATTTAATCAATTTCGGTTCGGGTTCGATACTACTTTTTCGGATCGGGTTCGGTTCGGTTTTTCGGATCCGGGTTTTTTGCTCAGCCCTAGCCGGCAGTGTTGGTTGTTACTCTGGAAGAAGTGCGGGTGTGTGGGTTCTCTTTGTTGGCTTAGATGGTTAGTAAGAAGCTGTTGTAATTATTTTAAGGGATGTAGTAATTATTTTTGTAAATCCTTATATTCCATGTTCCAAGTTTTCATGAGTTCTTGTTAATTAACTCCCGGATTGTGCCACTATCTATTATCATAACAGAATATCTTTTCACATTTCCAATGATGCTCTTTTGTAAACAATATAGGGGCTTGTGATCTGATTCTCGTCAAAGGAAGAAGCGCTTTGCGTACGCTTTAGAAAATAAAATATGTCAATCTTTGTAGCTACAACTCTGTCAATGTTTTTATCTGGTAGTTGTTGAGATAAGCTTGAAATAACTTATTGTGCAAGTTACCTGATTCTATTGAATTATAGAAATAGAAAAATATTTATTCGTGATTCCTAATGAGTTTAGGAAAGTTTGAGTTATATAAGGAGATGCAAAGTGTGTTGCATAACTCATACTGTGAGCTTTAGTTTTGAGGTTATATTCTAAACCAATAAGAGTTGAGTTCGTTTTAATTGTGTGCGACGCAATTCTGTGTGTGTGACCTAGGGTTCATTGTGTGAGTGACCTAAGGATAATCGTGTGTGACATGGGCTTGATACAATAAGTGGTATTAGAGCTTCAGAAGAAGATATGGGAGATTTGATTCCGGTTACAAGGAGGAAAGAATGCGGAGGTTCTTCGTCTATAAAGTGTCCAATGCTCACCTCAAGCAACTACACGGTATGAGCTATGAGAATGAAGATACTGTTGAAAGTGCATCAGGTTTGGGAGGTGATTGAGACAGAGTCTGCGGACGGTGATAAGAATGACATGGCTACGGCCTTGTTGTTTCAATCCATTCCTGAGGCTCTCATACTTCAAGTTGGAGAACTTGATACAACAAAGAAAGTGTGGGATGCGATCAAATTAATAAACATGGGAGCAGAGAGAGTAAAGGAGGCACGACTTCAAACATTGATGGCTGAGTTTGATCGGTGAAAGATGATAGATTCCGACAACATTGATGATTTCGCTGGAAAACTTTCAGAGCTTTCATCAAAGTCCGAAAATTTTTTAAGTGTCTTCCAAGAAAGATATACATACAAATTGTGGCTTCATTGGAACAAGTGTTGGATCTAAACACTACGAGTTTTGAGGACATAATAGGTCGTCTAAAAGCATACGAAGAGCGTGTGTCTGAAGAAGAAGAAGCTGAGGAAGAACAAGGGAAATTGATGTATACAAATGCAGAGAATCAAGGTAATCAACCTAACCGATGCTATAATAAAGGTGCGGCTAACTACAATGGACAACAAACTCGTGACCACAACAGAGAATACAGAGGCGGAGGTCGAGGAGGACGCTTCTATAACCAAGGGAGAGGTCGTGGAAGAAATTTTGATTACTCAAGAATCACGTGCTATCGTTGCGATAAGACTGGACACTTTGCTGTGGATTGTCCGGATTGCCTACTAAAGCTTCAAGAAGCTCACGAAACAAACAACACTGAGACACAAGATGCAGAGGAGCTGATGATGCTTGAAACCGTTTTCTTGAATGAAAAATACGTTGTGCCAGAAATATATGAGACAAACACTGGAGGAGAAAACATATGGTATCTTGACAACAGTGCGAGTAATCATATGACAGGAGATAAGAGATACTTCTCCTTAATCAGTACTTCGATCTTGAGAAAGGTCAGATTTGGCGACGACTCACGTATTGATATAAAAGGCAACGGGACATTATCATTCATTGATATGAATGGCGAGTCAAGAAAGATGACAGGCGTGTATTACATTCTAGATTTAAAGAGTAACATAATCAGTCTAGGTCAAGCTAATGAAGATGGTTGCGACATACATATAAGAGGAGAAGAACTAACAATGCATGACCAGAACAGGAAGTTACTTGCTACAGCACCGATCGTTAAATCGGCTTTATAAGGTTCGAATAGGATTAAAACAGTACACAAGTCTACATTTAACTAGATCAAGCGAGTCAAGAAAGTGGCATGCAAGACTTGGGCACGTAAACCTTGAGACGATGAGAGCAATGATACAAAGAGAACTCGTGTTGGGGGTTCCGAGTATCAACATTAAGAAAGAGGTATGTGGATCATGCCTAAAAGGAAAACAAGCAAAGTGTTTTCTCAAGCAACACAATACCAAGCAAATAAGAAGCTTCAGCTTTTACATGGGGATTTATGCGGTCCAATAACTCCAAGTACTCAAGGTGGTAAGAGATATATCTTCGTTGTCATTGATGACTACACAAGGTATATGTGGACTATCTTGCTTGAGAAGAAAAGTGAAGCCTTCACGAAGTTTAAAAGGTTAAGGAGCTTAGTGGAACTTGAGGCTAGAGACAAGATACAAACCTTCAGAACAGATAGAGGAGGGGGAGTTTACCTCCACTGAGTTCAATGTTTACTGCAAAAACGCGGGGATTAAGAGGCATCTTATAGCTTCGTACACACCACAGCAGAACGGCATAGTCGAGAGGAGAAACATAACCTTACTAGAGATGACAAGAAGCATTTTGAAACACATGGACGTGCCAAACTACTTCTGGGGAGAGGCAATTCGATATTCAACGTATCTCCTGAATAGAATTGCTACAAGAGCTCTAAAGATAGGACTCTGTATGAGTTGTTTCATGAGAAGAAACCAAACATCAATCATCTCAGAATCTTTGGATGTATAGGATATACGAAGATTGAGAAGACACAATTGAGAAAGCTTGACGATAGATCAAAGATGCTTGTGAACCTTGGAACGGAACCAGGATCAAAGGCTTATCGGCTATATGATCCACAAACTCGCAAGATAGTAGTAAGCCGAGATGTTGTTTTTATCGAGTTGAGAAGCTGGGATTGGAGTAAAATTGATCGTGAACAGAGACAAGATGAGAGTTTTAAAGTTACACTTGGAACGTATGGAAATCGTGGGCTCCAAGATAACTCTAGTACATAGTGTACATGCGAGATCAAAAGGATCGAAGAGGGTCAAACAGAGACTGTTGTAGACGAGCAGTACGGATCGTCTGAGCATGACGAACCAGAAACTGAGGAAGAAGAAGAAACTCATCCTGTCTTGAGGAGATCAGAACGTCAAAGCAACAAACCAAAGTATTTAGACGACTATATCTTGCTTGCGATAGAAGAAGGAGAAAAGCTCTTGCTATGCCTCAACAACGAGCCACTGAATTATGGAGAAGCAAGTGAATCAAGAGAATGGACATTAGCATGTGAAGATGATATTGATTCTATTGAGAAAAATAATACATGGGAGCTAGTCGAACTCTCATATGGAATCAAGCCAATAGGTTTGAAGTGGATCTTCAAGATCAAGAGAAATTCAGATGGAGTATCAACAAGTTCAAGGCTCGACTTGTTGCAAAAGGATAAGTGCAGCAATATGGGATAGATTTTGATGAGGTCTTCGCACCGGTGGCTCGACTGGAAACAATCAGACTTCTCATCAATTTGACAGTAGCTTACGGTTGGGAAGTGCATCACCTTGATGTAAAGACAGCATTCTTGCATGGTGAGCTTAAGGAAGTCGTGTATGTTTCACAGCTAGAGGGGTTCGAGAAGAAAGGAGAAGCGCGTAAGGTGTACAAACTCAATAAAGCTTTATACGGATTGCGACAAGCGCCAAGGGCTTTGAACACAAAGTTAAACAATATTCTTCTCGAGATGGAGTTTAAAAAATGTACGAAGGAGCCATCTGTGTACCGAAAGATGATCAACGGACACCTCCTTGTGGTTGATGTCTATGTAGACGATTTATTTGTTACAGGAACCAACAAAGGAATCATCGATGAGTTTAAGACAATGATGGCTGCGAAGTTCGACATGAGTGATCTTGGAAGATTAACTTACTATCTAGGGATAGAAGTATGTCAACATGGAGAAGGGATAACATTGAATCAAAACCGATATGCACAAAAGATTTTACAAGAAGCCAGGATGAGCCAATGCAATCTTGTGCATACACCGATGGAAGCTGGTGTGAAGCTGTCTAGAGCAGATGAAGAAAGAGAAATTGTCGCCACAAAGTTCAGAAAGAGCGTTGGCTGCCTAAGATATTTGCTTAACACACGTCCAGACATGGCCTATTGTGTCGGAGTGTTGAGTCGCTATATGCATAGTCCAAAGGAGTCGCATGGTGCTGCAATGAAACAATGTCTAAGGTATTTACAAAGCCCTACTAGTCTTGGCTTGTCGTTTCAAAGGATCACTTCGAAGGTACCAAGGCTTCTTGGATACAGTGATAGTAGTTTTAACAATGATCTTAATGATGGCAAGAGTACTACGGGTCACATCTTTTATCTTGGAGAGAGTCCAATTACTTGGTGTTCACAAAAACAAGATGTTGTTGCGCTCTTGTCGTGTGAGGCAGAATTCATGGCGGGAACTAAAGCTGCAAGACAAGCGTTATGGCTGCAAGAGTTGCTAAGCGAGATCATCGGAGATCGTTGTGAGAAGGTCACCATACGAATTGATAATCGGTCTGCTATTGCTTTGACCAAGAATCTTGTTTTTCATGGAAGGAGTAAACATATACATTCTCGATATCACTTCATACGCGAATGTGTGGAGAGGAAGTTGATAGAAGTTGGGCATGTACCTGGCACTGAGAAAAAGGCGGACATTCTAACCAAGGCGTTGGGAAGAATCAAGTTTTGAGAAATGAGAGACTTCATTGGCATGCAAGATTTGGAGAAAAGAGATTTCAAGCTTAAGACGAAGAATGTTGAGATAAGCTTGAAATAACTTATTGTGCAAGTTACCTAATTCTATTGAGTTATAGAAATATGAAAATATATATTTGTGATTCCTAATGAGTTTAGGAAAGTTTGAGTTGTATAAGGAGATGCAAAGTGTGTTGCATAACTTATGAGTTGTGAGCTTTAATTTTGAGGTAATTTTCTAAAGCAATAAGAGTGGAGTTCTTATTAATTGTGTGTGACCCAATTCTGTGTGTGTGTGACCTAGGGCTCATTGTGAGTGACCTAAGGATAATCACGTGTGACATCGGCTTGATATAATAATAGTGTGCATATGTCTTGTACATGTCAATGTATCATAACTTCCAAGCAGAGCACTGGGGATTGTAGTCTGTAGAATAAAATTCAGTTTCTTTATGGATCTCGTAACGTGTCTCCATGACGTTTTATATCGTTAGACTCCAGTTACAACATTTGATTTTACCAGCATCTAATCCAGCCTCGGCCATTCCAATCATTCTTTTAAATAAGACACTCACTGATACTTTCATTCAGTATATACATATTCGTATAGAAAGCTTATGATTAGTAACAAAATGAAGTTACGCTTTATTATCGCAAAATATTACTAAACCACCATTTATTTCATTAGGAGAGTCACTACCATCTAACCAGGACGAGTTAGTCTGGTGGTATACGGCTTGTGGTTGCAAGTACGGCCCCGAATTCGACTCGCACTGGCCACCGAAGATTTCACATGGATTATTCGACCCGAGGAGACTAACACGTGACCTAATCCATACCAAATGATCGCCAAAGGCTATAAACCTGCTACGTGGCTAGTCTGGATCCACGATGTGGAAGCCAGGAAACTCCTCGTAAATATCAAAAAAGAATCACTACCATCTCTTTCTTTGGTTTATGTTTAATTATCCTAAACCACGATAAAGAAGATGGTGGCAGCTTTCCCTTTATTTATCACCCGTGATTGAGTGGAGAGACAATTGATTACCAACCATACCTATTTGTCGTAATTAATAATGACAAAAACTACACAACTTAACAAAATGATCACTAATTCACTATTAAGTCAACTCCCTGGCTTCCCCACCACCTGGCTTCCCCACCACCGCACGTTCGTCTCTCTCTCTGTCCACTCATTGACTCCATCTCCCAATTTTTCTTCGTTCGCTTAAAACATCCAAGTTCCTTTGTGCTAACTTACTTTCCACTTTCCAGGCCGTCTTGTTAACATGCGCCGACCTTTATATCATACTCTCTCTCTTGTATTCTAGTTTTTTCGCACATTTTAATAAAACATATTAAATTTGAATAATTTTTTGTGTTTATTTTTTTCCACAATTTTAAACCAATAAAAAATCAATTAATGCAATTAAAATTTTTAAAGTTTGCAATTAGTTAATAAAAGATGCATTGAAAATGTAAAAATTGAATCTTTTAGAAACAAAATTTTTCTATTGAATATATATCTTTAAAGAACGGAGGAATTATATCACTACCCTATTATTTCCCAAAGATTATATATTTTCTGCCAACTTGCTAATGTCTTTCTTTTTGTCCTTGTAAGAAAAATATTGACAATGACATCAAACTTTCTTAAAACAACTAAAATAATCGTCCACCGTGAAGCGCCACATCACGTTTTTTCTCCATCAAAATACAACTTTCGATTTCATTATTTTCTGCATATGCACATAGTATATATTCCCCAGCAAAGTCAACCAATTTTACATAAGTAGTTAACAAATGCGAAATTTGTTCATGTTGTCAACTAATTTAAAATTTATAACCAGGTTTTATATTAAACCAAACAAATCAAAAACTGGAAAAGAAACGTTGACAAAAAACTGTAAATATTAATTTTGTCTTTATAAAATACACGTGGCAGCTAAATTTAAGTTAAATAAGTCATCGGTGGGCCCCGACCAACATAAACAGTTAAAATAAGATGTCAAATAGTCAGAGTCAGAACACAGAAAAGGAATAGGCTGGTATATCAAAACGTTATCGTTTTAAAAACCGAATCCAATTCTCCATGTATATAATAGTATGAAAAGGTATACGTGTGCTTTCTTACACATGTTCTTCTTTGTAGCTTCCTTGGGTTAAAACTTTTCTCCTGCTTTAAAGAAGTCAAAGCTCAGAAAAAGGCAAAGGTTTGTTCCTTCGTTCGATTCTTGATTTTTTATTCTAGATCTGTACGTTTTAGATTTGCTCTTTGTGTTCACAAGTGTTTTGATTTGTTTTCTTCGGTCCGAAAGTATAACAATAGAAGAGTTATTAGGTTTTATTTTAGGAAAATCTGTTCAAAAGTTCTAAGATCTGCTAACAGAAAATTGAAATCTCTCTCCCGCCTTCGTTATTTGTAGTAACATAAAAACATTTCTGGATATGCAAGAATGAAAACAATAATATAGGTAGCGTTAAGTAGATAGAGCTAAAAAAAGGAGTAGATGAAGCTAAAAATTCTTATAATTATATACCACATAATCTCCTGTCTTGATGTATCAAGTGGTGAATGTTGCTTTCAGCAGGAATGGAGAATCTACCTCCTGGTTATCGTCCCAATGTTGGTGTTTGTCTAATCAATTCAGATAATTTGGTAACATTATTTTCAATCATCTAATTCAGCTCTCTCCTAAATTACTGGTTTGCCACTGGTTAGTAAAACTGAATTTAGTTTGTGACCTTTAATTATGTATGGTTCTCAGGTATTTGTAGCTTCAAGATTGAATGTTCCTGGAGCATGGCAGATGCCGCAGGTGTGTGTTTAATGACTCAGTTGACTTATGAAGTTTTCGCGTTTTCCATATGTTTATCTAGTAGTATATCCTAATGTGTTATATTTTTTGTTGTTTTAGAGAACCTGTATCATATTGCTGAAATTTTAAACACCATTCTAGTGTTATAGATGGTTAAGATTTGATAAAGAATTTTAACAAGATGTTTGTCGATCGGTTAAATTCATAGCAGTTTTAACGTACTGAGAGTCTTAACATTTCTTGAAAACGTTCAATGCTCTGAAGTTTTTTACAAAGCTCACTAAACCGAAGATGTTACAGGGAGGCATTGAAGATGGAGAGGATCCAAAGTCAGCAGCCATGAGAGAGCTACAAGAAGAAACTGGAGTCGTTTCAGCTGCAATCATAGCTGAGGTCTCTACTCTTTACTTACTAACACACCACAGATGATTTTGAATCAGAGCCATTTACCAATGATTTTCTCTCTGTCGTCTTAAATGTCTTAAAACAGGTTCCAACTTGGTTAACATATGATTTCCCACCGGCAGTAAAAGCAAAGGTTAACCGGCTCTGGGGAGGTGAATGGCATGGTCAGGCGCAGAAATGGTGAGTCTTCAGTACCTCCTAAATTAGGACAAAGTGTTTTGCAAGAGAGAATGAATGGTTCAATGTTTTGAATCCACACAGGTTTCTAGTGAGACTGATAAACGACGAGGATGAAAGAGAGATCAATCTAGCTAACAACGAAGCGGATTCAGAGTTTGCGGAGTGGAAGTGGGCGAGACAGGAAGAAGTGGTAGAGCAAGCAGTTGATTACAAAAGGCCAACGTACGAACAAGTCATTAAGACTTTTGGTTCTTACTTGAATGATCCAGGAAGAGCTGCTAAATGTAAATCTGCCAAGTGGTGATAAGGAAACCAATGTTTGTTCTGTTCATTTTTGTAAATTGGTTATTGGTACTAGAAGGTTTTGGTTTTGCTTTAACTTGGGGTTTATTGTAATAAAGTCTTGGTCTGGATCCACAAAAAGGGTATGGCTTGTGTATGTCCTTCTAACTTATAACTAAGTGTAAAGAAAATGCAAAGGTTATGATTATTCTAAATAGTACATGTACATTGTTTATATTCAAGTTGTATTCTTGTAGCTAATTTGAAATATATTATTCTACGTTTATTATTTGTAATATTTGTTAGTGGAACTTAGATTTCTGTAGAGTTCGTTGATTTTAAAAGTTGAGAGATTTATTAAATTTGGAAAGAATTGTAGAGAATTTTGTATTTTGTGAAAATCTATGAAAATAAAGTAATGTAATGATTATAAGAATTCAATGGAAACATGTAGTATTCTCAATATCTTGTTTGGTGAGTTAAAATGTTAATAATTCTAACTCCAAATAACATTTACTTTAATAGATTTGTAAAATCGTAAAAATCTAAACTATTTGAATAACAAATGATTTTGTATAGAATTATAGAATCTATAAACCAATAACACTAGACTTGAAAATTCTAAGACTCATTATAATTTCAATTCCCACTAACACCCTTTCTCGTAGATAATTTGCAAACTAAGTTAAATCTTTGTATCATTTATTGCATTTATTCATCTTTTATTGCACTATTTTTTCGAATCCATTATAGTCAGTGTTTTTAAAACCGGACCGGAAGCTTAACCGGAAATATTTTGGGTCGCGGTTCAATATGGTTCAACCGGGTCAAACCTGGTTCAATAATATGGTTTAATATTTTTTTAGTATGTGAATATAAAAGTAATATTAGTAAACATGATGCATAGCTAAAATATAAATCAATTTTGAACATAAAATATTATAAATATAAATTAGTTTCTTGTTTATATGAATGGTTTATAGATTTTCGATAGTTTTAGTGGTTTTTATTGGTTTAATAACTTTGAAATATAATCCGGCTATGTGGTCGGTTCATGGTCGAACCAATTACTAGACCAACCCGGCTATATAACCGGTTCACGGTCGAACCCGGTCCGACCATCGGATCGGTCCGGTTTTAAAAACACTGATTATAGTAGTACTCAAAACACAAATAGTCAAGTTGTATCCTATGGTGAAAAATGTCTCTCATTCGAAATCTGTAGACTATTTTTAAAACATAATAAAATTCTGAGATTCAAAATAAAAATGTAGGAGATAAATTAACAAAGTTGCAAAATCATATACCCAACACAACAAAAGAGAACAAACATTTAACAAACCCAAACCACTTGGACAAATTCTTACGAACTAAGTTAAAGACAAAGGAAACTGATAGGAAAATGGTAAATAATGGTTCACCGGATAAGAACATGAATTTCACTGGCAAAGCTGCTCAACTGCGGTCACGATCTGAGCCGGTTGAACCACAGTCCACTCTTCCAGAGTACCAGCATAAGGCGTAGGAACGTCCTGAGAAGACAAACACATCACCGGAGCATCTAAATAGTCATGAAAGTTCTCATTAATGGCAGCCGTAAGACTAGCTCCAATCCCACCGGTTCTCATACACTCCTCCACTATCAAAACCCTATGCGTTTTCTTCACCGAGTTCCCAATCGTGTAAAGATCAAACGGCTTCAGCGACCTGATGTCGATAACCTCAGGGTCATACCCTTTGTTCACCAGAGTTTTAGCTGCCTGCATCACATGGTACCTCATCCTCGAGTAAGTGAGGATGGTAATGTGCTCTCCAGGTCTGACCATCTCAGCTTCTTCAAGGTTACAGATGTACTCTTCGTCCGGGATCTTCTCTTTAAGATTGTAAAGCAGAACGTGTTCAAACAGAATCACAGGGTTCTCACTTCTTATCGCTGCTTTCATCAAGCCTTTGGCGTTGTAAGGAGTGGAGCAAGCAACCATCTGGATCCCAGGAATGGACTGGAAGTAAGATTCCAGCCGCTGCGAATGCTCAGCGCCAAGCTGGCGTCCCACTCCACCGGGACCACGGATGACGACTGGGATTGTGAACTGGCCACCAGATGTGTAGTGAAGCATTCCACAGTTGTTGGAGATTTGGTTGAAGGCTAAGAGGAGGAAACCCATGTTCATACCTTCGATGACGGGTCTTAGATCAGTCATGGCGGCTCCAATGCCCATACCAGTGAAGGCGTTTTCACAAATGGGAGTGTCGAGGACCCTGAGGTCGCCGAATTTATCGGCAAGGCCTTTGGTTACTTTGTAGGATCCTCCGTAATGGCCAACGTCTTCACCCATGACGCATACATGTGGATCTCTGTCCATCTCTTCTTCCAGACCTTCCTGAAGAGCCTCGAAAAGCAGTAGTTCATGTCTGCAAGTTCATATGACAAAAAAAAAAAAAAAAATTGGTTATACGGAAAAGGCATCTAGTTTACATGGTTAGAGTATGAGCATTGAAACACTGGACTTTCGAGGTAGAGCAGGAAATGTGTTATTCTTTACAATAAAGAAAATGAACATGTGAGAAACCAATGGGCTTATGTTGAAATGGAAACAAGTAACAGATGAACTGGTTTGCTTGATCAACACAAACATTTATCTCATGGATTTGAAACAAGTAACAGATGAACTGGTTTGCTGAAAATTTATCAGACATGAGATAAATGTTTTGATGTAAAATATTCAACCTATAAACAACATCTTTTGCTTGATCAACACAAACAAAGACATGACTCAGTGGGAAGAATACAAAAACAAAGAATGCAATCCTTTTTTACCAAATATCAGCTATGGATTTGAAAACCAATGTCTCTGGAAACCTCCTAGATCTCACACCCTTTTCAAAAGAGAATTTGTTTCCTAATCTATAACTGGCCAGGATGCACAAAAAAAGAATAACAACTAGCTGCTCTCTGGCTTAACTTTGATTCCCATTGACATGCAATGCTGCAACCTATGTTGCTGTATAACAAAAGATATAGATTTGTTCAAGCAAGTATCTAAATCCTTCAATCAGCAAGTCATGCTAGAGAATTAAGTTGAGGAAAATACAGATTCCAAATTGCAAAACGTACCCAGTGGTCGCTGATGTGTCCGCCTTCGTCTACCAAAAAAAAAAAAAAGAACAAGCTGTAAATTGATTGTAGATTCAAAGGAGAAACTCTAAACACACAACAACAAAAAAATGAGAGGACAAAAACGCATACCGCGACAGCATTATTAGCAATCAATTTGTGAGAGTGACGAAGACTGAGGCTAGAAGAGCCAAAGCTCTTACTCCCATCATCAGATCCAGCAGCGACAATGCATCTCTTGCTCCTCCCTGCATCAAAACCCAAACTGCTTTAGATCTTGCAAATCCTTCGGACCAATAGAAATCGAAATTCGAACCTGGAAGATTGGTGCGAGATCGAGCAACGAGTTTCTTGGAATTAAACGTCGATAAAGCCGTAGCAGCTCCAGCTCCATGGATTATAGCAGACATTTTTTTTTGCCACGGAGCTCGGGACAATTAAATCTTGGGGGAATATTGGTACAGTTATATATATAGCTATGCAAATTACAAAAAAAAAAAAGTGTATATAAAACAGAACAATGGTAGATTCAAAAGAGTGACGACGCCGAGCGGAGATATCGATGAATAAAATTTGATTTATTTTTATTTTATTTTGCCGAATTATATTGTGCGATCAAATCTACATGTTTACTTTGTTTTCATCGTCATCTCATGTTGTGTAAGAAACCAATAGCAACGCGACACCTGGTATTTTCGCGATGTATTGACAAGTGTTTACATCTGAACAGTAGCAAATATACTACTCAATAAACCAGCCTGCAGAGAATAACGATGAGTTCGCGTTCGCTTAACCACCTGGACCAAACCTTGACTACATCCAAATTTTCACTAAGCTACGGTTTTATTTGGTTTGCGTTTTCGGACTGATGGGCCTAAAATGTATGAGGCCCATTAATAAATAGAACAGTTCATTAGGCACACCTATAATCCATCCCGTCAAACAAAAGAATATTGTATTCAATTCAGATTACAGTCAAGTTTTGGTTTGGTTTCTCAGTTTTTAAAATTTTTGATTTAGACATATTATATTAGTGTAAGGTTTCAGTTTTAAATACTTTCGTTTTTAGTAGTTTATTACGTATTAAGATCGGCACGTGTTACGCCTATAATATATGTGTGATGTATATAATTATATTATTGTATATTTTCATTGCATGTGTTTTATGGTGCTAGAGGTGTATAATAAATTAATAACGTTTATGTTTTTCAAGAATGTTTGGACGTGGAAGGGTTATATATGTTAAGATTTATTGTGTTTGTTTTTGATGGTTGTGTCTATATTAAAAGTTTGTGGCGTATACTATATTATAAATGTTGGATAAGTTCTACGTGGTTATTTCTGGTTGTATGTTTTTATTATTTTACCAGTTTTATAGAATTTTATTTCATTTAAAGTACTTTTTATTTTTAATTATTATTAAAATTTAATATACATTTTTTTGGAAAAAAGTCCGTTTTTTCTCGGTTGTTTGTAGAGCATGTTAAGCCTTTGTAACTATTAAAAATAAGATTTTACCTAGGTACAAAGTTAAGATGTTGAGATTTTAGATAGAGATTAAAAATATAGATGAATTAAATCTACTTCTTTACCTTTTAAATGTACCTTTGAAAGAGAACGTGTCAATACTAATATGAGAAAGCAAAACAAAACTAATAGAGATCACCCATGGATGAAAATGATTGTATTTATCGTCTGAACTGACCAATATTCTTCACACTTATATACATTTTCACTTTAATCTTTTATACTCTATGTGTAGATAAATTATAAAATTTTGAATATACAAAAATCATATGAATAAGGATGGTGAAGATGAAGAATAACGTTGAAGGTCTATCCATCAAAGAGGTCAAAGGCGAGTTTGGTTTAGAGTCATTGTCATCTATTTTGTATTCGTTTTTCTTTCCTGTAATTAGTTGATTATTTTGTCTATGTAAGATGTCTAAAAAATCAAGAAATTTGATCCGCTCTAAGAAGCCAGAACTTATTGCGTCTGAACCATGGTGTATCCAATGTGAAGGTTATTGTTATTAGTCTAACCATTGCAATCCATGTAGCTCTTTTACCTTCTGCACAAAATCCATAGGTCTCTTATTTTATATTTCACCGTTAGCTTAGACGCATTTTTATTTGCTGAAACACCAGGGAACCGCATGCTAAGTGAGATGTGGCATGGATTACAACTCCATCTGAAATTCCTATTGCTAAAACGGTAAAACATGTGTAAGATTCAATCATATATTAGAGATACATGCAACATTTATACACAGGAGATAAAGATTCAAAATATTCATCAACTCCAACTTCAACTTGGAGTTATTTGATATCCACCACCGTCTGCATCTACTAAGATTTAGTCAATTCCAACTTCAAAATATAGCCTTGTTTATATTAGAGATAAGATTTTTCAAATAGGTAGTCTAGAGATCAATTTAATTTATTTAGATTAATTTCTTTTAAAGTTTATGTTGATTATAGTTTATTTAAGAATATCATTTTTGTAAGTTTACATTTGTAAGATACTATTTCTTTAGTTCTGTTAGTTAAATTTTTATATTGATTTTCCATAAAAGTATTCTAAATATCAATTTAATTTCCTTTTAATTTTTTTTATTTATAGTTCTTTTGATATTGGTTTTCATTTTGCTTTAAGATATGAAGTTTTGATATTAAATATTTAATTAAAATTATTTTTATATTTTTAGAGTTAACCAAGACATCAAGCTAATTTTCTGATAGTTTTTAGTTTATATATTAATTTTATTCTGTTTCGATAAATACAAAAATTTGGTTTATATTTAAAAAATAATAATTTATTTTTCAGTTTTTTTTACGTTGATTTTCTAAAATATTTTGTCAAACATAATTTTTTTTTTTTGGCAATATTAAGTGAATCTTACTAATACTCTCTGCATAACCGTTTTTACTCAGATATTGGCCTTGCCTATGCATTTTTCACTCACAACGTCATTGTAATGTAAGCTACCAGTTGATAGCAATACAAATGACCTTATAATTATTGTATACATTTACTGATAGAGTCTTGAAGCTGTGTGCCCATTTTCACACTTGCAATTGCTGACTCTCTTTCAAATTTTGCATTTGATCTTGCTCACGTTCCTAAAACATAAACCAATGTTTTATCTTGCTCATTTTCCTAAAACGTTAAACCAATGTTTGATCTGCATCTTGACTTCTTTGTCGCTAAAATATTCTACAAAGTTCCCATTAGCATTAAAGTATCATCCATCTCTCCCTCTGACTAAAAGCTTCAATCTGGTCCATCATTCTACAATAAGATAACTGCATTAGCATGACCCCAGTCTGGAAAAAATCCACTTGTCCAAAGAAACATTACTTGCTCCAAGGAACAATCACAAACCCAAGGAAAAAAGGGATTGCAAAAATCTTACCTCATAAGTCTTCTCGGCGTCATGGATATTGTATTTATCATCAACAAAGATCTCAACAGTATTTGTAGATCCTAATCTACACTAAGTATTTAGTAGTGATCCGGAGTTTAATCTAGGGAAGATAAATGATGTAGGCAACGATAACTTTAGAACACAACAATATAATCAGATTCCAGTAGGCGAAAGTGGATTTTATTGATAAGTAAGATCGAATACAATGAGTTAAACAAGATCGAATGTTACAAATGAGATCGTTAAAAGAAAAGATCTTAAACTGGATGAAAACAAGGTCGAAGTATGGGTGTAGCTGTCTTTAGGGTTTTCAACGTGTCCCCTTTCTTATGCATCGATCTCTTCTTATAATGGACTGTCCGTGATCTTCGCAACCGTTCCGCGATCTCTGGATCTTTAAAGTCTCCGTCTGGAGCTCGCGTGCTCGCTATGGGCTTTAACTCTTCACATCCCATATCTTTGATCGTGGCCCATTAATGTACTGGCCGAAATTGGGTCCAACAGTATTCTGATTGCAAATCCGTACACGCTCCAAAGCACGGGCTTGGCGGTAAGCTACAGTCTCTTCCGGTAATTTTTGTATCTCTTAATAGCTTGATATGCAGCACTTCTTCTTATATACACCACTTCCTCTGAGTCCTTTACCACAACACAAACGGCGGTAAATAACACATAAAACAGAGGAAAAAAAAACAAGAAAACAAAACTTAAGAATTTGTTTCCATACTAATCCATTCTAGTTCAGTCGTCTCACAGCGAAATTGTTAAAAACGGCTTTGACAGTGATGAATTTTCTGTTAGGAATGATCAAGAACCCATAAGATATGATAACGGTATTAGGATGAACACGTCGATTGAAGCTGATCGAGATCCGTCACAGCAGACTCGGAAGCTAGATGATGACTTTGTGATGCTCCTTGGCTCTTGATGATGAGAGTCTACTGAGTTCATCATGATAGGTAATTGGTCGACAACGGAGATTGAGCTCTGGAAGATTTTCTGGTTCGGGTAACCCTAGATCAACCCTCACCGAAATTGGAATCAATCAAAAACCTGAAATCAAATCCACCAACTCCACAATTTAAAAAAAAACGATATTACTGGACTGGATGTGAAAAAATAAATTAAAACACTTTGAAACACAATTGAAACTCGGATTTTCTCGAGAAACCCAATTTTTGGAAAGTATTCAGATTCAATCGAATGTATACACAAAAACCCCAGGATGATTAGAAAACAAAATCAGAGGTAAAGTGATGAGAGGGTCCTTGATCCAAAGTTGAGTGCCATTGGGAAGACCAAAAGATTCCATCGATGTATCAGAGTGAGAGTGGGACAATGAAGTTGAAGAAGTTCACGGGAAGAGGAGGATGAACCCTAAACTCGTTCTGAAACCGAGGAAGACGATATGCGTTTGGTCGCTTTCGGGCTCTATCAGCATAAAGAATCATAAAGCCCAAATACAAAGCCCAAAACTATTAGGTAAAACAGTTAATGAAACGTAGCGTAGAGTGAGAGAGGACACATGTCACGTCCAGGATCAACGAATTGATGACGTGGCTTCCTCATGTGTGAAGAAAGTATTCTTTATATATATAGATAGATAGATTAAACCAAAAATAAAGGTTAATTATCTTTTCTAAAATTTATGCACTTTATTTTATATGGTTATAAAATATTAAATACTAATTTTTTTTAGGTTTTAAATATTATTATGCCATTTAATAAATATTAGTAATTAAACTAAAAATAAATACAAATTGATCTCAAATAAAAACAAAGTTGTTAATTTGTTTTGTCATCGATAGAATAGACTCAGTTAATATTCTCTACCTATGTGAATGATATGAGACATTTCCGTACATCTTCGAATCTCCTCCATATATGTTGCAAAATTAGATCATTCATCTGTTTCAAAAATCATTTTCACTAATGTAGAACAATATGTCACAATTCACAAATGTCACGTGAATTTATTTGAAAGCTATCATGCATTCCACTGTCCATATAAGAGCTTCAAATTATGAATGCAAGTGTGTGAGAAATTGTCTTGTATTCCTTATTCCCATCATTCTCTCAAAGCCTTCAAAAGTACTATACCAACAGTGTCCCGATAAAACCTCATTTTCCTTCCACGACCTATCCGTAGAACATCATATGCCTAATCTAATGGATGGGGTTTGTCTTTCTTCCTCTCTCATAGTAGAGTTTCACTATGGATTAATAAGATTTGAGTTTCAGTCCACAATGTTAATTTTGGCTCTACTAATTGCAAAATGTCTATTGGATCCCGATCAATATCGTTAAAAACTTTACAAACCTTCCATTACTCCATCCATTACACATTTTTCAACCTCAACAATGCACTCAACGCGCCGCCAGATCACCTCTCTCCAAACTAAGCTTGCCATCTTGCTTGTACCGCCAAACCAAAGTAAGCTTCTTTTGCTCTCGCTATATTTGCAGTACATCATATCAGTGTTACTACAAGATACTAAGAGAGTACGTTTGAAAGGAGTGACTTAGATTCCAAGATAGGTTACGCTTCTGTTTGGTTAAGGTTATGTATATTGATCTAAAACAGTGTAGATCGTATCTGATAACGGTGTTTCACCAATTTCTAACATTTGTTTTGATTCTTTTATTTTCAGAGTTTGTCTCGTAGTCTTTTACTTTTTATCGAGTCTTTAAGGTGTTAGGTCGATTTGGAGTAGATGGTGCCGAATTGGATGCAAAAGAGAAAATAAAGATGTAGAACTTTTTAGATGCAGCTGAAGTTTACCAATGTATGGGGGATTTTCCACGATGAGATTGAGTTCAAATTTGGATACAATATATAGAATGAGTAAGCTTTTCTGTGCCACTAGTTTGAAGTCGATCCATCGGTTAGATTGAAAGTTATGATTGTTTTACTGAAGACTGGTCTATCTGCCGGTTCTATACAAAAAAAAAATGAAAATTTCAGTTTTTATTTATTTTCATTTTGGTTTAAGCTAAATTTCGACTAGAACGTGAATTAAACGTATATCTTTTATTTTTAGCCATTGAATAGGCTATGCTTTCATTTCATCATACTCTTAGGTTTTATAATTTTTGGAGGAGACGAATTTGTACTCTACCTCGTGGAAGTGTTATGAACCCCGATTTTTATTTATGCATTCTTCATCTTTTCTTTGTTTCTCCGGTCATATTTGAGTAGTTTTTTTTAAGGGAGAATGAGAAAAAAAAAGACACTTTCAATTTTTATTTGTCCCAATAGGATTTTTGATATTTTTAGTTATTTTGGACTTGTTTTACCCTTATGTGATGGGAAAAACAGTAAAGTACGTTTTAAAAAAATATATATATATGAAAACCATTGGAAACATAAGTATGACTATTTATATGTTTAATTTTTTTTAAAAAAATAGTGGAATCATATTTTATTTTGTGTCATAGCTACAGATAAAATACTCATTCTAGTCATTTACTTAATCTAGAAATCAGATATTAATTATACATAGATCCATCTTAGGTATAGAATACAAACAAAAATTTCTTGTATATTCTATTTTATCTAGATTTTGTCAGTTATTATTCTAGCAAGATGTCATTTGTCTACATGTAGTTTTATTACAATTTATAACTACGACTCTATGAAATACCTTTTTTTTATGTGTCATAACTTGTTCTGCTTTTTAGCTTACAATATGCGTACATGAGAATAAATTTTCCACCCTCTCTACAGTGTTTTGCTCTACATATGATAAATATTATAACCAAATCACAAAAACTATAGAAGTTACCATATTTCGGTTATTATATTTCCTAAATCTATTCTAAATATAAAGTAAATCTCACACAATATCTTTTTCCCCACGTTTTTCTCTACCAAGATGTTTGAATTAATTAAATTTCGAGCAAAGGTCAAAAAGTACAGAACTGTTGTTCGAACCCACCACCATCGACAACTTCCCAAAGCATTTAAACACTAGGACACAAAGGCTTTGGGTATTTCTAACCCGGATTTTAAATATAACTATTAGCTAAAATATGTTTCTTGTTAAGATTGTTGATTTGTGTGATATCAAAATTGTTAAGAAGCTTGGTGGGGCTGTTGATTATACACACGGTAAAAAGTTTGGTCTTTGATAAGAAGGTGAGCCATGCTGCTGGTGGACCTACTCGATGGAGAATGCTAAAATTTATGTGTCTCAGTTCCAGATCTCACTGACTGACATTGAGCAGAGTAATGCTTTGTTTGTTATTACGTGCACCAGAGACGACTTCAATTGGTGAGACTCAAATGTTACAGTTTCGTTGTATACAAGCTTAATATAGTACACAGTTGTATGAATATTAGTTTTACCATACAAAAACATTCTTCATAATGAACAAGCACCAGTAACAAAAACCAAAAGAACAAATTTTTTCTTTCTAAAAGTTTGAAATATTGATTACAAGACTAGTTTGAAGCTCTCAAATACTCGATCATCTTGTTATATCCCTCCTCCAATTGCACTAGCTCTTTATCACTCTCATCCAAAACCCTTAAAGTTCCTTCATACGTTTTTATGACCCCCCTGGCGTGCTGCACCATGAGTTCATACCTCTCAACCATCTGAAACTCCAAAAAAAACACAGTAAAGGTTGAGAAACCACCTCTGTAATGTCTTTCATAACATGTCCTATTCACTGTTTCCAACCATATGATTTTTGCAATTAAGTAACCATATAACTCTTTCACTTATAAAGCTATAAAAATGAACTTATCCTTGATACAAAGAGGGATCTCTGAAACTCTATCAAGATTATCACCGACCAAATCTGAAAAATATGACTTTCATCCTCTGACCACTTATAAAAAATATGACTTTCATCCGCTGCAGTGGCCAATGCAGGCTTGCAAGTTTTGGTCTCATCGTAAGTGCAAGGCTTGTTTTTTGTGCTGTATCTATACCCCATGAATATGAATGGATTTGCACCTGTTCCGAAACCCACAATCAGAATCCAAAGTTATTTCACTTTTACGTACAAGAAGAAGGAATACACGATGAAAAAGAAACAGAGAACAGAGACAGCAGATTTTAACCTGTGAACGAAAAATAAGAAATCACGATTGAAGAGAAGAGGAAGCTCTCCTTTGAGAAGACGAGAGAAGAAAGTAAAAATTAGGTTAGCTGTATTTTTTTCCTTTTCTTACTTTACGTTTTTCTTTTTAATTTTAAAATTGCTTTAACAAAACAATTAACAAATATTATTTATTTTAATTAAGCTAAATCTATATTATTAAAATAGAAGTATCCATTAAAAAATACCCTTAAGTTTTCTAACTTATTTACACTTTTATTAATCTAAGGGTATAATCGTATTAACAGTAATTAAAATCCTAATGAGACAAAAATCTTAGACAAAATTTTAGTGGGACAAATCCAAGTTCTAAGTGTCTCTTTTAGCCAATTTTTTCTTTTTTTTAATTGGGTTTTATGGTTTCAATTAGATTTCATGATTTATTGATTAATGATTTGTAGATAATGATTTATCAATATTTGATTCTTCATTTAAGTTCTTTAATGTTGAAATTGGACTCATGACCTAGTTTATGTCTTACTTTATTCAATGCATCAAAAGTGATAGTTTAAACGCCTGAAACAAAATTAAATGAGCAAAATATTCTTAGTCAATGGAAGTTGATGTTAGGTAGTTTTGTGAACTTATCAAACTCGATCTTTATGCATGTTTAGAATCTAGAATTCAACAAAATTTAGTCTTTAGGATTCTAATACATAGGGTTTATCTCTGTGGGAGTAGGTTAAGCTAATTTTGTTTTTTGAATTCGAGAACGTTGCTTAATAATTTCCTTATTGCTTTAATTGTTTCTGCATATTCGAATCCCTGGGAATTCCTTCATTCCCAATGCTTTTCATACATTAGATATTTTTTTAAAATTTACATACTTTCTTAGCTTTATATAACAAAAAAAAATTCCTCATTTGACTTAGCTTGAATCTTCTCTCGCAGAATTCTAGTGTAGCATTGGTCTTTGTAAATTTGATCTCTCAAATACTAATGTGGTTCAGTATGCATTTGCAGTATACCATTCAGGGTAAAGCCCGATTGAATCATTATCTTATCATTTCATGGCTGTGTGATAATCAAAATAATGTGCATGGTCGAAGTTTGGATGATAGAAGAAATCTGATGACTGTTAATTTGGGTGCAGTTTTCTAATGACAGTACCTCTAAACATTGGATATGAACAGAACCCATTGAGCTTGTATTATATTGCTAAGGATCGTGTAAGCGCTTTAAGTAAATGCATTGCACATGTATATAGGTTGTTTTCTCTCCTCTGTTTTATGTTATTTCTTGGTTGATACCTATTGGGAAATCTACAAGATTGACATAAATCTAACACTCAAAATTGACGATATCACCATCGTATTACTAATCTTGACCGTTGGATTTATGTAGATCTTGTAGATTTCCCAAAAAAACCTTATATGGTGTATCTATTGGATTAGCTTTATGGTATTATGTTGATATGATTAGAGGATTTTTGTAGGTTACAAATACACCCTGGGGAGGAAAGAGTGACTTTTGTTTTTGACCCTGAATCTAACTTGCTTGCTAAATTATTACAAGTCAGTCTTTTCATGGTATGATCTATCATCTATGATTTTGATATTATCAACTTGTGTAGTTGATAAGAGGTTCCTAAATGAACTTTCTTTAAGAATATGCTTGGGTATTGGAAGATCAGAGCAAATGTACCTGGAGATATGTATATATATATGAATCACATCATCTTCATCATGGTAACTACTTCTCTGCAGCGATAAAGACCAAAAGAATACCCCAAACACGGGTTTCTGATCCCACATTCTTCTTCTGGTTGATGCCACTTAAGGTTGAATTATGGATCTATTGGCATGTATGTGATAAAGATATACTCAAAAGTACAAATGGATCAACTTGAAAGGCTCGATGAAAGACTTACCATTCTTTTTGTGTTTTCAGGCACTTAAAATTTGGTGGAAATGTACCTTTCATTTAACACCCCCGATACACTAAACCAACATATAGGGGAATCATCGGCTAACAAGAGAGAGAGAGAGAGAGAGAGAGAGAGAGAGAGAGAGAGAGAGAGAGAACTTCGCTGCGTTGGTTTAAATTGATTAAACTTTGATGAAACCATCAAATCCAATTGTGGTAATAGTATGAAGAAGTCAGTTTGCATGGCGAGATGCTAATTGGTCTTGGTCATGAATACACACGCTCTTTTGTTTTTGAGAACTAAATATACACACTCTTAAAATAAATAGATACTTATTCTTGACGAACCCGAGATTAACTCAAATTTCTAGAAACAAAGAATTATAAGAACAATTTTTCTTAGATCTCTTTTGGAACACCTATCCATGAGACTTGTATTTATATGAAAGACAATTCCCTTTAACATGTGGGATATGAAAAACACAAACCTAACCTAAATAGAAAACTTCATTTTACTATTTCTAGATTTTTTTATTGTGTTTATCTTAACGTATTAAACATCTAATAATATGTTAACTTTTCACAAGTTTAGAATTATCCAACATTAACAAGAATCTATTATTAGCGCAACTATTCAATCCTGAAAGTGACTCCAATCATTGTTATTTCACAAGTTCTGAAAATTACACAAATTAAGTCGTCACACCCAATCTTGATCTTGGCTCAATGAATATGATTTTGAATGTTTCTTTATATATATTTTAGGGATCGTTGGAAACATCAATTTCTCTTTTTGGTTTAGGGGCTAGCAGTTCACCAGAGTTTGGCATTTACAAACAATCATAAATAATTCTTCGAATGGTAGGCTTGGTATAAAATCAT
The DNA here is from genome assembly GCF_000695525.1 of Brassica oleracea var. oleracea. Lineage (NCBI taxonomy): Eukaryota > Viridiplantae > Streptophyta > Magnoliopsida > Brassicales > Brassicaceae > Brassica > Brassica oleracea. The sequence goes on from NC_027752.1 coordinate 19,480,611, forward strand.
CTGAAAGGTCTCGTCTCACGTTTTTAGTTGACTTGTTTCGAATTTGGCTTCACACTAAACACTAACATTGTTGATAATTAATAGAGAATTTCTAATTTTTTTTTCTTGCAACTTAGTAGAGAACAGTTTGAATTTTCATTGATTGGTTTGTAATAAATTCCACCTCGGAAGAACATCGTAGTCTTTGTTTAATCCCTTCGATGTAACTTCATTTCTTTTAAGCTAAGAAAATAATTCTGCATGTGAAGTATATTACCAATTTTGATATTCTTTACGCTCTTCTCTAAAAAACTGTATCACCACAAACTACGTTGTGAACTTGCGATGGTAGTTCAAATAGTTTTATTTTTAATTGTGCCTATCCCATAACGGATATGGCGGCTACATAACTAGAAGATAAGTCAGGAATCCAATTTAAAATTGTTTTCTAAATAACGCTCGTGATATTTTTGTTTTTGTAAGTTGATACGAGTGTCTTCTAAAAATCCTTCGAACTAAAATAAAATTTTAATGTTTTTGGATTTATTAACAAGAGAAGTTGTGAAGATACTTGTATAGAACAAAATAACATAAGCTTTTACACCAAAAAGGACAGATGCTTTTTTTTTTTTTTTTGAAACACAGACAGATGCTTCTATATCTTTCAAAATTTGTGTCGCAAAGCCTCGATCTCTAATAAATTCATTCTCTCATTAATCGTCCTATGGTCCTAGTCCTTGATTGATATTTTACATGAGACTTCATTATAGTTCACCCGTTATATGGAATGGAACCGGTGTACAACCCTGTCCAAATAAAATAAAATAATATTGGAATTGGTTTTGGAGATCCAGAACACTTAGACCACCTCCAACGGAGGGTTTTAAAAGAAGTTCTTAAAAAAAACAAATGAAAAAAGAGAAAAAGGAAGAGAACCGCTGTCTAAAACAGCACTTTTAGAATCTGTAAAAACCCTATACGTGCAGCTTTATTACTGGCTAAGCGTTTTCTGCCTTCTCTCTCTTCCTCTTGTTCGTCGATGATTTTTTTTTTTCGTCTGAGAAATCGATGTTGGTAGATTAAGAGTGGGACAACAAATCGGTGGTGTGTGGGAAGGGATGCATCTTGTAGATGGAACCGTGGTTGCAATCAAGGAGATCGCTATGGAGATTGCGATGTCGTAGATTTTCATCTTGAGGAAGATCAATCACCCCAACATCATCCGCTTCATCGACATGATCGAGGTTCTTCTTCTTTTGCTCTTCTTGACATGATTGATGATGTTGTTAGCTCGTCTAAAGCTCCCATCGTTGAGCTTCGTTTGTTTCTTAATTTTCTTCCTTCTGGTAGGAGTTTTAGAAAAGGTCAAAATTTTGTGATCGGCACTTGTTGGTTTCGGCACTGTTCGTTTTTGGATATGCTTTCATCAGACACTTGCTTCTCTCTTTCATTACTTTGCTTGGTTGTTTGATTCAGAGATTTTATTCTCAGCCTTGACTTGTTGGATATATTCAGGTACAAATGGGACAACAATGAGAAACATCTGAGACCTGAGATGGCTCTGTTTTACCTTAGAACACATGGTGTTCTAGCAAGGTTTCATCTCAGATGTATTACAATTACTCCCTGAGAACTTGCCGGAACGTCGAGCTATCACGGAGAGGTTACAATGACAACGTTCTCTTTCACAGAATCATCAAGGTCTGTTCTTTATTTTCTAATCTGAATTTATAGTTGTACTGAGATCACAGTGATGATGAAAGTTTGTTCCTTTGGTATTGATTTTGTTTCATGATTTCATCGTGCAAGGTGGAGATTGTACTGGAACTGGAAGAGGTTGGCAATCAATTTATGGGTATATTCTCTCTTTGATCAATGCTGGTTGAATCCATGTATGTGTTTGTAAAGTAGGTTGATTTGGGTTTTAGATTGATACACATAAGTTTCCTTTTCGTCTGATCCTCTTTCAAGACTTGCAGAAATTTTGCTTATGAGCACACGGTTCTTTAGATATCTACTTAGTTGAAGATGCTATATTTACTTTATTGATTTTTCCTTTTCAAATCACACAATTAATTATTAAATTATTCATTCCTAATGGGCTCTTACCATTGGAGCTGCTCTTACTGGTGGGAACTGCAGCTTTGTCTGATTCCAATTCTTTGGATTAAGCCTAGCCAATTACCTTGTTTCTGTTATTTGAAATGGTTAGATAGCTTTGGATTTACAGCCCACTTTTTCAGCGTGCTTGTTCTCTACATTGTCGGTATATGAGCACATCTAGCTTCTAAGGATACGTCGACTGAAACAGACATACAAAAGATGTGTCGTCTACTTTTTTTTGGATTCAGTTAAGGAGATAAAGTAATAAGCCGACCACTTTATCGAACTATTTTGGATATTTAGTTAAGGCACGTAATAAAACTATTTTGTGAAATGAGAAAACGATATTTGTGAAAGAATGAATCAATTAAATGGCGCATGGGAAGCCAACAATCTTCAAGTCTTTCACCAAAAAACAATCTTCAAGTCGTTGGTTACTGCTCGTGACTCACGTGTTATGTTCTTCTTACCTAAAATAAGGGCTTTTTGCAAAAGTGACTCAAAACTTGAAGTCAAACAGAAAACTAACCTTTTTTTTTACTCCTTTTTTTTTTGAGATTTTAACCCCACACCTGCATTTTATCTACGAAAATGCCATTAACATTTTGTTTTTTTTTTTCGAAAATGGCTTCTTTACTGTCTCAACCTCATCTTCTTCAAGTATTTACAATATTGCCACTGCAATGAATAGTGGCAACAACCTTGTACGAACTGTTTGGAGCTTTTAATGCCCTTTAATGCACGTAAATCTCTTTACACTCTCTCTGTTTCAATTGTTATGAACTAAAAACAACATTTCTTTCACTTTCTCTCTATATTCATCCAAAAAACTCAAGCTTTTGATTCAAAATATGGGCTATGGTTGCAGAGCCATATTTCTTTCGTTTTGACTTACGGTTGCTTTCGTTTGAGGTTCTGGGTGGTTGGAGAAGACCCTGTGTGCAAACGAAGTCATCTCACCTAGTTTAAGGTACGAATTTGAATTTTTTTTCAAGATCTGTTCGCGTAGAAGACTTACTAGTAAGTCATCTGTATGTAGAAGACTTACTGATGAGTCTTCTGGTCAAACGGAAGACTTAAATTAAGTCGTCCAGCTTTGTTTGTTAAAAAAAAACACTCCAGACGACTTATATATACGTCGTCTACGAGAAACGGGCTAGTTTTGCATTTGACCGAATCGTGTCAGATCTTTGACTATTTCTGGACGACTTATAATTCAGTCGTCTCTGGGAAAGTTAAAATTTCAATATTTTATGAAAACTTGACGACTTACGTGTAAGTCGTCCTAGGTTAGTTTTGTAATTGAAAAATAAAACTTCATAATTTAACTTTAACCAGACGACTTAATATAAAGTCGTCCCTCCAGAAGACTTAATTTAAAGTCGTCCGGGGAAAGCAAAGTCGTCCAGAATTTTTCCCAATTTTCTGGTCAAACCTTGCTTATCCCGGACGACCTTAAATTAAGTCGTTTAGCTGGACGACTTTATATTAAGTCGTCTGGTTAAAGTTAAATTATGAAGTTTTATTTTTCAATTACAAAACTAACCTAGGACGACTTACACGTAAGTCGTCAAGTTTTCATAAAATATTGAAATTTTAACTTTCCCAGAGACGACTGAATTATAAGTCGTCCAGAAATAGTCAAAGATCTGACACGATTCGGTCAAATGCAAAACTAGCCCGTTTCTCATAGACGACGTATATATAAGTCGTCTGAAGTGTTTTTTTTTAACAAACAAAGCTGGACGACTTAATTTAAGTCGTCCGTTTGACCAGAAGACTCATCAGTAAGTCTTCTACATACAGATGACTTACTAGTAAGTCTTCTACGCGAACAGATCTTGAAAAAAAATTCAAATTCGTACCTTAAACTAGGTGAGATGACTTCGTTTGCACACAAGGTCTTCTCCAACCACCCAGAACCTCAAACGAAAGCAACCGTAAGTAAAAACGAAAGAAATATGGCTCTGTCAACCATAGCCCATATTTTGAATCAAAAGCTTGAGTTTTTTGGATGAATATAGAGAGAAAGTGAAAGAAATGTTGTTTTTAGTTCATAACAATTGAAACAGAGAGAGTGTAAAGAGATTTACGTGCATTAAAGGGCAATAAAAGCTCCAAACAGTTCGTACAAGGTTGTTGCCACTATTCATTGCAGTGGCAATATTGTAAATACTTGAAAAAGATGAGGTTGAGACAGTAAAGAAGCCTTTCCAGACGACTTAATTAAGTCGTCCGATAAGTCGTCCAGCTGGGAAGACTTTCCAGACGCCTTATTATAAGTCGTCTAATAAGTCGTCCAGATGGAAGACTTTCCAGACGACTTAATTAAGTCGTCCGATAAGTCGTCCAGCTGGGAAGACTTTCCAGACGCCTTATTATAAGTCGTCTAATAAGTCGTCCAGATGGAAGACTTTCCAGACGACTTAATTAAGTCGTCCGATAAGTCGTCCAGCTGGGAAGACTTTCCAGACGCCTTATTATAAGTCGTCTAATAAGTCGTCCAGATGGAAGACTTTCCAGACGACTTAATTAAGTCGTCCGATAAGTCGTCCAGCTGGGAAGACTTTCCAGACGCCTTATTATAAGTCGTCTAATAAGTCGTCCAGATGGAAGACTTTCCAGACGACTTAATTAAGTCGTCCGATAAGTCGTCCAGCTGGGAAGACTTTCCAGACGCCTTATTATAAGTCGTCTAATAAGTCGTCCAGATGGAAGACTTTCCAGACGACTTAATTAAGTCGTCCGATAAGTCGTCCAGCTGGGAAGACTTTCCAGACGCCTTATTATAAGTCGTCTAATAAGTCGTCCAGATGGAAGACTTTCCAGACGACTTAATTAAGTCGTCCGATAAGTCGTCCAGCTGGGAAGACTTTCCAGACGCCTTATTATAAGTCGTCTAATAAGTCGTCCAGATGGAAGACTTTCCAGACGACTTAATTAAGTCGTCCGATAAGTCGTCCAGCTGGGAAGACTTTCCAGACGCCTTATTATAAGTCGTCTAATAAGTCGTCCAGATGGAAGACTTTCCAGACGACTTAATTAAGTCGTCCGATAAGTCGTCCAGCTGGGAAGACTTTCCAGACGCCTTATTATAAGTCGTCTAATAAGTCGTCCAGATGGAAGACTTTCCAGACGACTTAATTAAGTCGTCCGATAAGTCGTCCAGCTGGGAAGACTTTCCAGACGCCTTATTATAAGTCGTCTAATAAGTCGTCCAGATGGAAGACTTTCCAGACGACTTAATTAAGTCGTCCGATAAGTCGTCCAGCTGGGAAGACTTTCCAGACGCCTTATTATAAGTCGTCTAATAAGTCGTCCAGATGGAAGACTTTCCAGACGACTTAATTAAGTCGTCCGATAAGTCGTCCAGCTGGGAAGACTTTCCAGACGCCTTATTATAAGTCGTCTAATAAGTCGTCCAGATGGAAGACTTTCCAGACGACTTAATTAAGTCGTCCGATAAGTCGTCCAGCTGGGAAGACTTTCCAGACGCCTTATTATAAGTCGTCTAATAAGTCGTCCAGATGGAAGACTTTCCAGACGACTTAATTAAGTCGTCCGATAAGTCGTCCAGCTGGGAAGACTTTCCAGACGCCTTATTATAAGTCGTCTAATAAGTCGTCCAGATGGAAGACTTTCCAGACGACTTATAATAAGTCGTCTGCGCAGTCTTTTGGATTGAAGTAAATACCTGACTCAAGATAGCAGCTTTCATTGATCTGCGGCCTCTGCTGCCCTCGTAAGCCAGTATCGGTGGAGACGGACTGTCTGCTCTGGGACCACCAATACTAGCACCCAATTCCGGCATAGCTGTGTACGTCTAGACCTGAAGAACTTGTATAAACCCATCCACGGTGTAACAGCCAGCAATTTCTTTGTTCCACAAAGAGTCCATCAGCACCTTAAACGCGACTCTCCCCCATGGATAATTCTCAAACCGTTCTAAATCCATCACTAGCCTTGCCAGAGTAGATCGTGTAGCGGTTGAAAACTTTCTCCCTTCAATGAATCCAGTGAAGATGGAGAGGTACGCGAGCCGCTTGCGATCTTCCCTGGACCAATCCCCGCATCTCTTCAGTGCTGCTATTATCTGATCAGTAGTTGGCCCAGCTTCCAGATGAACTCCCAGCATCCCCCAGAAAGAAACCATCTCTGGGGTAACGTCACATTTTGGTGTCTCAAGGTCCTCGATGTACTCGCAGTTTAGACCAGTGAGGTTTTCAAACTCTAACAGTGAAAACCTCAAAGGTTCTGGACCAACGAGAGACCACATCTCATACTTCTTCTTAATGTCCAGCTTGAAACTGAGCATGTAGTGAACCAGCCTTGAAGCCCAACCAAATCCCTGCTCCTTGAACTTGATGAAAACTCCCAAACTCGACTCCTTGAGCTCTTCAAATTCGTCATCAGTAAGAGCTTTCCTAAGAGCAGTATGCAACTTGCTGTTATCCGTATGATACGAAATGCTATTGTGGGCTTCTGGTTCTTCCCCTGATGTGTATAACCTACGGGGGAGTTCTGGAATATCCATCCTTTTTGTCTGCAAAATAATCAAAGACAACAATATAAGTCCAGACGACTTAGTAGACGACTTAAATTACTTACAAGTCTTCCAGTCGCAGAAGGAGTTGGAGTACTCGTCATTGCGGTTATAGATCTGAAAAAATAAACGTGAAACGGTGAGAATGAGTAAATTGATAGAGACAACGTTTTATGTTCATCTTTTCCTCGAGATTGATGACTTAGCGGCGTTAGGGTTTACAGAGAAACGGCGCTAAGGTTTACAGAGAAGAAGCGGCGGCGCTAGGGTTTAGAAGAAGCGGCGGCGCTAGTGTTTAGAACGTTGGTGACCACGGTGGCGAGGGCGACGGTTTGTTCGGATATAGTGGAAGCGGCGGCGCTAGGGTTTAGAGGAATCGGCGGCGCTAGGGTTTAGAGGAATCGGCGGCGCTAGGGTTTAGAGGAATCGGCGGCGCTAGGGTTTAGAGGAATCGGCGGCGCTAGGGTTTAGAGGAATCGGCGGCGCTAGGGTTTAGAGGAATCGGCGGCGCTAGGGTTTAGAGGAATCGGCGGCGCTAGGGTTTAGAGGAATCGGCGGCGCTAGGGTTTAGAGGAATCGGCGGCGCTAGGGTTTAGAGGAATCGGCGGCGCTAGGGTTTAGAGGAATCGGCGCGGCTAGGGTTAGAAGAAGCTGCGGCGACAACGGTGAGAATGAAGTGAGATAGATAGCCGATGTTGAGAACGATGGTTTGTTCGGAAATCGTGGGAATTCGAAATCGCCTTTGAGAGGGAGAACTGTTAGGGTTTCTGAATTTCGCGAAAAATGAAACAAAAAAATAAAAATCACCTTATATATTGGGTAAATAATCCGGTTAGCTTTAAAATTACATTGGTAAACTTTAAGGTTTGGTCCGGTTTAGACGACTTATTCTGGCTGATAATGTACAACAGACGACTTAATATTTAGTCGTCTGTTTTCAGACGACAAAATATTAAGTCGTCCTAGACCCTAAAATGAACCCCTAAACTAAAATGACTAGATTAACTAACTAACCACGTTATAAAATCAAATTATACTTAAATAGTGTTTACTATACACAGAAATGAACACGCATAAGTAATTTTAAAAATTTTCAAAAACGGTTTTAATGCTTTCCAACATCTAACCCTAAGAACACATACAATACTACAACATATGTTGATGAAACATAAACTTAAGAATATCATGACTCACTACTTTCACTCATCTATGCTGAAAACAATTGAAATTTGTTATATCTTAATTTATACCTCCTAAGACATATGTTAATTACATAATTCCCATTTTTCACTTATCAAAATATTTTTTACAAAATTTTTAAATTATGTTTAAGACTAACTGTCCAGACGACTTTCAGTTAAGTCGTCTGGACGACTTATTTTCAAGTCGTCTAAACAGACGACTTGCGAGGGGTAGAAACGTAAAAAAAATTCCGTTTTTTTGTTTGGTCACAAGGGGATAGTTGTAATTTCAATAGCCTTTTAGGTTACTTTTGCCTTTGACCCAAGTTGGGGTATTGTTTTGGGTTTGACTCCAAGTTTTGAGTCACACTTGGCAATTCTCCCCCTAAAATAAACAAATCTATAAAATTGTAGTTTAATATTTATTTCTTTACCACAAACAATATGCCATTGACCTCAAAGTACAATAAAACTCTATAAATTAATAATGTTGGAATTATAATATTTTATTAATTTATAGAGTTATTAATTTACAAAGAGTATTTTTATGAATTTCTTATAAAGCAACTAAAATAATTGATTTTACTGTATATACATTAATTAAATTCTTAAAGTTCGACTTTCACATTTTTGTATTGTTTTATTTTATGTATATAAATATGTTTTATAAAATTTAAATGTGTCTTAGATATAATTTTACTAAATATTAGCAAAATATATTGCAATGTTAAGAAAATATAGAGATAATTCTATTATTGTAAAATAAAAACAAATAATAAAATTGGTTGTTTGTATTTATATAAAATGTATATATAAAAAAATATTAATTATGATTTTAATGGGACCATATATTTATATAATATTTTCTACAATATTATTATCTTATTATTTTATCGATTTGTGTTTTATTTTGAACCGGTTTAATTCGGGACCAGAAAAGTTATTAATTTATAGTATTTATTAATTTATCGAATATTAATTTATAGAGCTAACATTGGCACTGACTAATGCAATTCAATTAACACTTGATTTTATAATTTGAACCACTATATATATATGCCAAATGGTCTCCATGCCACCGATTTTATACTTTGAACCGAACTTTGAAGATAAACAATTAAAATAAAAGATTATGCATAAAGACCAAGTACAACGCAACACGCAACGTCAACAGGTTCATGAACAGCTCAAACTATTCTATACAACATCAGATAAAATTCATATTAGCTCAACCGATTCAAAGGGAAGATGGCACTCAGGTTGAGTTTAGTTAGTAGCCGATTTCATTTTAAATACTTTTTTCTTGACAAGAATACTTTACTAGTGGATAGTTTGTAAACTAAAGTTTCGACCACATAAGTATGAATTTAATTTAGTCAATATTTGTAAAAGTAATACAAATGGCAAATGAGTTTGTTACGAAATGTCATAAAAGAATTGAAGTCATTTTATAACTTCAAATATGATATTTTTTGCTTTTCAAAAAGAAACTTCAAAACTTCAAGAAGAGTGAAACTTTATATTTGAACTTTCACTACTCAAAACTTCAAATTTAAAGTTTCATATTTTTATTTGCATTTTGGTCTATATAATCACACATCACCTTTATGATTCATAAATATTTTCTCGTTTATTGTTTTAATCCTTAAAAAAATTATATCTCATAAATATTTTAAATTTTATTTACAGATTTTAAATTTTAGATTTTAAATTTTACACATAAAATTAAATTAAACTTTAAAATAAAATTTAAAATATTTTAAGCTAGATTTAGACAACAATAATATACAAAAAAAACTTAACAAAAAGATTTTTAAAAATTACATGAAGACATAATAATTACACAAATTTAAATATTACAACAACACTAATAGCCAGAAAAGTTTGATCCAGAACTTTCAAATTTTCAAATATTGTCCAATTTGTTTTTGTGTAACTGAAGATGGTTGTTGTTATTTGTTTTTGACGTCTTTTTCGTACAATTCTTTATTGTTCATATCGAATATATTCACGAGTATTAATATCATCGAAAAGAAATTAGTCTTTTAGCAATATTTTATTTTTTCTTTTACTTTCTTGTTCTGATCTATGTATTTACAAATATCAATATTACCCGATTTCAACAACTTTTAGCTCGTAATCTACAAAATAAAAATGAAGAGAGTCATTTTTACTTCAAAATGCACTAATAGATCATATATGCATTAGGAAAATCATTTTATGAAATAATATGTTATTTTGTTTGAAGTTTAATATTAATTAAGTTCTTTTTATTTAAATTTTTATATTTAATAGAATATTTTATTAATTAATATTATTGTAATATGTTTATATTTGTGCTAGTTATTTACAAATTTTTTATGAATTCAAATTAGTTATGACAAATATAAGGACCATATTATAAAATATAAATAGTTTTAAAATTGAGTTTGAAATTTTTCTTTTGGAGAAGAACACTTTTAAACTTTAAATATAGAATTTTGGAAACTTCAAAATAGATGCTCTAGGAGTATATAAAAATATAGTAAAGAAAACAACGCATCAATATGCAACTGGAGTATGAATTTATGTGCAACATAAGTATGAATTTAATTTAGTTAATATTTGTAAAAGTAATACAAATTGTAACACTGGAACGTAACTTTCGGCCGTTTTTTTTTTTTTTTGGTAAAAACTTTCGGCGGTTATGTTTACACTTACCTAAGTAGGAATTAGAATAACATAAGATTTACACCCGTGCCAAATCTTGTAGCTCATTTGGGTAGAGACTGGATTTAAGTCAACAGGAAAATAAAATAGCAAATAAAATTTGCTTATTTTAAAAAAGAAAAAAGTAGAGGAAAAATGTGAATGAGTTACACAGATTTATGAATCATTATCCTAATTCTAATCAAATCAAGTTTCGTATCACAAAAAGAGAAATTATGTCAAATACCGCCGAGATTTAAATACTTACGTGTACAGTGATCACATAATTTGAATAACAAGACTTAGGTTCACCCCTAAGGTGAACCTTTAAATTCACCTCTCATCTTATTACCAATCAAAATACCACCTAGATTAATAATAAAATAAATTAATTTTATTTAAAAAAAATTGAAAAAATTGAAAAAAAATAATAACGCCAATTTTAATGATACTAACGCCACTAATTAAACCCTAAACTTTAAATCTATACCCTAAACACAAATCCTAAATCCTAAACCCAAACCGTAAACCGTAAACCCTAAACCCAAACCCAAATCCTAAACCCTAAACCCTAAACCCAAACCTTATATCCTAAACCCAAATCATAGACTCTAAACTCAAACCATATATCCAAACCTAATCCCTACACCCTAAACTCAAATCGTAAACCTTGAACCCAAATCTTATATCATAAAGGTTTGGGTTAATGTTGATATTGTTTCTTTAGGGTTTAAGATTTGGGTTTAGAGTTTAGGTTTGGTTTTAGGATTTAGGGTTTGAGTTTAAGGTGTAGGGTTTGGGTTTAGAGTTTACGGTTTGGGTTTAGGGTTTAGGATTTGGGTTTAAGATATAGGGTTTGGGTTTAGGGTTTAGAGTTTAGGTTTAGAATTTAGGGTTTAGATTTAAGGTTTAGGGTTTAGAATTTAAGATTTAGGGTTTAGTTAGTGGCGTTAACGTCATTAAAATGAGCGTCATTATTTTTTTTGAATTATTTTAGATTTTTTTTTAAAAAATAATGTATTTTATTATTAATCTATGTGACATTTTGATAGGAAATAAGAGGAGAGATGAATTTAAAGGTTCACCTTAGGGGTGAACCTAAGTTTTGTTCTAATTGAACTTGAATTACAAAGATATATGCCGCCTGCAAAATGCCTCTAAACAACTAGTAGAAATTCGTTATAAGTATTATACTAAAATAAAAAGGAGTGTTTTCTTTTTCCTTTTATTCCTCGTTAAATCAAAAATACAAAACTCCGAAAAAACACTGAAGCTGCACAAATATAAAAATAGAGAAAACATGTTCCACGTGAGATAATTTAAAAGAAGCTGTGATCTGTCTGTCTTAAGATACCGCCGTCATAAAACCCGTGTTCTGTTCCACCGTCTCTCCCGTGCCCTCTCTCGTCTTATATATAAACTTATATTTATCAATCCAGACATAATATCATCACCATCATCATTAGTTCTAGACTTTCTAGTTCTTACAACTAACAAAGATGGAGAAAAACTGCGACTTGGAACTTCGTCTTTTTCCAACTTCTTGTATTACCGATTCAGATAACTCGTAAGTCTCTCTCTGTTTCTTGAGATTCAGTATATGAAATTCAGTTCATATAAATGAATCTGATAAATTTCACATTTTAATTGGTTTGCAGTGTGGTAGAATCAAGAAGCTCTGGAAATTCATTACCAAAAGAAGAAGAAACTCAGAGATTAACAATTTTCTACAATGGAAAAATGTGTGTGTATTCAAATGTTACTCATCATCAGGTATGTGCATGTAAGACATTTATCTTATGATCATAGTGTGTAAGCAATGAATTTTACTAACCATTAATGTCTTTAATGATTATATGCAGGCTAAATCGATAATATCGATGGCGAGCAGAGAAATGGAAGAGAAGTTATCTTCAAACGGGCCAGATCCTCGAAACAGGTCGACCCGATTAAATAATTATCATCAACAGCTTCCAAATTCAAAGGCTTCTATGAAAAGATCTCTCCAAAGTTTTCTTCAGAAACGGCAAATTAGACTTCAAGCCACTTCACCTTACCATCAGCATTCACGACGATAGTGTTTTAATTTTATTTTTCTATTTTTTCACATTGTTAGCAGATTTGTGTTTACTTGTATTGTTCTTATCTTGTTGTTATTGATTAGGGATATGTGCTCCCAATACACACATATTAATCCCAAGATTGATTTTACTTTGGTATAACTTTGTTAACCTTGACAATTGAACAGTACATTAATTTCTAATCAATGTTTTTGTGTGTATATACACTCTATCTTTGTAGTTATATATTCATGTTTGAGTATACACTCTATCTTTGTAGTTATATATTCATGTTTGAGCATTTCTATTGCTCAGTATCTCATATTTTTATGATCATACGACTATCTCCACAAGAACATTTTCTATCTGCTTCTCTTTTTCTCATTAATTCTATTTTTAATTGTTTAGATACTCTTTTAAATCTTAGCAATAAAAGTCAAAGCAGCCTCAATAATTTTGATTAATAAAGATCTGATAACAATTCCTGTATTTTCTATCATTTTGGTTTAATTTTATAATACTAAAAAATAAATTATCGCGTTAACTATATAATAAAATTTAGATTTTTTGTATATGTTATATTTTGAATTTAAAAATAACATTAAATTAAACTGTTAAAAATTCACATTATTTTTTGTTGTCAATAATTGTTTTTGTTATAAAAAAATTGCAAATGATCATAATATATGAGTAGAAAGTTTCATTTAATAGTTGTTCAGATTATATATATAGATTTAATGTCATTTAAATAAAGTTGTATATCATATACAAAGTATATAAATATTTTCATTTCAAAATTTTTTAAATATGCATCATACTTGAATTAATAAAATTTAATTATTTTTTTAGCTTGATCAAATTATTAAAATATATTTTTTATATCTTTTGTAATAATTTTAAAAAATTTAAACTTATTGACTTAGTAAAGATTTTATTAAATATTTCACTTAGCGCAATGTAGATTATTACCTAGTATTCGTTAATCCGAACAAAGTATAAACATATTAAATACCCCCTCCATTTCAAAATGAAGGAATGTTTTGGAGCTTTTAAACATATTAAATATTTTAAAATTTGATTTTAAATTTCGTGATTAATTATTTTCTACAATCTTAATCAATCAAAATATAATAGACATATTTAATTTTTTAAGTTTACCATTTTTACTTAATAAAATGCATTGAAAATATAAGATATATTTTTATATTTTTTTTTCTAAAACATGACTCATTTTGAAACTAAGCAAATAATGATTGAAAATACATTGTTACTTCCTTTTAGCAAAGAGTACCTTGGTGAAATTGGCAAGATTCCAAAAACAAAAGTTGCACCAAAAAGGAAAGAAAGGAGCAGAGAAAAAGCTTGGTAGACACGCCTACTATCTCTCTCTTCGAAATTTATGGTGGTAGAGACTAAATACAATCAACTTGATCTAGGTTTTTTTTTGGTGGCATAGTTTCAATAATGTCTCGACTTGTCCCCAAGATCTCTCCCCTCGTAAGCTAAGCTCTTTCTCGCTCTCGTTCTGTTTTGAATAGTTTATTTTCTACCCTCAGTTACTTGTTTTTGTTAAAAAGAGAGGACGCCACTTTTCTATAAGTCTTTTTACCTTAGGAAATTGATTTCCCCTTTTTTTTTTTTAATTTTTTTAATTTTTTTAAAAAGACAGAACAAAGATATGATAGGAGGGTTGAGATTATTCTATGATTAGAGAAAAAGGTTTTAATTTTAACTGCTTTAGATCTCTGTGTTGCTTACTTGGCAGATTCACAAGAACAGGAGGAGCGTTCGTTTGCTTTCATCGTCCAAGACCGGCCCATGTGTTTCGGTTTGCAACGTTGTGCAACCTTCGCCTGACGGTGGCAACATCGGTAAAGTCCTGTTGTACGACGTCGCAAAATTTGAGTTAGTTAGAACGGAGAAAACATTTCCCGATGAGCTTCACGAGGCGCAGTTGGTCGGAGCCTCCCGTGGCTGGAGTTTTTTCTTCAATAGAGAAGATCGCTCGGTGGTTATCAGTGACTTCTTGAACCCATATGCTTCCAAGACAGAACCAAAGATGTTTCCACTGCCTACGTTTACTACAATGCCCACTTGCCAAATCGAAGTCGTGTGCAACGTGGCCATGTCCTCTTCTCCTGAGCCGTATGATAAAGACTGGGGCGTTGGCGTTGTTCACATGCCCATTAAGAGCTAAGTCCAAAATCAGGCCCGGCCCGTTGAACAACAATTGATGATTTCGCTAGAAGACAAAACGTACATCACTATAAATAGAAGACGTCAGACTCATTGAAAGGACAGTCAGAAACGTACAGAAAGTACAGAAAAAGAGACCATCGCCTCTTCATCACATACAAAGTCTTGGACGACCTCAACCACTAGGCGAGCTCGGCCCAGACGACCTCAGACCATAAAATAGAAAGATACTTGTTTAGACGAACTGTTTAGACGAGCATCTTTAGTTCTTGTAATTGACCGAGCTTGTTTATTCTTGACTATTAATACGAAAATCTCCACCCATTTACATCATTTATAAATATTACATCATCGATCAGATATGGAAACAACAATTGGCGCCCACCATGGGACAGGGGATTCTTCTTCACCTCAAGACAGCTCGGCAGTCACATAACCCACAGCGCAACCAGACTCCCCAATTTCTGCAACCACCGACCATCCTGGAATGACGAGCACACAACTAGCTGCAATGGCAACCTCGGACCATCTAGCCAACACCTTGACGCTAGTGGCGACGACCTCGGGCGAACCATCAATGGTGGCAACCTCGGACCATTCAGCCAACACCCCGACGCTAGTGGCGACGACCTCGGGCGAACCATCAATGGTGGCAACCTCGGACCATTCAGCCAACACCCCGACGCTAGTGGCGACGACCTCGGGCGAACCATCAATGGTGGCAACCTCGGACCATTCAGCCAACACCCCGACGCTAGTGGCGACGACCTCGGGCGAACCATCAATGGTAGCAATCTCGGACCATCTAGCCAACGCCTCGACACTTGTAGCGACGACCTCGGACAATCCATCAATGGTGGCAACCTCGGACCATCCAGCCAACACCTCGACGTTAATGGCGACGACCTCGCCCCAGCCATCAATGGTGACAACCTCGGCCCTTCCAGCCAACAACACAGCGTCTATGGTGGCGACCTCGACCCTACCAGCAGCAGTTACGACCTCGCGTCATCCAGCCGGCACCACATCTCTCATACTGACGACCTCAGTCCAACCAATAAATCTAGAGACTTACGCTCGGATCACAACTCCTGTGCAACCCACAAACAGGACAACAGCTGTTGTAACCCCAGCTGCAACACAACCACCTAACACAAGAACAATGTACTCCACTCAGGCAGACATCTCCCTGATCTTTCAGACCCTTCTTGGAAGGATCGACGAGCTCGCTCGAGGAACGACTTCTCGTTTGGACGACCTCGCGCATTCTCAGATTGCTTGCAACAACCGCATCAACGAACTCCAGTCTGTCGAGATTGGCGCATCAAGATCACAACAAGTTGATATCATTCCACGACTCCAGCGTGTTCTTTTTAACGATTTACCAACACCAGTGACCGGTTCAGGACAACAGCGATCAATCCAAGCCAACGATCTACGTGCACCAATCACAAGTTCCGGACAACAACATCAGAATCACGTGAACGAATCTTCAGCACCAATCATCGACTCCAGACAGCAGCGCCCAAGTTATCTAAATGATCAACATCTTCAAAACACCAATTTCCCGCAGATCACCAACAGGGAGACCCAACACAGAGACGACGACATTGAAGAAATGAGGGCTCAGCTGCAAAGCATGAACTCCAAAGTCCATCAGACAACCAGCGCAGCACCAGAGATCGATCGTGTACTTTTACAACTCGTATCCTCAGTATTCCAGTCCGACATCAGAAGAACAAAATCAAACTCTCGACTTACAACGGAACATCTGATCCAAGAGAGTATCTCACCGCCTTCAGCATCGCAACCGGGAGAGCCAATTTCTCACCAGAAGAACGCGATGCCGGTCTCTATCAATTGTTTGTGGAAAATTTAAGCGGACTCGCCCTCGGTTGGTTCTCACGCCTTGAAACCCATTCTATCGACAACTACAATCAACTCTCGACGGCCTTCCTCAAACACTACTCGCTGTTTATCCAACAGAGTGAAACTAATGCCGACCTATGGACTTTGGCTCAAGAACCTACGGAAACACAACGCTCGTACATCGACAAGTTCAGAGTCATCGTTTCTCGCATCACCGTACGAAAACCTACGGAAACTCTACGCTCGTACATCGACAAGTTCAGAGCCATTGTTTCTCGCATCACCGTACTCGACGAAGCAGAAGTCCTCGCACTCCGAAACGGTCTTTGGCACGAATCACCATTCCGAGAAGAGCTCATGAAGTATAAACGACAGACTCGGGAAGATGCACTCCATCGGGCGATAACTTTCATCGAAATCGAAGAAGATAAAGCTGTATTCAGCAAAAAACACGCAGCCACCAAAAAATCATCTTTGAAAGATAAAGAGCCTGACGAATATTACGAACCTAGAAAGCATCATGACAAAGCGTATAGAGATGGAAAGAGCAGAAAAGCACCCAATTATCAAATCAGCGACCAACCATCCAGTCGCTCCACAGGAAAGCATGCTCGCAACAGTCAAGGATCAGAAGATGCCCAGGCGTATTGCAGTTCTATAAAAAAATATAAAAATCTACCTAAGAAGAAGGCGCAAGCAAGAAGACCGGCGCACCCCTGATGTACCAAAAATAAGACTCCAGGAGGTTCCGCCCTTTTAATCTAAGCATTTACTTTTCTTGTAAAGGTGAACTACTGTCGGCTTGATCCCCGCCTGTGGGGTACATAGGCAAACCTCTCACGAGGCTCATCTAGTTCTATAAAAAATTCTATATTTTTCAAACAAATATCAGGATACGACCATCTCTCACGTAAAAAAATACGAGATCCGTTCTCAGTGCTGCAGCTCCGCGCTCACACTATATTTTTCAAACAAATATCAGGATACGACCATCTCTCACGTAAAAAAATACGAGATCCATTCTCAGTGCTGCTTCTCCGCGCTCACACTTAATTAAATTTGCAAAAAAAAATTGTACGAGATCCGTTCTCAGTGCTTCAGCTCCGCGCTCACACTTAATCAAATTTGCAAAAAAAAAAAAAATATACGAGATCCGTTCTCAGTGCTGCAGCTCCGCGCTCTCACATAAATCAAATTTGCAAAAAAAAACAAAAACAAATTTGCAAAAAAAAAAAAAAATATATGAGATCCGTTCTCAGTGCTGCAGCTTCGCGCTCACACTTAATCAAATTTGCAAAAAAAATATACGAGATCCGTTCTCAGTGCTGCATCTCCGCGCTCACACTTAATGAAATTTGCAAAAAAAAAAAAATATGAGATCCGTTCTCAGTGCTGCAGCTCCGTGCTTACACTTAATCAGTGACGTTTCAGAGCCAAGATCAAGCAATCAAAGGCAATTAACCCAGTAAAAAAAGTGCATATTTTCAACCTGAGTAAATAAACGGGATGCACTGCCAAACCTCCGATCGCCTCACCTCAGTCCAATCCCGAGCCCCTGTCGCCTTGAAGTATTCCACACACTCACTATCACCAGGAGCAAGAGGAACACCAACTAACTGAGAGACGAGCTCGAACCAGAAGACGACGAGCTCAACCCCACCTCACCACGACACCGCTCTGTCGACAACGGCAAGCTCGGGATAGCAAGCGATAAGCTCGAACAAGGGGACGAGCTAGGAACGACAGGAAACAAACTTGGAACAAAAACTGATGAGCTTGAAAAAAAGTCGAGCTCGACCCAACCAATGGCAAGCTTGTGCCCTCCACATCAGACACCACACTTATCGCCATCGCCAAACTCGGATCATCAACAACCGATATCGACAACCCAGATTCAGAGCTTTCCCTAGCTCGGCCCACACACGAAACCATGGCATCTCGACCACACTCCTTCACCAACGAAGAATCCGAAGCAGCAATGGACGAGCTCGAACTCAAAGCCGCCATTAACAAACTGAGCGCATCAGATGAGCTCGGAACAGCAGAAAAGTTTGGGATCTCCAGCAACGAAATTGGAGCCACCATTACCGAGCTTGGAGCCGCCATTGACGAGCTTGGGACGACAGGAGACGAACTCGAGATCTTCAACAACGAGCTTGGAGTCGCCATTGACGAGCTCGGGATGACAGAAGACGAACTCGGAGCCGCCATTGACGAGCTCGAGACGACAGAAGATGAACTCGGAGACGCCATTGACGAGCTCGGGACGATAGAAGACGAACTCGGAACCACCATTGACGAGCTCGGGATGACGGGAGACGAGCTCAACTCCTACTTCAACGAGCTCAGCCTCTTCTTTCTTACACCTCAAACCCACAACCAAAACCCCTCTTTCTTTTTAACGAGCTTGGGACAACAGAAGACGAACTCGGAGCCGCTGTGGGAACTGAAATTCGCACTGTCGATTTCCATTTAAATAAAGAAACTAGGAAAACCCTAATTTCTCAGAGGTCCCGAATATCTGCTAATACCACACGCCAAGCAATCAGAACACAAGAATAACAACGATAAAGTATAAGAAATCGAAAATAGAGCAAAGTAGATCTTATTCCGAATTCGCGTCTGAGCGTTACAACAAGGTAAGAGTCTGGGCTACGAGAGCTGTCGGCGAGATTCCTAGTTCTAAAACCCTAAGACGGCAATAACCTAGTTGAGTCGCAGCTCGAATAACAAAAACAGAAATATGCCTAATTGCTCTAAGTGCTAAGTTTGCTCTGAGAAAAGTCCTCCCCATGCTTCCCGCCTAGGACTCCTTTTATACTGGCTCCTAGGTCGGTTTTCAGTTTTCCTCTTCTACCCTTAAGCCGTCATAGCGTAAAAATAGAGATATTCCATTTTTCCGATCTTCGTAATTATCTTCAAAATTTCGTATTTATCCGCGGAAAGTTGACATTTATCTTTCCTTGCGAACCAAGCGTAAACCGTCATGCGGCTTACGGGCTGTTGGTTAAGAAATCGTAAGTTGGG